>NW_009954215.1:4031449-4074404 GCF_000747805.2 Chaetura pelagica | reverse complement strand
CTCTGGTGATGTTCCCAGCCAAAATGCTAATTCATGCCAATTTTGAAACTATTTTTTAATGCCACTGACAACTGAACTAAAATACAGTTCTGTGTGGATAGGTCTGTATTTCCTTCCTTCTGGAAGCTTCCACCACATTTTTAAGGAGAAATTACGTGTGTCTATTTTCCACAATGGCATAGGAGATTTAACACGAAAGGAAATGCAAAATTATGACTTCTGTGTAAAGAGGCTGTTGATAAACTTTCATAACTACATTAGAAATTCCTTGTCACACTCTCCTATTTATTTTTAGCAAATTCTAAACTGTGTGCTCTATTAAATTTTGTTCCAGATGCAGCAAAGCAGAACTGAATAAAGTGAGAAAGCATTTAACCAGACGAATGTCTAATGCAGCACTGGGCTAAATATACAATATATGCCTGTCAAGGAAAAAATGAAAGAATATTCTCACAAACAGATCAAAAAAACACGACAGATCAAACAATGAGTTTTCAGTTCAGCTTTTCCTCATGCAATAGTTGTGGAAGCTGCTCAGCAACTCTCAAAAACTTGTCCTGTCTGAGACTACCCAAAGAAACAAGGGCTAGTGCTTAAGGCTTCATGTGCTTTTACACTGTAGGTGTAAGAAGACAAGAACAGCAACATTTCAGCCCAAGTACAGGAGTTGGGTAAAACTACCTACCAGTTATGGAACCAGTGCCTTTTTGAAAACAAAGAAACAATCTACAGGCTGCAGTGAATGGTCCTATCACTAGCTATGTTTAAGTAATATCCTCCTGGTGTAAAGTGTTCATACAAACTTGTAAAAAAAAAAATTAAAAAAAAAAATTTCATCCCAAACCTTTCCATTAAGGAAGGCAAACATTTGAGCAGAAGATGTAGTATGATTTGCAATTCTAGCACTAAATTCTAATAAATCTGATCCATCACCACTTGAATGTGTCACCTGCTGAAAGAGAAAAATTGAATGGGTTATTCAGAACTGTGTTTTGAGTCCTATCAAACAGGGTATTCCTGATCAACCTGCCTATTAGTGTAATACTTTCCATTTCCATACCACTTTTTACTAAGCTTTATAAAAATAATTAAGAAAAGCTCTCCTACAAGTACAAGTTCTCATCAACATTGAGCAAACTGAAGCTCAGGGAAGATTAAAGGACAATTTTTTTCACATTTAAGCACTTCTCTCTTATTTTACCTATCTTTAATAACCTGTTCCTAAGTAACTGCTCCAAAGCTAAACCAGAACTTATCTTCAGACTACTTGCATTCCCCTTCAACAGTCTCCTATTGGCTTCCACACTTCATTCTTTAGTGAGCATAAGCAAGGGCTTCAGGCTAAGGGCACAGCTGGAGACAAACACAAGGGTTCAAGATTTAAAGGAAGGTGCCGTTCACTGAAGCATTGTAAAGGCAGAAAGGATCTGCCTTGTCCTGAAAGTTGGTGCTTTGCAGTCTTATGTTAATGAGTCTTGCCTTCCAGTGCACTGAAATTTCAACATGACCAATTAGGCATCAAACAATTGAGGTGAATCGAGACAAATTAAGCAGGATCAGGAAAAATCTTGCCAATTGAGCAAGGAGCACAAAACCATGTATCCAGCAAATGTGCAGAGTGTAAAAGAAGAGATGTAAAATACCTCAGTGAAAACTTGTTACAGAGAAAACAATGAAAACCCATGAGCAAAGCTTACACAGCAGACTAGGAACAGTCACTAAAAACAAACTGCTCACACATCTTAAAAACCTAGACACTATTAAGGACAGCTTTCTTAAAGTTTACTTATTAATTTTAAATGGTTACTTACAAAAAAACAAACAGACCTGAAATATGCAGCTTATTTTCCTTATCCTTGCAGTCTAAGAGTCTAAAGATCATTCAAGAATAAAAGACCTCCTATCTTCCAGGGTCCTTTTCTCGTCTTTTTAATAAAATTAATCCCTAAGAAAGCAGGTTTGCAAAATTATTTAAATGGTTGGAGTCTTACAGGTGAAGCTGCTTTACTAGTAGGATTAGAAAATACAGATTAAAAAAACCTGAAAATTTAAGCAAGGATAATAATTACTGCAACTGTTTTGTAATCTCCAGTACCAACAACTTAATGAGCTCAGCTTGCTGGGTGGGATGTTCTTTTTCTCCCCTCATTACAGCATCACAGGACTACAGCATCTCCTCTAATTCTGCATAACACTGTTTTGGCCATATCCTGCAAGGGAGTAGGGCTGTTTATGTGACTGATGGCACTCATGGGTGCCAGTATATGCAGAAATATGTCTTATATTATTACTAATGAACTCTAGGATAATCCAAGGGATGATCCCATCTTGTATGAGCAGTAGCTACCCAAGCACAAAAGACATTTTCAAAACACTCACCACTTTGCTACTTTTCAAAGCTTTGGCTTAATTGAAGAGGTCTAATTGCAGCCAATAAATGTCAGTAGTTATAATTTTCCTCTCCAATACAGGAAAGGAAAAATTACCCCAAATAACAAATGCATTTATCTTTATGGAGAACTGGTGTTTTCTTGTGATATCAAAGTAATGTAGAAACCAATAAATACACCTTAATAGGTTGTTTATGGTGTATCAGGCAACCCAGAATCTAAATGACTTCTGAGCAGTACCAAGGGGCTTGATGATAAATTGCTGACTATTTATTAATCTTGTGAATCAACCTCTATATATACTGAGTTATTAGGAAGAAGTGGGTTTTTTCTTCACAATTTCCAAATGTAAATCATTTGAGCATGAAGGAAATTCAATCTAAAGATCCAAAGCTAATAAAAATGCAAGGGCTTATTCAGGTCTGTACACAACACAAAAAGGATTTCAGTGCCACAAACTCCTTGGGGTACAGTGACAATCACTGTAAATTGAGAAAAAAAATAATAATAAATTAAACTAGATGAGAAAGCAGCCAACAGTACTTTTGCCAAAATTTTAATTCCTCTGCAAGTGCATGCTACCAGTGCCAAGAAATTTTAACTATCTTGCCATGTGTTTAGAACATGGCAGGTGACATACTTACTAAAATATATTAGAAAATGTTACAATTATGTGTACTACAAACATCCTTTTAATGCAGATGCAGACTAGGAATTTTAAAGATAAGGAAAAAACCCCACAACTGCATGTCATAAGGTACCATTATAAATATTAAATAGAAAAAAAGCACAATTTCCTCTTGTGTTACAAGCATGAGACACCAGCACATATCTGGAAACCTGCCTAACAAGCGGACAACTTCTGAGTTAACCTTGTATGAACACAGCTCAGGTTATCTATTTATAAAGTCATACCACAGGTGTTGCCTACAGTGGGATATTACAATAAGCAGCAGTTACCAGAGCTGCTCTCATTTTGATGCGACCCAGGTGCTCAGTTGTGCCTTATCAGTCTTTCTAGCTAGTGCTCTTGATTAGAAATTCAGAGAGCCTGGCATCTGGCACAGGAAGACAACAGAAAATAACATTATCATTTCCCAGGAGTCATGGATTAAATATGGCTTGCACCTGCTCTGTTTCTGCTGAGCTGGTAAAAGCAACATTATCAGTGTTACCCTTTAATTGGTTAAATTTTACAGCTTAACCATCAACCACTGCATGGACCACTTTTTAATTTGATCCAAATATAATCTTAATCCCACCCAAACCTCTAGTCACATTTCTTTTCATCAAAGACATGTCTCAAAAATCCTGAATCACTGAATGGAGGTACAAAAAATATTATTTTTACCAAGCAAACTAACCCAACTCCTATTACATTCCCACACATGTTAAATACTCCTGTCTTCTATGAAAATCTTCCACTGCTCTTTGTGCATAAGCAGAAACATCAGTGTATCATGACTGATTTTTCTTCTGCCCAATACTGGACTACAGTTGTTGGAGATCAGAATTGTTACAAGAGCTCTCCTCTTCACTGCCAGTGTGACACAAATTAGCTGGTCCCAGCACTGGGGACAGACTTGTACACATGTCCTTGCTGCAATGTGCTTTGCTCCACCTGGCAAACACAAGCCTGGCAACAATCTGTTAGCATTCTCCATGTTGATCTAGCTTCCCTGTCTGGGTAGACCCACTGGAGAGCAAATATCCATGCTAAGGATTCCTGGTCTTATCTATCGGGAGCCTCATCCTGTAGAGGAAGGGCAAATAGGAGACAAAGGTCTCTAGAACATCAAGATGATGGCTGAAAGGCAGGAGATCATGTCTGTGCCCCACCATCACCTGCCAATGACTCCCACAGAGATATGAACAGCACCAGCTACAGCTTGAGCCCAGGTTAACCTCTCCAGGCTCTGGTGCTGTGTGTTTATGCAGGTGGCTCAATTAAATGTACACACTTCTTATAGCCAGAGTAAACTTGGAGTGAGACACAAGAGCTCTGACATGGATTGATTTAGTGTCCAAAGAGCTCACCAGTGGAAACTGCTTCCCATATGTGCTCTAAATGCTTTTTTGCTCTGTCATCCCTGTCTTTGTCTGGAATACAGTTTTGTCCACCACTGAGAAATTACGTACATCTCCAGATGGTGCTGAATATTTGCTTCCTTTAAGCAGAGCTTTGTCATGCTGTATAGAATTGCAAGACATGACAGAATATCAGAGAAAGCATGTTTAGTGCTCTGCAATCAAAACACAATGTTCATTCTGCTGGTTAAAGAGGCTAAAAACTAAGTAAGATATAGATGTGAAGGTCACCATTTGGAACACAGGAGGTACATAATAACATATGGATTTGCTGAGCCCATGTCAAAGGAATCTTGCATTTAATTATTTTTCCATATATATATATAATTCAGAAAGAGAAAGAATATTCATTACATTCAGAGGACCAATAAATTATTTGTTGTACACTGAAAATGGATGGACAACAAAAACGGAATATTTTACTCCTGCTGCATATGCACTTGTGATAACTACACATTAAAATATGCAATTGGTCATGCATTTTTTTAATGTAATTTTGAGTCCAATTCATCATCTGGCCCAGGAAGCACTAGAAACAGCTATCATTGATAGTCATGTTTATTTACATTACTCTGGAAAAGAAAGACTCTTGCACTGGGTCTGATGGTTTCTGTGTGATCAGTGCACAGTGAGCTTAGCATAAATGAGACACAGTCATAGTTGCTGGGTTTGAGGTGGAACAGGCATTTGTGTGTCCTGCTTACTGCACTGTTATTGATACGCCTTTGCTTTTGGCTTCCTGCTCCTACCTTTGGCAGAACTCAGGCTCCTGCCCCACCCTAAAGGAAAAAAAAAAAAAAAAGAAAAAATTCTTGAGGAAAAGAGCAGAGAAGGAATTGCACAGGTAGATTTGCACGTGACAAACATACCTAAGAATGCCTACTTTAGTGCTAGAATTCTGCAACCCTTTCAGCTGCCAGCAGAATGCCTCTTTGATTCTGCACTTAACTGCCACAGATTGCACTAGCAGTTCTGCCCATTCACAGAATGAAGGGTCAGCCCCTAAAAGTCTGATAAGATATTGCAGAGATTGCCAGAAAGGAAGAAACACACCCACTTAGGGATTACTCTCCTAAAAAAGGACATGCAAGGAGGAAAACAGTGTCTTTCAAAATGGAACTACAAGAAGCAGAAAGCAGGAATCTGCCTTGTGCTGTGACTATGTTTAGAACAGTATGACCTTATTTACACAAGGGCCTCAACTCAAATCAGTTGAAGAAACCCCCATTCTCAAAACTAGGAAAAGAAGATGCAACTTGTATTCACGTAAGACTCTGTCCAGACTTGCTTATAATTCATTATATAGTTTTGTATATGCAGATGAATTGCTCCTAACTGAGCAATTACAGAGGATGCACAGATTGGAATAAACACAGTATGAGATGAGAGCCTAACGAAAAATTTGTATCTCATTTCCCAAAAGTGAGCTTCTGTCAGAGAGATGATCTTGGCTGCATTAACAAGCCCCCTAGTTACTCCCAGCAACATGACTTTCAACAGCCTTTGATACACATGACAACTTTGCAGTATTAAAGCTTAATTTATTGTGATTAGAATTCTTTCTTGATTTTTCTCTCCACTGACTCTGTTGCAATTAATTCCCCTGACAATGCTGCTTATAAAACCAGATAAGTCAAACTAAAGCAGTTAATAAGACATACATATGGACCACATTTTTTTCCCCTGCCTGCAATATCCTGTGCATATCTTTATGTAGAAGCAATGGCTCTTCTTGAAAATATTACATAGTTCACGGGATAAGAGGCTGGAATTCTTGGTTTTACATACATACATGCACATACATTAATGACCCCAAGAAGAAATTGCTGCAAGTCAGAACTTTATGTAGCTTTCAGAAATGAAAAGTGGATCTAGGTCAAAACTGAAGCTTTAAATAAATACAACAGACTTTGGGGAAAATGAGGTCTAGAATGTGCAGCCTTGGATCTGTAAACTTGAAAGATGATTCTGTATTTTCACTGGCATGTAGTTCACATTGCAATACAGTTCTGAACAAACAAATATGTAATCACTTACAAAACATGTTTTCTAACTGCTAATGAATCTATGGTGAAATAAAATAACAGGCTAGGATGTTGAGATCTTTCCTTCTGCTCAACCCTCAAGCAAACATCCCCTGGAAACTCACTTTATGTATCTTCACATTATAGAACAAGAAGTGGGATATTGAATAAGGCTTCTCTATCCCACAAGTCAGTTGAGTCTTTGCACTTTGATTCTGCAGTCAGAAGGACTTCAACCATATGGGGCCCAGTGTTGGCCCATGTGCATCTCATGGGATTACAATCCTGATTTAGTAATAGTGCCTGGAAGAGGTAAAAGCAGAAGGAAAGTTCCCATTGCAGAGTTTTTTGTTGAATACATAATGTGAGTATAATGATTTGGAATGACCTGGATTGATGCTGTAGACTATAAATAATTGAACTGGTAACTGCCTTGACTGTGAAAGCACCAAAACTACTTGTTGACCACAATTCATGGTCACTGTGCCTAAGAGGCCTTCAACCATTACACCTCCTTCCCTGTTCATAAAGAGCAGGTCTAGCAGGGCACCTTCCCTGGTTGGTTCACTCACCAGCTGTGTCAGGAAGTTATCTTTCACACATTCCAGGAACCTCAGGGACTACTCCCTCTCTGCTGTGTTGTAATTCCAGCAGACATCAGGGAAGGTGAAGTCCCCCACAAGAACAAGGGCAAACAACCACAATATTTCACCCAGATGTTTATAGAATAGTTCATCTACCTCACAGTTCATCCTTTCTGTAAGTAACACACTACTAAGCAGTGGAAAGGTATGAGAACAGCAGTACTGAAACATAATCCAAAAGTGTTATCAGGTAACACGCAGAAGAGTTATTGTATCTGAATTAAAAACATTGCAGATAAAGAAGACTGTTGCTGCTACCTGGAGAAATGCAGAAGTCCTGACCAGAGCTGCTAAACTGTAAATGCTGTGAAACTGCTGGGATGCTGTTGCTGGCTGGCACTTATCTTTGAAGAGGAGTTGAGCTATTTTTGAACTGATGGAATGGTGTGAAGATGAATCAGATACCAAATTATTGCTCTTTCTCCAATTCACTGAACCTTTTGCTGCACTCCCCCTTTCTAATTTAATTTTACATCTCTGAAAAATGAAGCATGATGCATTGCAGCCAGTAGTAACAGATGAAAGGGAAAGCATTACTTGACCCATACAGCAGAAATCCTGATTCAGGAGACAAGAATCTCTCTTTCCACTCACTGCTTTGCTTTCCCTTCAGGTTCCAGCTACAATGCATGCTGTCCTTAGCTATTATCTAACATAGAAATGCACAATATTTGCTTTCTGAAAACAGTTGCTCCTGACCCTATGATGGCAATTTTTCATTGTGCAAACATTTGAAAAATGCTTTGCAACATCCAGTTCTGTCTGGAGGCACTCCCAGCTGCAGCAGCTGGGTGTGTGCAGCCACCAGTGACTGGGGTGAAAAGAACTTCAGCAATGTAGTTTCTCAACAAGTCCTTTATTTTTTGTTTGATGTTGCACTTGCTGCTGAGAAGCAAATCTCTGACGGATTCAGGGGATCAGGTATGTGGGAGTGCATTTCTCCCCTGGCCCAGCTGAAATTTATAACTCAGTGAATGCCTTCTTGATGTGGGTAAAGCAATTTCTCTGAAGAAGAATAATAAGACACTGGGACAGCTCATTAACTCAAATAGATGTCTCTGTAGAAAATGCTCTGAATGTTCTTACTGGCTCCGGGTGCCAGGAAAACATTGAAAAAAAAAAATCTATCCAATGGAGGAAAAATCAATGAGCATGAAAAGCAGTGTTTCTGTATTTTAACTTCATCCTCATACTTCTCTCTGATAATCCTGAGTGGATAGTCAGGGCCTGAGGACCTATGGAGTCAGGGCATTGCGACAGGCAGCTAAATCATCAGATGTCTATTTCAGACCATCTTTGGCTGTGAAAAGTATTCAGTCACCAGCTGAGCACTGGCAGTACACAGCTTCTCTTCTGCATGCCTCAGACAGAACGTGTCCCATCTCTTTAGAAAATTGTCTTGCATAGACAGAATGGCAATGCCAAAGGTAGTATTAGAAATCAGAAGCTCCAAGGTCTACATACAACTTTGCTGGATCACAGAGGTGCCTCCTGCACTTGAACAGGGGACAGAATATTCCCACTACTGCACTATGTAAGGAGCTTCTTAGGAAAGACAGAAATGAGAGCAGAGGAAAGGTAACACTGGATGTTAAAGAAATGGCTGAGTGCAAGGAGATCATAAGGATGAAATAGACTCTGTTTGGGTGGAAATTGCTGGGACAAGTGATGACACAAACTGCCCCAGAAGGACACTGCTGAGAATCTTTTACAGCCACTTGACTGTAAATTGTAAGTGATGTAAAATTTTGGGAAAATAATGTATTGTTTGTGGAAGAATTTAACTTACCAGGCATAATGCAGAAAATAAATGCTACCAGTGATTTAGTGACTTACCAAGAGCTCCATCAAAGACATAGGGATGGTAAAATATATGTTTCTTTAATAATCAATTAACTAATAAGAGATGGTGTTACTCCAGAGTGAGCAAAGAGGACTTTTGCTTTGATTTACATAAGGCTGATGACAGATGGGAATGATATATAAAGGAAAGAGCAGCAGGATAACAGAAATGACAATATCTTAGAAGAAACAAACTGTATTTCTTAATGCAAAAAACACTGAAGGATACATACCATCTCTTCCCTCGCATATTGAAATAACTGGTTTATGAAATTACTAGTTAAAGCAAGCAGTGTTTAATTTATTGTAATGAAAGGTTGACAGGGACTTCAGTATAGTAAATACAGTGTTTAGATCCTAAAAAGTATTTTTAGAAAGTATGTATGTTTTTAAATGTATTTTAAAAATTAAAAAAATAAAATTAAATTAAATTAAGGAAAGAGCAATTAATTGTAGGCAGACAGAGAGAATGTGAGAAAATATACATGGTTTACCAAAGTATGGGATGTCAGACAGAGATAGTATATTTTGAGTAAGTCTTTTTAGAAATGAATAGTAAAGTGAACTCAGTCGTTTGAATTTGAAACGTACCATTTGATGCAGTGCTCCCCAGAAAAACATTGCTCAAAGTGGACACCATAGTGATTAATGCAAAACCAACGTGAACGAGGAGCAGCAGGTTATAATAAAAAAGGAGTTACAAGAATCGAACAAATTACTGGATGGTGTTCCTCAGGGACCAGTTTTTGGAGCAATCCCAATTAGTATATCCTGCCATTAAATAGGAATAATGATCAGGCCCAGCCTCAAAAAGTTTGCATGTTATGCAAAGCTGGAGGGGATTGCCAATACTGAGGAGGACCAGATCATCACACTGGAATTAGATGACCTTCTTGCCTGCTGTGATAGAAATTTAATAATGTGAACTGCAAAGTCATGTTCTTGGGATTCATCAGCTGGAAGCAACCGAGAAGGAAAAAGATCCGGGTGTTCTGATAGACTGTGAGTGTGCCAGAGCTGCCAGAGCAACACAGCTGTGGAAACAGATAATGCAGTGTTCAGACGGGTTAGGTGAGATTTTTAGAAGAAAGGGAAATATTGGGACATTTAGATGCTGGTAAGATTTTGTATTAAATATTTACACAACTCCAGTCAAAAGTGTAGCTTAAACTGGAATCAGCGCAGACTGGCTATTAGAACAAATACAGAAAAATCAGTCTCAGGGAGAGATAAAAGGAGCAGGGTTTGGTCAGTGTGACAGTGGAGAAACAATATGCAAGTCCTTTATACATAGATTTTGAAATAAATAGCATTGAAAAAGAACTAAGTTAAAGGTTAAACGGTGAGATCAAATTTTTACAATCTGATCAGCAATATATTTACACTGAAGACTAAAGAAAATATTTTAACTATTGAAGGAGATCCCACTTTGGCATGATCTATCAAAAAGAGCAGTAGGGGCAAGGAACCTAAATAGTCTTAAGATGGAACTTGATATATCCACGGAAGAGTTGTATAACTATATAAGAACAATAAATGGTCAATACATGTTTTTAATATATCTAAGGAGGCTTGAAACAAGATTAGATCTGTCTTGCTCTGTATTTATTGTGTATGGATCCCATGCTTCACAGAGCTTTCTGATTGTCAAAAGGTTTCACTAAGAGGGTACTAGTGGGTTCCTCCCAACATCCCCCCTTGCTGCACAAGTTAGCTTCTGAGGTTTTTTCACATTTCTTTGAAACATTGGAGCTTTGCCCATTGTTCAATTTCACCTCTGAAAGAAGACATCTGTCTGGGGGCAGTGCCTGTTGCATTGGGGGAGACAGCTAAATTATCTGCTTCTCACCTCAGACAGCTGTGATTTGTATGTGGTCATTCTGATGTGTGATAAACACACACAATAGGACCTCATTGGACCAGCTCCTCCTCTCCAGTCCACTTCTGCTGAACTGGCTCCAGTGCAGCACCACGTCACCTAATAGTGCAGTCTAGCTCTCCCTGTTCAAATGTCATACACCCTCTTCCACAGCCTAAACTAATTACTGGTTGACATTTTATCTTATACAACATTACGGCTGAATTTTGATTCCTTAAGTGCTTGCTTTTTCTGCTCTTACTTATCTTGGCATGAACCAGGAGTAACCCCACTGTAGGCCCCCCATTACTAACCAAAATTGGACATGGGTTATTATAGAGGACTTGGGAAACTCGGATTGCTTCTTATATTCTTTTCAAGTACCCTTTGCTTCCTAAGAATTCTATGCAGCATCAGCTGTAGCTGTACATTCTGCTTTCTCTGCTTTACTGATTCCTTGCTCTTTTATCTAAATATGGCATGAGATAAAGAACTCTATGTAAGTTCAAGGGCTTCACTTCTGTACCTGCCAAAGGAGATTCTCTGAACTACTGCAGGATGGCTAAATGTCTTTATATTATTAGTATTTTCTTTACAGCTACCATCTTCCCCACCCTCTTTTAAGAGGGAAGAAAGCCAGAATAGTTACATAACAAGTTCCCAATGGGAAGAAGAGTAATTGGCAAGATAGTGTTTATTTTATTTTTTTCCATGTCAAACTGAAAAAAAACCCCTCACATCCCACTGTGAGCTACCTGGCCAAATATAATCCTTTCTTGTATATCTGAGAAGTAGCTATGGCATCTTAAACATTTGTGGGAATTGTATTAGTAACAGTAACAACAACAGCACATTCACCTCCTGTTATGTTCCCTATGTGCCTCTTTTCCAATGGTATCACAAACTGTCTCTAGAGCTCTCACACAGCCCACTACACCACATTAAATCTTTTCATATTTTTCTGGATTTTTGAACATGTGAAATTGGTATGAATAATTCTGATTTAATCACAAAATCCTCTGTAACATGTAGCCTGTCAGGATAAGCTGGTTTGTTCTCTTAGAATAAGCGTAATTCCAATAGGCTCTGGCTGTGCACTTAGCTGTGTCCCAGTGGATATAGCACTGCAAGATCTTTCAAATCCCAAAGCACTACTTTGTTTGAAATTGGGTCCTTTATTCATGCCACTGGGAGCTATTGGGAGAATAAAATTTTTTAGAATAAAATCTTTCTGGAGAAGTGAACTTCCACTGTGAAGAACTTCATGAGGAAAGATAACAGTGGGCTGAAGGCTCGTGTACAAGATACCCTGGCAGGATGGAAAGGGTTTGGGTGATGTCAGAGCAGCTCTATGCTCACCTGCAGGAACCAGAGGAGTCACAAACAGAGCAGACACAAAACAACAGAGCAGCTGGAAGGGGCAGCACTGGAAACTTCTTGACATTGCTGATGACATTTTGTCTCTTGATCTTTGCACTGCAGGGCAGGATTTAATGACTTACCAATAAATCCTTATATTTACCTTCCCACCTACCTCAGCAGTGTAAGAGGGGTAGCCTTTTTGCATAAAATATGATCACAAGTGTTTTTACAGGCTTGATTATTTACACACTTAGGGCCTCAGCCTAAGGGACGTTATGTTCTGCGGGAACACAGTTCCCCCCCAGCCTGATCCTGGTGCCCCCTGGCACTGAAGAAACACCCACCAACCCTTCCCCGGCAGCCTCGGGCACCTTGTCCGCAGCCCCGTAGCCACAAGGTGGTGCTCACTGACCTCCGAGCCGGCCCCGAGCCCGGCCCTGCCCGCGGGGAGGTGCGGGGAGGTGAGTGCGGGGAGTGCGGAGCTGGGAGGTGCGGGGCGGAGAGTTAGTGCATTATCACTTCTAGTCTTCCAGGACCAGCCTTTAAGCAACAGACTTCCCTCCTTTTCTATCCTATTCTTATGACTCTTAAGGCAAATCCTGCCCGCTCCATCAGGAGTCCAAAAATACTCTAATCTGCAAGGATTTACTGCCAAGTGGGTGTAGCATTTAATGAGTCCGCAGATGGTGGCCGGCTCCTTTGCACAGACTAGTTCCATGGCTGTCAACTGTCCCATAGCTAGGAAGCCTAAGGGAGTACAAGATGCATGTTTGGGATCAATAAAAATCCAGTCCTTGCCCTGTATCTCTCCAGGAGCATCTCAGCAGCAGCAGAGCCGTTAAAAAGCCCCTCTTGGCGCTGTGCCCATGGCCCCGCTGGGACAGCTTTGAGCCACTGCTGAACGACTCAGCTAAGCTAGAGGAGACAGTATTTATCCTTCTGCTTTGGTTTCAGTTAAACCAGTCCATTTGCCCAACTTGATCCCTCTGCTGCTCCAGCCATGATTATCCAGCATACAGCATTTCTCTGACCATTGTAAGAGCAGAATGTTCCTCAGCTGACTGCTCCAACAGCATCGTCCAAGTGACACCTCCAACAGCAAAGCACTGCTACAAAAAGCTGGAAGTCCTCAATTCCCACCCTACTGCTTCAGTCACTGGGAACAAGTCTTTAAATCTTGAAATGCCATTCAGAGATCACAGAGATGCATTATCCAGGATGGTTTACCATTTGATCAGTTGCCTCTTTGGCAATCAAAACAATCAAAGTGACTAATAAATCCCTGTGGCTTTGAAAGGCTTGCTGTGCATTCAGTGGACAGCAGAACCTTTCACAGCAGAGAAAGATGTGCTTGCTTTCCCATTGCTAGTTTCAGCTTTGGGAAGTCTATAAGCCATCCAATGCTAGCTTTAATTATAATTAGGCTCCAGATCTTCACCTACTAAAGGAAGATAAATCTGAAATATTTGTGCCTATATTTGTGCCTAATTTAGAGGAGACACACTGAGATAAAAGCAAGTGCAGGATTGATGATTGACTGTTTGAGCAACAAAGTCTGCATGATCTTTACCCACATTTTTACACTGGCTTAGTCTGCAACATTCCTTAAAACATTCCCTATTCCTGAGACTAATCTGAATTATTTACATATTTATTCTTGCACTTTTCCAGTTCTCAGTACAACAGCTACCTCCCAGACAACGTAGATTTTGAAAACCAGATCCAAACCAGATCCAAATAGGAGCTTCATTCTAGAATTTAACCTTTCCCTCTTTCTTTCACATAAATACTTTTATTTTCTATTTTATACAAGTAGCAGTTGGGCAAATGCCTAAAAATAGAAAGCCTTAAATTTTGTACTTTTTTTAAAAAGGCAAAACAGATACATTATTCCTCAATTACTCTATATGATGCTGGAGGGTTGTTTTATAAGTAAGTTATATTGAAAACCATGTAATTTCATTTTAACACCAAAAGGGTTTTTTTATACATGAGGGCTCTCTGATAGATAGTTGGTAGACAGTTATGTTAGGTTTTTCAGGTTCAAAGATTCTTACCACAAGCATTTATATTTATGATAATTGTTGAGTGTGTAACAACTAACATATCTGGTTACCAATGGAAAAGCAATGACTGGCCCTTTCCTTAAAAAGGAAGCACCTTGTCTTATCTTCTGGAGAAAAAGTGGATTAACAGGATGGTGAGTTTTGCAGCCAGGCCAATCCAAGCAACCACAAGCTGAAGGACCAGTGATGAGAAGCTTCACATATGGGGCAGATTTCAGCCATAACCCTGGCTCTACCCCTGGCTCTACCCCTGGCTCCACTATGGCTTGGCAAAGCTCAGCACTGGGCTGCAACACCACACAATGCCTGCTTCACCACAGCCTTGACCACAGCTCCTCTTTGATGACCACTTAGGAAGGTCACATTAGTACACAGAAGTTTATGAAGATGGAGGGTTAATGTAGCCCAGTATCAGCATGTCTCTTGTTAGCCTCAGTAAGCTAGGGATCTTGTGTCTGCACTGAAGAATGATTCATTTTAAAAGAATGTACGTATCAAAATGCAGGCAGTTCTCCAACTACATACAAGTTAGACTATCTGTTTCTTGCTGATACAAATGTTCACACACTAGGGGAGAAAAGTGCTGGTTTCATGCATCACTTTGCACTGGATTGTGTCCAGTTGCTTTACTTGTCATTATGCAACTTAACCCAGGGCAATTCAACACCCAAAGACAAAATTAGAAATACATAAATATATTTGTACTGTTTCATTGCTCTCCATAACAATATTTGTTTCACTCCCCAACCCAAGATGAACTGTACGGCACAAAACAAAGTATATAAAAAAACCCAATATTTTTCTTTTTCTAAATTGAGTATTTTGCTATTTGTTATTGACTTGCATATCAGATCAGATGGGACTATTTCAGTTTAAAATAAAATGCCTATAATCTTGATAACAAGGATAATTTACACATGGATGAAATCCATCATGTATCAGCCCTAATTCAGGCTAAAGTTCCATTAACTTCCAGTAGAAGCTTTGTCCATACAGGGATAAGGAAGGACTTGGGGCTACTGTAAGCCAAATTTTGTTTTTACCAGAATGAAGAACTTACAGAACAACTAAAAACAAAAGGATTGCCCTACACTTAAGTACAATTTTTCATCTCCAGAATTAATTAATGATAACAAGCAAGTCCATACAACTTTTTAAGTAATTAAAGAGATTAGCCATGTTTTAGTTATAGAGAAACAGAATTGTAAACAACATATAGGAACAATTTTGTGATACACCAACTAGGATTTGATTCCCAAGTTCACCTGTCTTGTAATGAAGCAGTTTGTAGCACAAGAATCTGTTCAACATACACTGAGGCAGTATCACAATTTGCCTTTTTGGCTTTGACCTCTTTCTTTGACCTGCTTTTAGGGACAAAGCCTGTTACTTAGATGCCTGTGTGACAGACTGGACAGGGGGTACTGACACGAGACACACAACAAATAACTGTCCAGGGCCACAGAATTAGAACTCAGATATTCCATCCTGGGTTTTGTGTATGTCTCTCTGATAAGCATAAAGACAGAAGTTACCTGGTGACAGAACTACAGAACGTACAGTATCGGGGTCCAGTCCTGTAGTTGCTGTTGATCCCTAACAAGAGTAGATCCTTACTCCTAAACTCAGCTCATGTGAACTTCTGAGCCAAACCCAGCCTGTTGCCATTCCAGGGGATCCTGTAACTGTTGCTGTCTCAAGTGTGTTTGTTTCCCCCTCACAATGAATGAATTTCCCCCTCATCTTTCTTTGACCATATGTTGACATGTTCCTCTTTTGACCGGAAAGCAAATTTCAGCATATGGCTGATACTCTGAAGAATATGACTGATGTTAACCACATTGCCTCAACAGAAACTTCCCTTTGTTTTGACAAAGAGAGCCCACAAAGTAGGTTTCAGCAATAATAATGCTATGATGACTTTAACCACGATGAGGTGTGGGATGAAAAATTTATAGAGCTTGGTAAAAACAAGAATAATATTTAATTTTAAATTAATGTAGTGGAGAAACAAAGAAAGATTAAATTCATGCTAATGATCCACAGCTTCTGTAGCTATCAGATCCACCTCGTTAAGCAGCTTCCCAATAGTAATTATATCATAATTTTAATAGGAAACATTTGTCTTATTGTGGTCCAGATTCTGTTGGCACTGAAACCAATGGTAACTTTGCCATTGCCTTCAATGGAAGCAAGAAATCTCTGTATAGTTGGCATTTATAAATATCATATGTTTGTCCCTTAATTTATAAATTATTGCTTTGCTTGGAAGACTGAATCTTATTCCAGTCCCTGCAAAAAGCCATGGAATTTGCTTTTCTTGGACTCGGGAACACTGTGTAGGCTGTGTATTTTATTTATTCCTGCAAGGGATCGTTAATTTCATTCTGCTATCTCATCTGTTCTCTAGCCAATAGAGGAATGACAGCAGCAGCCTCTGAAAGAGCTATGGCCAGCTCTCACCAGCCAAGGGACTGTCACTGTGCTACATGAACCAGCTAAAGAGGCAGGACACGGGGATATTGCTGGTCTTGGACAGACTACAGGGATACCCAGGATGAAACGCACTGAGACTTTAACTAGATTCATTCACCCAGAAAAACTCTTTCAGGTCAGAGGGATTCCTTAATGCAGGATAAAACCACCTGACTACTATCAGTTGCTATAAAGTGCAATTCCCTGAGCATCCCCTTCTTACAAAGCTATAAATACAAAGACTCATGATGATCTGATATAGATACCACACACATACAGAGCCTGTCTTTCCACGCACAGGGGAAAATCCTTTCAAAGTGCTAAGATCATTTATTTGTCAGTTGTTCAGCTGGGAGGATTTAAATACAAATGTTAAGAGGCCACAATTCCAATTCTGAGAAACTCAGAAGTTTTATAAGAATGAAAAGCAAATAACAATTATATTAAAAGGAGCATATAATACATTTCAGTGTTGTCACACTTACTAATGCAATACAAAAACCTATTATATAGACACTTTACCCTAATGGAAACAAATTAAGTGATTGATTCCAAAATATGTATTCATTAAATTATCACTCACTGCCTATCAGAGCTCTGTTCAGAAATTTGCCAAGGCTCCTGTTTCCTATAACCTCACAGCTGTAGAATTTACAACCCAATTCACCAGTGAGCAAACATTGCCTGCAGAAATGTCAGATGATGCAAACTGTCTCAGAAAGATCTGGAAAGTGCTCAGTGTTCCTCAGAAAAGAAATATCCATTACCACCAGGGAAAGATTCCTGTCACATATGATTCAAAGAAATGGACTTTAGAACATTAATTGCATATATATGCAATTAATTGACACAATATAGATAGTGCATTGCACTCATCTGGGGAGTGGGCGTAGTGCTCATTGTTCAGAAGAGTAATTTTGCACAGGCTTTGCACTGCACCAGCAGCTCCTACTATGGTACTTAAAGACAGATTTTTAAAACTCAGAATTCAATATGCAGCTCTTTGAAAAACCTAACTCTAGTAGTATAATGTTATCAACTATGAGATAAGGGCAAAAATAGGTGCCTTGTCCACACTGTGCAGGAGACACTATAAGCTCTTTTGCAAAGATGTGCTGCTCTAGGCATCACCAGAAAATATGTCCTTTCTCCCTACCTTGTCAAGATTGCATTTTTTCACCTGCACAAAAAGAAACACAATGCTGCATTTTTACCAACACAATGGAGAAGAGGCCAACTCCTTGAGGGTTAAAAATCAGATGCGTTTAAAGAAAACCTCTTCAGTGTATTTACCTCAAAACCATAACTCTTTCCTCAGACAAGCACAGTCTGACAAAATTTGAAACAAGTATGTGGGATGTAATCAAAGGGGAAGCTGGAGAGAATGTGGATTCCAGTGACTCTTTTGGGTATGGAGGCAGAGTGTATAACCCAAACTCAGAACTCAGTGTTTTTTTTAAATATAGCCCCAAACTCTCGCTATGCCTGAAAGTATGTGTCAGCTTTATCTGCATTGACCAGTCTGTAATTTTACACCCTGTCAGAGATCTGTAAAAACAGTCTGAACATGAACTAAGCCTGTGTAGCTCACTGAGAGCCTGTTCTTTTAGAAAACCCTAGGGCTGGAGTAATATTCCTGGTCTTTCTCAGTTTCCTACTTTTGTTTTGCACCAAGACCACACCATTAGTGATGTGAGCAGCACCATAAGCTAGAGAGTTCTTACTACATATTATTCAGCTTTGCTCAGTATAAGCACAGTGGGAATAAGATACATGATCCTTAGCAATTACAGTTTTGGAAAAAAAACACCTCACATTAAAGAATCCTAGGCAGATTTATACTTTTCACTTTCAATTTTGGTAGAAAGAATTTCCCAACAACAAGAGAAATCCAGTAAGTTTCTTTTATTTTCCACTTAATTCATTGTCATTAATGAATTGCACTAAATAACAGAAAAAAAAAAAAAAAAGAAAAAAAAAAAAAAAAGAAAAAAAAAAGAATATTCAAGACACCATCCTTTAATTCTGAGATTTCTACTGATTCCGTTATCTTTTAAATTAAATCCTCTGCCATGATCAGGTAAACAAGTCTACATGGTTCTCTTAAGAATGGTGCTAAAACCATCATGGGGATTTTGGGTCAGCTGAGACATAGGATATCTGATCTAGCAGATCCTAATTGGAATTTCCTTAGTAGCTGAAACAGTAGAGGACAAGCTGAATTATCAAATTCATCAGACTACTTAAAATGGTCCTAAATTTAGAGGTGTGGTTAAACATACTGATTTGCTTTTGCTAGGTAGGAGTGCAGAGAAACAAGAGATAATTTTGAAAAGCTTTGTTTGAGTCAAATTAATTTGATTCTAAATTGAGTTAACAATTTTTTTTTGCATTTTAAGCCTTTTTCACCCTAACATCCTTCAAAGTAATCGGGAAAAAGACATACATAGAGAAATCTCATGTTTGTTGCTTTAACTGTGAACATTTCTCATCTATAATTTTCTGCTTTTTTAATCTCTTCCATCTGCTCCGCATGTGTTCAGCATTCCCTGGACACAGACAGACAGTTTAGTAACTATATTAGCTCAGCTCTGAATTTCTTACATCAAGCCCATGTCATGACAAGCAATTAAGTTAGGATATTTAGTCTTACTTCTTAAAGCAGGGCTGTCAAATTGTTGTAGCAACTGGCCTACAGTGCCCTGCTTGCACTTGGAAGTACACACCGTGAGATCACTCCAGGGAAACAAATTGCTGCTCTATTTCCATGGGGCTTGGCCTGACTGTTTTATATAAACCAGAAAAAAAATCAGACTCTCTTCAGTTACATGTAACAAGACAGTATCTCAAAACAGGTTTTGTTCTTTTGAGAAAACTGAATTTCAGGCTATTTTTCTTCCTAGAGACACGTTGGACAGATAAGGTAGGCTGTGTAATGGTGGCTTCTGAGCTGCCCAGAGCCAGCTGCCATCTCCAAAAGCTGCCATGGGCTCTAACTGGGGTTACTGGAGAAGCTGAGATAACAAGGGCCAAAGTGCTGCGACCTCATCCCAGAGTCAGCACTCCCAAATGCCACTTCCCAGGCAACATCCCTACACAGGGCTTACTCCAGAGTCCAGTTTCCAGGAGGTTTATGCACGTTTCCCTCAGTAGAATAGCATAAAAGCAATTGTGGAAAGGGAGTTACAGTATTTTAACCTCTAAAGATTGCACTTTTATTTTTCATTTTACTGATTGGTTTTGATTCTCTAAGCTGTCTTGCTTTTTTTGCCATTGTTGTTGTTTACACAGTTTTCCTTGGAAAACTCCAGGGTGTTGCTGAAGAACTGGCAGAATTAGGACACCAAGATACAGTGAAAGTGATGCCTGATTATCACATTGTGGTTTTCATACTTCTAGTTTTAAAACTGGGTGAAATCCAATTCCCCTCACCCAAAGAAAACTGTCCTTTTGGAAAGTGAGATGCTGGCCACGTTAGCAGATGAGTTCCCATGTTTTAGGATTTTGTTAATAACAGCTAAACACTCTCCATATACCTAGAGTCTAAATAGAAGTTTGTTCTGCAAATAAAGGTGATTACAGAAGATATTTAGGCAGACGTCCCAGATCAGCAGGTCACCCCTGTGTGGGAAGTCACTCTCCCTCAGATCCATCAGAATCACTGCTCATCAGAAAGCTCCCTAGAGTAGCTCCAGCAAAATGGAAGAGACTGACAAAGATTAAGTTGATCATTTCAGCTGCCTGCATCCATAAAGGCACTGACATAACTGCTTATAGGTATTTTAATTTAAAAGTGGTGACCTTTTATATCAGCTTCAACAAGGCTCAGAACTTTCAAATATTATTCAGTGGAACCTTTTCTATTTGTTTCCTACATATTTGACAGAAACAAACACTTAGTTATCAAAACATTCATGAATGTTAAACCATGTCAGACTGTACTTTTCTCCAAAGCAAGACTTGAATTCTTCTACTAGTTCTAATAATGCATACACTCTAATTCCTATGCCAAATCATTCATAACTAGAAGCATTCATAATTTAAATGCCTGTGCCTGCTGCTGATGACACCATCAATTATGAGGTTATCTGCTGGGGAAGATCCACACTGATTAGCACACATTTTTCAACATCACTGTTAAGTAAAGTTTTATATAGATGTAACTTTCAGGAAATAAGTGGGATTTGGTATTCTGAAATTATCTTACCATGGTACTCTGAGATACTAACTTCAGAGCACTGCTTAGTGAAGGCTTCTTATTTCATATGATAATCAAATTTCAATAACATCACATTGTACAGAGAAGTAATAAACATTCCAGCAAAAAATTTTAAGTGCCAAATATGGTCCAAAACTACAGCTAGTACAGCCCAGCTGTAGGACACACAGTATGTTTGCAAAATGCTCTTAGTTTTCAATTTAGCAAAGTACTTAAGCATATATTCTGCTTAACACCTGCTTCTTCCATCCATCTCTACTAAGAAAAGGACAAGCCACTAAGGAGAATTCAGGAATCAGCAAGATACCTTCTGCTCTCACCTTCTGGATTTTCAAATCTGGAGGTTGCTATTCAGTATATCCAAATGCAAAAGTTTCAAAATAATGAGTTAAATCCTTCAAAAATTGTGAGATTGATCCAAGAATCAAGAGTTTTGTTCACCTATTTCCTGTTTAGGTATTATAATGTTACTTTGTGAGTTGTCTCAGAGAATAATAGGTTCAGTCAAGCATCATCACAATTAATGCAGCCAGGCCTCATCCTGTGTGAGCAAGAGCTCATGGTCAATTTCCCAACAGTTTAATGACATTTTCTGACATAACAGCAAACCAGTCACAGCCAGACTTGAATTTCTGTTAAGAAGGAGATAGGCCACCTGCCCTAGAGCTTCAGTTAGGTTTCACCTCCTGAATTTTCCAGTTGAAAAACAAAACAAAACAAAACAAAATCATTTTTCGATGTATTCTTTTAGAAATGTGCAGTCAGTGCTATAATCCAGTTTAGATGGAGGCCATTACAATTCAAGGAAAGACTGTTATGTGAATGTATCACTAGAATGCAATACTTTACATCTGAGTGCAACAATTTGTTAACAGGATCTATAATGAACATGAGGCAGTTTGTCCATAAAAGAATAAGAGTTCACATTTTATGTCTATGTTGTTTCACACTATACAATAAAGCTTGAAATCACTGGACTATCTGGACACTGGTATTCCTAGCAGCTACAGCATAAATGCAGTGCTGTACAGGAAGCACAATGCTTGCTTCTGTCTTTTCATCCCATTGATCCTTTAAATATTTGAACAGTATCTTCCCTTTATTGATGCACTGTTTGATTAAACCAGGCTTAGCTTGCAAATGCTCAATGAATTCTTGTTCGTAAAGTCTTACTGCTTTCATATCTGATGTCATTATGTCTCTAGTACCAGTTTCCATATTAATTTAGCTTTTCTATAGTCCTCATTCTAATTATTGTCAGTGTTTTGCTGTTTGTTGGCAATGTCTAATGAGGAGTGCTCCTGAGTTCCTGAGTCTGTGCATGTGCCCTGGAGATGTGAACTCCACATTTGGACAATTCCCAAACACTCATCAGCCCCTTTATTATGCTCTAGTTTCCACAGAAAGCCCAAGCACACAGGCTGGACTGGGGCTGAGACAAGTTTTGAGTGGTTCCTCATCTCAGCAAATGGAGGAGCAAGGAGTTAAAGTCACACCTGTCAGACTGGGGATGGACTTTGCACATGAGAAAAATAATCTCTAAGTGTCAATTTTATGTCAGTTAGCATTTAGGTTTTTCTGAAACCTATGTATCCTTGAAATACATATATCCCTTAGAAAGCAACTATGCCAGAAAAAATGGATGACAGTGCTTTATTCAGCAGTATCAGTGCTAGATTAGCCTATGCATGACTAACGCCCCAACTCTTGTTTCATGCTTCTGCAATTACACAACTGCAAGGAGTTGTTTCTGTTTCTAGTGGCATGCACTGTTTACTCACTGTGATAAGGACTATACAAGAATATACAGGCTCAAACCCATCCTAAATAATTTCAAACATATCTGTGTTTGAAACCCTGCTGCAACTGATCATTATTTATAGCACTTATAAAGCAGAGCCATGGATCAGGACTGCCTTGGGCTATGCAGGGTAAACAAACAGACTAAAGTTACAATTCCTGTAACAAGGACCCTCTTCAGGGATGTCATCAGATGGGAGCTAAAGAACACAGCTCAAGAACAGGACATAGTAGATCAAATATTGTATACAACTTCTATTTCCAGCACATATCTTTGCTTCCAACTTAGCTAGAAAAAATTACCTGGACAGAATTTGTTTTCTACTCAGAAAAACATTATTATCCCACACATACCTTTTTATTGGCAATTTTATCAGGATACTTTCAAAAATAGCAAGCCTTTTGCTTCAGAATTAAAGCAGGAAAATTATTTATTCCATAGGGTTTCTGACACTTGTTGCACATAATTTTAAAAATATTAATAGAGTCATCTGAAGGTTTAAGCATTCTATCCATTTATGAAGGATTGCATTAGATTTAATAGGAAGCTACCGTTTCAGAAATCATTCTGTGTTAATTTATTTATTCAAAATAAACCCTTTTTTCTTTCTGCATCAATGCATGAACATTTTCAGAAAGGAACAGAAATAGAAGTAAACTAAAAAGTTTGAATTCAGAAAAAAAAGTCTACACATACAGCTTGAGAAATGACATCAGTTTTACATCTGGACCATTTTCCTTTCAAATTTCGAGCTCCCTCTTGCAAATTACAGATATGGAGAACAACAAAATCTCTGATTTATGTAAACAATTGACTTTAAAAATATGCTATACACATGTAAGAAAAATATGACTTAAGTGATTTTGTAAATTAGCACTTTAAAGGGCACTTTAAAAGTTACATTGTGAATTCTTAGAATCTCTGGTAATCTACCTCAGAGGCTGAAGCCAATTGACATTAGGATGATGGCTGGTGAAAAATAAATCACTTAATTTTTGGGATTCATTCACATTTGCAAAAATAAAACAGAGTTATTTGGTATTTTTCCCAGCTTCCTTGCCCCACAGCAACAATTTTAGCATTTTTCTTTTTCAACACTTTACTGGTGGGTAGTGACAAGGTGTCACAGAGTCCTCTAGAAGGCCATGAGACTTGAGGAAAACAAAATGCTCAAGTCCCAGAGTTCAGAACTGTGTTTAGTGGTAACCTGACATTCTGAAAGGGATATCTTCCTACTTCTTAATGGCTCCCCAGTTCCTCTCCCTGCCACGTTGGATGGCAGCTAAAAAGTTACTAACAGTATTTGATTTAAGAAAGTAAAAATGACCAGACAGATGTTTTTGCAATCTCTCATGTAAGGCTTGAAAATGAAATGGTTGTTGGAGGCTGGTTGTAAATAGTTACATGATCCTTGTGCAATTCATCCTGCCAGCCAGTGCACATGTTCTGGATCTCTAATGCCTCCAATCTCACTGCAAAAGTGACTCCAAAGTTTACTGGAGTCTGAATGCAGCTCAACAGACTAGAGCCACAAATAATTTGATGCTCATGCTTCATCCTTAAAATTTCAGAGAACAAAAGGAATCATCTTGTTGAAGCCTCAGCACACATTGTACACAAGTCTGCGTCCTTATGTGATCACATACAAAAGCTCTAACTAATGGCAACAGTCCACAGGCATTGAGGGAAATAACAGCAATCAATGCTATTTTTAAAGGGAAGAGTGGGGGCGAGGGGTTAACATATGTGGAATTAGCTCTGGGCAAAATGAGAAGCCATTGCATCTAAAATCAAATGCATTCTGTGAAATAGACACCAGAGCCCAAATTCCCATGTAGATTCCTGCAGTCCAAGAGTTTCAGCAGAATTCGGCCTTCCTCTTAACTTAGCTTCATTAGGTCATATCATGCCATGTTTTTATGTTGGATGCCCTACTTAACTTCACATCAGTTGTTGGCACTATGTAGGCAATTTTCTGAACTGGAAGGAGAGAAAAGGATAGTGTGTGCACAAGGGAGAGGGAATTTTTTCCTGTGTAGAAAAAAAGTAATTTCTTAGAAGAGTTTGAGGGGGGAAAGCGGTATTTGTATCCCTTCTACCAGATGTCACCAGTGGCAACAAGAGCCAGTATTAAATATCTCTCCATCAAATTCTTCTTGAAATTTTTCAGCGTCAGCTGGTCAACAACCCATTCAGAAAACTGGGAAAGCTGGAATCCTCCACAGCCATTCTTAACCAATGGTCCTTTCCTGCAGAAGAATTATCTGCATCTGAAACTTCATCACAGAGAGCAAACAGGCAGAATTTGTAAAGAGAAAAAAACCTTGCAGCCATAATTTTTCTTATGTTTATATTCAGAAAGTGAAATAACACCCCCTCCACATAGAGTATCTTTTTGCAATAGTCTTCTGTTGCTTTTTCACCTCCACATAGAGTATCTTTTTGCAATAGTCTGTTGCTTTTTCGTCTGCTGCTGTCAATGCCGGATGCATGGAGGTCTCACAGAAACTTGTCACTTTCCAGCCTCACAGTAGGATTTATTAGTTGTTGGCTTCAGTGCTTGGCTAGGTTTGCCATCCATCTTAGAGGGAAATGCTTCTGAAAAAAGATGCTCTGATACTCTTTCTGACATTAAGACAGTCTCTGCACTGTCATCTCTTACTGTGCTACCACGTCAAGCTGTGATGCCAACTGCACTGTCATCCCTTGCCATCCCTTACTCCTGGCCACAATGCCATCTTGTGCTGGCACCCATAGGACTTGTCTTTCACTCTTCTGCTGCCTCCAGCCACAAGTGAGATCCAAGGCGACAGGCTTCTCACCCAGTTAGGCTATGACCTAACTCAGGAAAGAAAACTGAGATGATAATTGGTTTTTTATGCCGTGCTAATTAAAAAACAACAACAACAAAAAGCAACCAGCACAAAGGAACACTTAGAAACAGCACTACCCCCCCCCAATAAATAAATTTTAAAATAATAATAACCTATCTAAAAGAGATCAGAAGGCTACACAACTGCAAAGACACTCCTCACATACTGTTCTCTGCAGTGATGCTGCTATTGAAATTTTTCTCCCTATTCTGAAAGCAAAGATCTTTCATGTAGGGCTCAGCAGCTTTTGTCTCAGAGACAGCTGGGTAGATCACAACCCCTTTGCTTCATACATACACAACTAAACAGGATGTCAGAACCTCACCGAATTCCAAGATTTTCTCTGGAAACTTACCAGATGAAATACCCTCCCCCAACCAACTGTTCTGATGGATTGACATAATATTATTTTGCCTTCTATAGCAACAAATTCACTGGATGTGTTTTTCTTCAAAACAACAGATCAGACGTTCTGGGAGACAACATGACTCTTATTTTCCCTAAAAGGTTTGCTACACAAACAATATTTGATCAGGATATTTTGTTTGCTTGTTTAATGCTCTAATGATGAAACTCTATCACATGTAGTCTCTACAGATAAAAACTTATCACACTTAAACATCCACTAAAGGAATCTCTTCAGAAGTCAGTAATGCTTCATTTCAGCTGACTCCTTGGATCAAGCATATCAGATAGTGGGGTTTTTTTCCTGCCCTAGATCATCTGGAGAAGTTGGTATTTCTGCTTAAATCAGAAGAAATTTAATAGGACTCTGTCCTTTTTGCCTATCTAGCCACTTATCTTGTTTCGTTTGCAAATATCATATGTATTCTCTTGAGTTAAAAATAGTGCAAGATGATTAGTTAGGCAAGTTCATCTGACACCATTCCCCCTTCGTGACGCTGAAATCTAAAATCTGTATATGGTATACAACTTAAAGTATATATATGCAAGCTCAGCTCTGCTGGAGACACACAGCAAGTACGTTCCTCTCAACCAGACTGCTTCCTTATCCAGTCAAGAAGACCACAAAGGTAAGCTGATTAGACCCTCTGCTTTCAGAAAAAGAAACACAGAAGCAAGATGCTCCCTAGATGAAAAGTGCCTGTGCAATTAAAATATCTATTCTTATATCAGCTTCCAGTATGTTGTATCTTTACATGCTAAAATAATAGAACCAGCATTCAGATCACAGGATGGAAAAAGACAAGAATAATGCCCCTTGTAGAAAATGCTGCAATTTTTAGCTTTTCCTTCAACTCTTTCACATTTTTAATCCTGTCAGCAGTGAGAACTAGGTGAATGGCAGAGCTCCAAATTATCTCACCTAGTGCTGAAAGGGGGAAGTACTTTGCACAAGAAGCCACTGTTACAAAATAATTTCTAACAAAAGTAAGTCATCAGCCTTAGCTAGAGAAGCACCCATTGTCATCAGCAGGATGTGTCCCACTGTCTCCTTGCACCTTCTGAGATATTCAGAAAGGGACTGAGATGATTGACAATTTCCTCTGCTGCAAACCAACAGGTACAGAGGCAGCCATTTCATATTTTAGGCAAAGTTTAAACCTGTGTGTAGATCTCAAACCAGCACACATATTATAAATGGTTAAAAGCATCGGTTTCCTTCTTATAAATGCTGCTTTCCATGCTTAGGCAGGAAGAATGATGTTATTGAAGACCAGTTAGGGATTCATAAAAATATTTCTGTTCTCTTGTGGCTTTCAACAATGATTTTTCTCTGCCTTAGTTCCTCTTCTTTTATTAACATGAACCTTGTAGTATTGATGCAGGTTTTCAACTGTAGCCAGGCTGCACTGGTGTGAGCAGTTTACCAAACTGTAAATGCATTGATGTGCACCTACCTATGTGCACACTAAACAATGTACTAGAAATTCAGGCCTCGTAGCACTTTCTTAAGCAAACTACTGCAGCTGTTGGTGGCTGAATGAGACAAGGAGTATCTTTTGTTAAATGCTGCTGTATCAGAAGAAAACATCTCCACTCTCCTAGGAAAGAATATCAAGTCTCACTACCTCTGTTCTATGCACATCAAGATATTGAAATGCCAAAATCTGGATAAAAATCTGGTTTACTGTTACCTACATGGAATAAAAAAACAGGCCACAACGTACTTAAGAAAACTTTATAAAGGGATCATGAAATGTAGTGTCTTAATGATGCAGCAGCCCAGCAAGCCAAATTTATAGCATAGTTACATTTATTGTTGCAACAGAGGAGGAACTTCCTCTCCAAATTTAGGTTTGCTTGAAATTAGTAAAAATATTCTTATTTATTTTATACTTTTATTTTCATTCTTTTAAAAGATCACTACATTTATTCATAATGATACCAGATTTTTAAAATTCCAATTACATTTATTCTAGACATAGTTATAGGGGACGTACTGAGCCTTATCTTTTGTGTATGCTGTAAATATATGCAGATTTAAATTGAGTAATAATCCACCTCCAGGAAAACCCACACAGTTTTGTGGTGCTAGACACCTTTAATTTGCTCTCCCAGTGCAGGACAAGCATCAGATCTTCCTGAAGCCCCACACTCCACATGCAGAATTCCTCCCTCATTGCCCAGCTTGAAGTGGGAGCACCTGCTGCAGACACCTGTTACAGTGCACTCTGCTTGCAATTAGATGAATAATGTCTCCCCTATCATACACTGTCACAGCAGCAACTTCAAACAGAGCCATGAAAGAGGTAGAGAAGTCATTTTAATGACTAAGTAGCTCACATTTAATTTATTTTACAGTTCAACAATGGCCATCACTGACATCCTTTCTGCTAAGGATATTGAATCTGCTCTCTCCAGCTGCCAGGGTAAGGAATGGTCTCACTGCAGCCAGAAGATGCGTATCATTTTTATGTCTTAAGATGACATGCCTATCATTTTCCCCTTAGATTCCTTCCCAGTGACATCTCTTTCTAGCTACATTACAATATAGCCCCTTGAATTCAGAAAGTCTCACAGGTGGTTATTTGGTGGGTAACACTCCTTGACACACAGAGCAGCAATTAAAGTGCCACAGTTTTAGTTTGGGATGGATTAACTCTAAACTCTGGTAATTTTAAAACCTGTTAAAATATTGTTTAAATATTTAGTCTTTGCCCTTCAAATGTCAATAAACAGCCTCAGCTTGCAGCATCAAAGTGTCATTGGTGAAGCAATGACCAGCCTCAGTTCTATTAGAGTTCTTTGGCAGGATCAAGACAATTTCCCAAATGCTCAAAGAGATAGTTTATGACTGGGAATTACTTACTTTTCTACCAAATTCTTCTCCAAAGTAAGGAATAAATGAAGACTATGTAAGACTAAGTAAGATTTACAGGAGTTGGCCCATAAGTCACAATAGCACCCTCTAAATATTTATTAATTGCTTGTGACACGTTGCATAAATCCTGATGTAGCGAATGTGACGTATGCTCATAGGCACAGAGTGATTAAAAAGGGAAATTATCTACTGTATCCTCTTTCTTTCTACACTGGGGAACAACAAAAAGAGGAGAAGGCTGCTGCTTAAGAAAAAGACACACATATTCCCAAGGAATATAGTAGGAGCAAGTTCAAGATAAATAATTAAACAACTTCTATTTATTCCCAGCTGATGATTCCTTCAACTACAAGTCCTTCTTCTCTACAGTTGGTTTATCCAGCAAAACTCCTGATCAGATAAAGAAAGTTTTTGGAATCCTTGATCAGGACAAGAGTGGTTTCATTGAAGAAGAGGAGCTTCAGTGAGTATTTCTTTAAGCAATATAAACCTTTAAATTTGCTTGGTGTCCTAGAAGAAACCTGCAGTTATTTTAAAAATAAAAGTCAGCTCCTTGTCTTTCCTTGACTCTGTGTGGGTTTCCTCAGATAATAAAAGCTAGCATTACATTATGGGGTTCTTGGCATGGGCTTAAGAAAATGAGAAATACAGCTATGCCAAGGACATTTCAGAGAATAAGACTCCAGCACAGTACTGTACTCTCTTCTATTTCAGGCTGTTTCTGAAGAATTTCTCTTCAAGTGCCAGAGTCCTCACATCTGCAGAGACCAAGGCTTTCCTGGCTGCAGGTGACACTGACGGGGATGGTAAAATTGGAGTGGAAGGTAAGACTTCTGGAAACTTCATAAAATCTGTGTTTTAAAATGCATGCATTTTAAACTGTGGCATGAAGAATCCATCCAAGTGTTTTGGCCTGACACTTTCTGTCACAATTTTACACTAGCAAATGCTGCTTTGTTTTCATAGCTTTATTCCCCTTGGTCTCTCTTGCAGTACAAGCACATTTAAGCTCAATGTAGAGCCTATTCTTCCAATCAGTCATGGCAGCTTTGGGGTTCATTCTGCTGTGTGTCTGATGGATAGACTCAGTATCCCAGACTTTTAAAACATGCTGAACATCTATTCATCCTTTGAAATTCCATTTGGGCAGTGGATGCTCTGCACTTCCAAATGACACTTTCATTTTTAAACACTTTACCACCTACATAAACTTAATTCTTCATCTACCACTATCTAAGGTTGGCTAATATCACTGAGTGGTTAATTCAGCAGTGTAAAATAAAACTGGTACTGTTTTTCAAGTCTAGAACTGCTGCAATGCAGCACAGAATTTTGTGCTGGAAGATTATCTGATCACTGCAAATTTCAATGGGCAGTCCTTCTACAAGAAAGGAAATAAAATTCTGAAAGAGAACCTCACAGGGACTATGTGACTGTCCAGGATATTTCTTTTAGGAATTACAGCAAAGGAAAACACAACATTATGCATCATGTATTAGAGATGAAGTCACTGAAAACAGGCCTTTCTCAGCTGAACTAGGACAGGTGGCAATAACTCTAACAGACACACATGCTAATCTTAGCCAGAGTTTGGGAGGAGAGAGAGATACACTGTTGGAGGAATTTGCTTTAGCAGCAGCTTTTGCAGCTTCTGTTTATGAGCCCCAAATAGGGCATTATATTAGGCAGATCTTAGCCCTTAACCATTGAATCTCCCATTCTGAAAATACAGCACTACTGATATTTTTTCTTTGGAACAACAAAACAAAAAAACATCCCTCATATTGAATGCTATAGGCTTGACTGAATTTAGTTTCTGCTTCCTTACCAAAGTTTGTAATGGGTTAAAGATAGTTTGCCTTTAACTCAGGATTTCCCATAAATATGAATTTACAGACACACTCCTCCTCTCTGCACTTACTCTTTTTAAGGAGTGAAAAAGCTGTTACGCCCTCAGAATCTCAGTTTAGCAGCAGCTTGTGCAGTGTTATAGTAACTTTGGGAGCCCTCCATGGTTAGGAGTTTTAGTCATTTTTATCTATCTTTTCTAAAGATGTTAAAACCCAATTTAATCCAGCTCTCTCATTTTCTTTCTTGACAGAATTCCAATCTCTGGTGAAGGCATAAACAGCAGTAGACCAAAGGCAACCCCATGGACTGACTCTTCCAATTACCTCGTCCAACAAGCATTTGCTCAGCATGTGTTTGTACATTTTTGTATTGTTTCAGGCACTAACAATTCCCCACACATCAAGTTCACACACTGAATTGCTGAGAAATCTTGCAATGTATAGATGTTTTGGTCATGGGGTATTGTTACATTTCCACTGTAAAGAAGGCACTTTGTGATTTTCAGCCACTCATAATGTTGAAATTGTGCCTGGAAGAGGAGAGGAAAAAAAAATTAAAAAGAAAAAGAAAAAAAAAAGAAACAACTTTGGGGGGAAAAGCTGCTTTTAAATTTTTTTCTAGGTTTTCCATACTCATATGTGACCATGCTGACTTGCCAGACACAGTTTTGGTGATCTTAAACAAGATTATATGTTTTAAGGCTTAATTGTACTGATTTCATTGAGTTTTATTTCTGCTTAACTCTCTGAGCCTTGAGGAAAAGCAATGCTAACAAGATAGCTAAAAATAATTTATAATAATTCAAAAGGAGTTGACACATAGCTCAAAGCATGGAATAAGTTTGTGGGTAAATTTACAAAATGAAGTACTAGGCTACAGCATGTATTGTCAGAAAGTGTTTATGGCCTAAAGTGTAACTCTACCTTAAGAAGATTTATCCTTCATGAAATGCAAGGCAGCTGTGAGATAGAGGAGAAGGGTCTAATCCCAACTCTGACACTGTCACAAGCCACAGTCCCCTGACAACATGAGCCTTAGGCCTGGAGGTTTTTCTGTGAATCATGAACATGTTGCTTATTATCTCTTAATATGTACAAAACAATAATAGTGCACAACATTTGTGAATTTTTGTGTTTCCTAAAGAAAAACAACAACCAGTCTTGCTGTTTGATTACCTTAAAGCTCTGTTTCATTGCTACATAATGGCCATTACTCAATTATTTCATTTATTATATGACTAATCATCTATATAGTCCATAATATTATTGATTTTCTTAAGACTGAAGATTATGCAGAACCAGTCTTTCCTTCAGTAAGTGTCTTACGGATTTAGAGCCTGGGTATAGTGTTGTCTTCATTAACAGATAAAGTAAATAATGTTCATGGTTAAACGCAGAGCTCAGTAGATTGAATAGAAGTGCATTTCTGGCTGAGGTGGTTGGAAATTTCCTCACCAACATTTATTTGTCATGTTTCCCATCTACCATGAGGTTATTCCAGCTCACAAGTAGACTCATTGTAATACTCTCTGTTGAAACAAAATTCTGTTTTGAAGAAGAGCAGAAACAAAGCCTTCTGGAACTTTTATGTAACATTCAATGTTGGCATTTCCATGAATATTGAGATGATTATGTGAGGCAAGTACAGCTCACTCATACCTAGGCATGTAAGAGAACAGTTTGGAAGATTTAAGACAGCTAATGCAAAAGAGGAATTCTAGCAATCAGACTCACTGAAGCTTTGGCAGAATTATAATGAATATAAATCCTAATTCTATCCTCACCACCTTTTATGTTAAATCTGGTCTTAAATTAGAGCTACTGTTAATTGCAGCACTGAAATATTTTGCATAATGATGAAACTCTGTTGGTTCCTTTTACCTTACCCATTTTCCCATCTGCTGAAGAAAATAACCCAGAGCAATCCAGATCTGCAGCAATATAGGGATATATCATATACATTATCTCTTCACACTTCTAATCACTAAACTATCATGTCACTAGTTCACAAGCAGATGGCATACACAATACCATAAGTGACAGACCTGATACTGCATTCCCTGCACATCTGAAAGTCTCATGTGGAATGCAAGAAATGCAAGACTACACTGTGGCATATCCTGTATTTCAGAGATGCTAAACAACTGCACATCACTGCCTTCTGTTGACACAAGGGAGGATTAATGTACTCCTGAGAAACAGGCAATTCTTGGATACATTGCAACTTTACATAAAGATTAGAGGATTTTGCTTATGAGAAAATCTATTCCTAAACAGTATTGTGTAGGAAGAAGATACATTTTAAATCTTATTGAAACCACCCAGCCATTTTATTAGGAAGAATTACAATAAAACACCAAGAAGTCCCCAGTTTCAAAAGAAGAGCATCAGCTGTTACACAAAAACACCACCTAGTCCCTATCAAATCTTCTGTTGGCACTAGGATCCATATTTTTAGAGAAAACCAAACTAGAAGAGAACATTTTCATTTAGGTGGACCTAAATGAAAAAAAAAATCCAAAAATGTAAAGTTTTCTTGCAACGCTCATTTCATGGAATTTAAGCTCAGACAGTGGTAGCCTTCAATTTTCTTAGGGAAAAGGATGGAGTGTTCTCTGAACTTGGCAATGTGATTGCACTGGAACAAACCTTTGATTTCAGGGTGTCTATGTGGATATCATCTGAAGTAGTAAAGAGAAAAATGTTGGCATCACAATCTTTCCACAATTACAGTATAGAATGGCAGAGTAATTCATGCTGAAAAGGATCTCTTGAGGTCTTTGGTCCAATTGCATCCTCAGAAGGCCAAATTAGGGTACGTTGTTCTAAGTTGAGTTTGAGTATCTTCAGGGATGGAGGTTATAAAACCTCTCTGGCAATCTAATAAGTAAGGCTTAAATCCTCTGTATCCAGCTTCTATGAGTTAAGTACACAAATTAAACACTGCTGAGTACAAAGATAAAAACCAAAATTATTTTATCAATTGTTTATGCAACATCAAATCAGAAAGGATCTAACACCCTGTATTATCACACTAATAACTTGTTCACAGGTTTAGAATAAGATCCCCCTACTCAGCACAGTACTCAGTATAATTCTGCTTCATAATTACCAGGATAAAGGAAATGTTTATTTGTTTAGTCTTTACTCAAGAAAATTAAAGAGCAAGCCAGAATGTGAAAGGCAGACCTGAGTTCTACAAAGCCCAAAGACTGCGAGTTCTCAGACACACCTCAGACCCCTCATTGCCCTGTATGAGCAATTTAATCTCTAATCCCACCAACACTTGTGAAACAAAGACTCTCTCTCTTTAAGTGGGAACTAAACACAAAGACACATGTTATTCTATACAAGCTTTTAGAAAAAGCATATGGAGGACCAGGGTGTTGAATCCAACACCCCAAGCCCACCCCAGTGATCTAGCCACTGAATCCATCATTTTTCTTAAACTGAAATTTTGGGTTATCCTGATATAGGAGCAGAATAATGCATAAGATACAATCTCCTAGTATTTAGTGGAAGCTGCCTGCTGCCTAACTTCATACTCCTTCGAAAATCACAATCTAGAGCCATGTTTAAAATTCAGATTCAATTTCAGCTCTTCAACTTTTGGAAATCTCACAGTCAGCTTCTAACAAGTAAGAGAGCACAGAAAGGGCAAAACGATGTCAGAACATTAGTTGCACTCTTAGTCTGGTAAAGTTTCTTTGAGTTAGCAGCCAGCCCATGTGGAAAATCTTTGATGCAGCCTCATCAGAGGCGCCTGGAGCTCTTCACAAAAACAGTGTGGGCAGAGGGGGTCAAGGCTGGATTCATTTCCTGGAATGGGTTACTGAAATAGACACATCTTGATTAAATCCCTGAACAGACACGTACCTAACATTTTCATGCTTAATTGTTCACATATTTTAAAACATTTTCATAAGTGTATGCTGTGAAACATGAACTAATATAAAGTGTTCACATTTTATGACATTTAATTTCTGTGTTACTTGTGCTTGGAAGCACAGAAAGAGCACGACGTTGGTACAGCCTTTCTGGTGCACTTTCTGCACCAAAGGCATAGCAACTGTCTAGCAGCTGGGATGTGGCTGCTCTTTTGATTTATCAGCGTGTCCTATGCTCATGAAAACAAGAAAATCACAGGGTTTTTTAAAATCAGGCTCCAGAAAATAAAATCAGATGACCACATAGGTTCCAATAGACAATGCCTTCCCCTGCCATTACAAAGATATTACTGACCTTAAGTTCAAAGGGGAATTTATGTCAAAGTAGAATATGCAAATACTTGTTTTATCACCACAAGATATTAATCAGCTGGTATTTCTTGGATACTAACTTTCTGCTCTAGCTTTCCAGAAAAAACTGATCTTATATTTGCAATGATCAATCTGAAAGACTGTAATACTTAGCTATTCTAAAAATAAACACAGTAAACACAGTAAAACCTAGTTTTGTTAGACAGATTAAATAACCTGATCATCCTTAAATGAAAGTCCTCTGGATTTATTTCTGCAATTTCAATTGTCTGTTTGTATTCCAGTCTTTCGAGTGATTTGATATTCTAAACTTTTTTCTTTTACATATCTGTTCCTCTTCCTTGCTTATGAACGCCCACCTGATAACCTGTTCTCATGATCAGTTTCTTGGTTTTGTCTCACCCGAAGGTTTCATGGCTGGACCTGCCTGTCTTTGGTGCCATCTAGAGACAAGCTCTGGTTTGCCACGGAAATGCTCGAACTTTAATCAATCTCAATGTGGTCTTCTCACAAGGAGTATTTCTTGAACGTTCAGTAACTCCAACAAAATTATCAGATCCTCTCTGGTCACAGACCATACTCTCAATTATTTCCTAGGAACCTCAAAAAGAGGCAAAGCTAAATTCCCAGATCGAAAGGACATATCATTTAGTTTATATATCCACCAGCTCAGGATAAAATGCCTTTAAAATACCTTGCTCACTTGATCTCACATATTCCCAAAAATGTTTCTTTCCCAATGCTCAATTTACCCCACACTATGGGTTTAGAATAATGCAGCTAGTGCTTCTCCTGAGCATTCTTCTCTTGAAGAAATTCTCAAGGGAAATTAAGACATGCGAGATGAGGTTTTGTCTGTATTTGCATGTACACAATTTTAGAAAGAAAATACAGTAGCTTTATGTTACACTGACCTAGTGCTAGGCTTGATTTTAAATGTAATGGCATTACTCAAACATTATTTAAATCTACAATGATGCTTCATGCACATCTATGTATGTGTGGGTGTGAAATGTTCTTCCAATGGCTTTTTACACCACTGGCCAATTTCAGCCATTCTTAAGGCCACTAAGGTTCCACAGATTTTGTAAGATAGCCAAGCAGAGGATCCTATTAATAATCAGTAAAACTGCAGCTTGAGCTTAGCTAGTGCTGGAATCCTTACAGAAGTTTATTTTTCAGTGGAGAAAGAAAATAAAGTACCACAGATTTCACTGCTCAGTTTCTCTGCTTACCATCAATTGATGCACACCCCCGTGTGTTGCTGAACAACTGACAATCTTTCTTCTCCATATGGACACATTTGTTATGATGATTTACAATCTGCACTGTGCAATGAATTAAGACTAAGCAAATGTCTTCAATATTGGACTTTTATAGTCTACATTACATATTTCAGTAATTGACTAACCAAGGCTTTTAAATCAGCTTATTAAAAAAATTTGGGGCTGATTTAAAATTGTTTTATATTTGAAATGCTACTTGTATGTCAGATATACCTACTACAAATGTGAATGGGATTCAGCAACTTGGTCTCACGGAAGGTGCCCCTCCCCATGGCAGAGAGGTTGGAACGAGATGATCTTTAAGGTCCCTTCAAACTCAAACCTTTCTGTGGTTCTGTGATTAGTATTATTTGAAGACTGTTAGGGCAACGACAGGAATAATGTGCCATGGGTAATTCTTACCAGCATCGGGCCCTTAAAAGTCAAAGTCTGTGATGAAGATGTCCATTTGTTGCCATCATTAAGCAATAAAAAACAGTTTGTATTTTTTCATTCACTAGACTAAAAAGAGGTGCAAGCTGAGAGGATTTACTTTGCATGGCATTAAACCTTATATATTGTCTAAAACACCATGCACATTCCTTTGGGATATAAATAACAATCTGATTAGCTAGCAGGTCTTGTCAGCCACAGTAACTTATCCCCTTGGGTATTTGAGCCATCACATGGCTCTGGGACTTCTGTAAAAGGTCGAGAGGACTTAACTAAGGTCTATATAAGTCATTATCTCTGGCATGTGAAAAAGAATTAAGTCAAGAGGGACTGCAGATCTTTTACCTTACTGTTTTTTCTGTTCTTAACTTGGGGAAAACTGTGTGGCAAGGTGAGTCAAATCTTTCCTCTGGAGCTTTTGACGATATCACAATAATCCACACCAAAGAATGCATGGAAATGACCGAAGATCCCTGAATGCTGTGCAGGTCTATAAATATGTTTGGTTTTGTCCTCAGCATATGCACCTGAAGACTAACTGAGAGATAGCAGCAAGGCAGATGCACTACATGCATCTGAACTAAAGGATGGCTCCCCTGGTTTGCTCTGGGACTTTGGCTGCAACTGCCCCACTAATCAAACATGGCCATCCTCATGGGGCAGCATCACAGGCTGACGAGTTGTAGAGTTCACTATGAACTCTCCCCAACATTATTTTTCCTTTTACAGTAGCTTTGACATGGCTCTTACTGATATCCTGACAGAAGCTGAAATTGCTGCTGGCCTACAGAGCTGTCAAGGTAACATTTATGTTTTAAATTTGGCTTTTCAGTATATCTGTCAAATCCCTTTGTCCTTGCTACCCCAATGTCCCAGTTCTAATGAAAACAGAAAATGCAGAAAGAATGAACTAAACAGTATAATGTTGATTGCTTCGCTGGGGTACACGGGAAGATGTTATTGTTATGTTTGTTTGCTGATTACTGCTTTAATTGTTTTATCAAAAGATCAAACAGAGACAAGGTAATTGAACAGATTCATTTTTTTATCTTTGCCAGTCCAGGTACAGGCACCTATCATAATTCATGCATTGTAGCAATTCTAAGTATTAAAAAAATCCAGTGGCTGAAATTCTGGGGTTTTTTCACAGAAAAATAATAAAACTCGTCCTGATTTCAATACAAGCACCATTTTTATCATCAAGTTCTGTGAATTTATGTTTGAGTGAAGTATCTATTTACAAATGTATGTTCTTAAGTTATGAAGAACACAGTGAGTATCTTCCTAGGTTTGAGAGGTCATGGATGGAAAAAAAACATTAATCTGAAAAAAACTCAGGAAAATCAAAGATTGAGGACTGGGGTTTGTAATGACACTTGCTGTACTGCAGAACAGTTTGCTGCTTTTTGACCAAAGAGCCATTTTGTGGTTGTTGTTCCAGATATTTAACTACTTTTCTCCATCTCTTCCTGCTTATTTCAGCTGCTGATTCATTTGATTACAAGACATTTTTTGTCAAAGTGGGTCTCAACTCCAAGTCCAAAGACCAGCTTGCCAAAGTCTTCGGAATTCTTGACCAGGACAAGAGTGGCTTTATTGAGGAAGATGAACTGAAGTAAGTAAATTAAGAGGAGTTACCGATAGGGTTGTGTTTTACTGTCTAAAAATGCAGGATAACATCAGAAATACTCTTTTTTCTTCTGTCTCTTTGGATGAGAGACAAGTGTGTGTGTATGCTTGTGCTGAAGGAGCTGCAAGACAAATCACAAAGGAAAGGCTGGATCACAATGAGAAAAGAGAGATAGTACTGAAAATACTTGTTTCATGTAGGGATAACTGACAGACTATGAAGACAAAAATAGCAGTTCTGCTAGAATTTGCTTTTTATCATTGCAAGATTTTTCACTAGACTGAATTCAAAGGGATATTTTTCTCTCATCTTTCTTTCTACCACATGAACTCTGTCTTTGCGATCATATTCATCTGACTTTGAAGATTAAAAGTAAGGTTAGAAAAATTCCTGCCACTCTTAAGAATCTACATCTTAGGAGAAAAGAAGTGAGATAACACAAGAAGGAAGATGAATCCTGTCACTACAGAGTGAGTTTTAATTTGGCCTTTTTAATACAATGAAACCAAAATGTCATCAAAGACTTTTACACATTGCGATGCAACAGCCTCTTCCTTTCTCACCCTTATTCTCACTGAAGTTAGAGCAAGTTTTGCCATTGAGTTAAAAACTATTTACAAAGACCTTCCAAAATAGTCTTAAGCATTCAATCAGGCTTGGAATTTTACAGCTGTTACCAACAACAAATTCTAAATGCTTACGATACTGAGCACTTCTCATTCGATTGTCCTCTCACCTTTAACAGACTTTTCCTGCAGAACTTCTCAGCCAGTGCCAGAGCTTTGACTGATGCATTCCTGGCAGCTGGTGATAGTGATGGAGACGGTAAAATTGGAGTGGATGGTAAGGTTGCCTTTATTGAACAGAGTAGTGTCTGCCACTGGGAATGCCAAATGGCCAGCTCCAGGCTGTTGCTCTGCTCCACATACTGAATGATCCAGATCTGATTCTGATGTGCTCAGATCTGGCCTGTGTTGTAGAGAGGATCTAACACAGGAGCTGGTCTATATTCTGCCCTTGGCTACGAATGGTCAGGCCCTTTTTTCATCTACAGAGATTTTTTTCAGAACTGGAGCCTAAATTGATATATTTCAGTATATAATTTCACTGCTTTTTACTAACTGTGGTAACATGTGACACTTAGATGCAACACTTTCTTTGTCTTAAGTATCTGTTATCTTCAGTATACAATGTCTGACCTTTGAGGAATGATTATCAGAGGAGGTGTCAGTAGCTTCCCATTTTAACTCAAAAAATTAAGAAAGTAATTTTTGACCACACAAAACATGGTCCTATCTTATTATTCTTTTATTTCTTTTTCAGAGTTTCAAGCTCTGGTCAAATCTTAAAAAGCAGACAAGATAAAGACTAAGATATCTGTGCCATAAACAATCTTTCTTATTGCAAGCCTACTATTTATTTACACATTTTGTTCCCTGGAAGGCCATGAGCAAGAGCTGGCAAGTGATTTCATATTGCTGGAAAACATCTGAAGTAGTGCAAGCACTACTTAAACCACGTTCCTCAATGTTTTAAGCAGAAGGTCCTTATACCACTGCAAGCCTGAACTGGAATACTCTCTACTCATCTTAATTTTGGGCATTAAAGATTCTAGTAAAATATTAAGAGAAATTAAAAGCATCTCTGTGAGCCATTTAATTTTCAATATTTGCATAAATAGCTAGCACCTATTGTAAAAAAACTAGAATTAATAAAATGTCCAGTTGTAAAACCTGGTTATGGTAACTGGTAGCAGTGTTATTAAATAAAAATGTGTGTTTGATACTCCATACATTTTTATGTCATTCTTTACACAACTGATTATGCTTCATACACTAATTAAACGGCAGGACCTAGCACTAATTAGGATGTCAATCCAAGATGAATCTAGATTACTGAAATAGCAGTACACTTAAAATTCTCACAGGAATCACTTACCTTCCTGCCCACCTGATGGCACTACTGTTCCACTCAGAAGAAGTTACACATTATTCTATCTGCTTGAATTCAAGTCAGAACAATTCTAGCAACCCACTTGTCCACTTCTATTGAGGATTCAGTTTTGCCAGATCAACTTAGCTCTGAACACATAATGCTAACATTTTGTTCTCCAAAGGAGGGGACACTAAGCCCCAGACCTTGGGAGCAGGATGGAGGTCTCAAGAGGTGTCTGTGGTGCTAGTTTGCAGCTGAGGAATAAGTGCTTTCGTTGGGACCACTTTGCAGACCGAACACTCTTTAGTGCAGACCCCGGGTCAGGGCCCATTTCCCTCCTGTCTCCTTGTACTGGTTGATCAGGATATTACACACCCAGTGTACCAGCTGTACTGGCAAGGGGCACAACATAGCACAGAGGCACAAAAAAGCAAGACATGGGTCTGGCTCCAAAGAGGTGGGAGTCGGGAACCGCATTCCCCTCTGTCAGTATGAGATATGAAGGACTGCAGAGAGATTCAGTACCCATGTAAGCACTATTCATGCCAAAATGAGTTCTTGCAAGATCAACGTAAAGAGCGTTAATTGTTACCACAATTGGAAGTTGTTTATTTTCCATGGAAGTCTAATTAGAGAAGATGTGTTTTTACAACCCTCACCAACGCAACTGAAGGCAAAGGGAGCTGAGTTTAGGACACAACCAGGTGAAAAGCATCTTAATTCTGCTTTCTGATGCATAACACATTCTTGGTAAGACATGGAGAAGGAAGGAAACACCCAACACAATGTTGGGGAAATCACCATATTACACAAGATTAAAGCAATCTGCAGGACTTTAATAAATACTCAATAATGTGTTCATGTCTTACACGGTAGCAAAAAATATACTTCCATTAAGTCTGATTAATGAATCTAATACTGCAGAATTTTCCTTAACAGTGAAAAAAGAATTAGCCATCAAACAAACTCACATCTATGATTTCAATGTCGTCTCAGGAGAGCAAGAAACAAAGTAAATTCTGAGGAATTAATAACTGAAGTCTGATTGCTAAAAGCTCTCACTATTGGCAGACAATACTATGTATCTCAGCTGACACTACTTTATATTTTCACTGTGCAGTATCAGTCATCTTAAGGCCTTCAGGCACTGTACCAATATTAATGGCCACCTGAGAAAGAAAGGCACAGACAGCTCAGACAACTTTAGAGAGAGCAGACAGCTCCTTTATTTAACCACACTTAATTCCACACTGATTAGCCTGCTAAGTCTACAAACCTAAGACAATTTCACCACTTACCATTCCATTAAGAACAGTAAAAAATTCATGACAAGGTAAGTCTGGTATCAGCTTCAATGATCACACCAGAAAGTTAATAAGAGCTTGTGACTAGAGTTTTTTAGACCTTCCCTTCTTTCAGTATTTACCACTAAGCAGATTGGCAGATAAAATGCTGTTGTCTCAAATAATTTACTTACTTTCTTTTCCTCTCTGTCTCTCACTCACACGGGCTGCTAGGTACTGTGAAATTTCTCTAACTGCTTTAAGAAACCCCTTCAAATTGTGCCTGCAAGGCCACCACTGGAAAGACTGTTGCTTGATCATAAACATACATTCCCACATAGCCACCTTAAGGTGAAGAACACTTTTCTGGACTCAGAAATCTGGAGGTCTGAGACCATGGCCTGTATTCCGCCAATGTTTCCATCCAAACCTTTCCACCAGAGTCCCTAAATATGTGGTTGCCTTTTGTCAATGGAATTTTGTCACATGCTTTATGTGTGTGTTTTAAGATCTTGTCTGAATCTAGACACCTGCTTCTCCTTTATTTAGAAGGCAATTTCTGTTAAACAAGTGACTTTTGATGACTACTTATGATAAGATTAACTCTAATTATAGAGTATTTTTATTTTATATCTCACTGAGGGTTATACATCCTCCTACTGCTGAAATTAGTGGCAGAAATCCCACTGACATTGATGAGGACAGGCAGTGAATATAGAAATAGTTGGAACCACTTCAGTGCTATTTGCATTATTTTACTGTGGGTTCTTACACTGTGGGTCACAGTGAAAAAAATCCTTTGGTAACAGTATAGTACCACTGTACATATCTTTTACATGTTACAAAAGGCAGCATCCAGATTATTTCACAGCCTCCAACCTTAGGGCACAGTTATTCTGATAATAAACAGGAAACTTACAATGGTGACAACAGATAGAAACATCTGTGACAATTATGCTTAGGGTCAGAGTCAGAAAATTGTGTTACTGAGTCAGAGAAGCACTTGCAAGAGCATTTGAAGACTAATGTACAGCATAACAAATGCTAGCAGAGATCTCTCAAGGTAGCTTTTTAGGTGAAAATGTACCCTGATCAGAACAAACTCTATTAATTAGTTACACTGTTAATCAGTAATGTGAGTCTATTCTGCTATCATTTTCAAATAGAAATCAATCTAATTTACACAGAATGATAAAGACATAATTTAAACTGGGGAAAGTACAGAGACATTTCTCCTTACATGAGAGAAGTACCTGTCTTTGTTTAGCTCCAGACCCACAGTGTTGCAAGATGCATCTTGGATTCTAGTCTGGATCTCTGCTCTGGGTAATATCTTCTACTTGCTGTAGGGA
>NW_009954215.1:4017119-4031113 GCF_000747805.2 Chaetura pelagica | reverse complement strand
GAAAGAAAGCTTTGTCACTGAGGATTCCAAGCCCTGGATTTCATCCTTGATTGTAATAATGCATGGTACCAAAAACATTGAACACTAAACCACATTCTTAAATCTCTCTGTTAAACACAGTAAACAACTATGGCCCAAGCAACCATTAAAACTGGATTCTGTAATCATTTCTGCATGATTAAAGCATGTGCCTTAAGAGACAACCTGAAGTGGCAGGATATAAATAATTTTTTTGTAAAGGCTCTGTTCAATTATTGTAATTATATTCACACTATGACTCTCTGCCATCACCATTGAGATACCAACTTCAACGATCAACCACATAGATTACTGAGTACTTCTGAGTATCTCTTTTAGGTGCTTGCAAACTCATTACAAAGGCAGAATCTATTACCCAGGATCACGATACATTTGTTCTGGCCCTGACACAACCAGGGCTGAAAGATGGAGTTGTATGGGTTTTGGAACAGCTGCTGCAGCATCTCTTTACACTATTGTAGTTGGTCTCAGGTTAACACCTCTCCTCTGATCCCATCTGAGACAACTGATGATGTTTCTTTTGCATCTGCTTTACGTCCTGTCTTTGGTTGATTGCCACTGCTAATTAACTCTGTACTTTATACCAAACAGAACACAAAGAGTACAAGACTAGTCCACAACCTGTCCATGATTTACCAAAACACAAATTTCCTGTGCATATTAGAGCAGGCAATGGTACTTGATTTGAAAACAGTTGTTTTGTATGTTTGGGCTCCTAGCAAGAATTTATCAATATGAATAGTCTGTATTTCTCAGAACTACACCTTCAAGTTTCATTCTGGAAGTATGAAACAAGAAAAAAATGGCTTTAATATTCTTGTGCATAAAGACACCTTGGAGGAAAACAATGGAAGTAAAGTTATACAAGCACATAAACCAACTCAATAGCACTTTCAGGTGTCCCTGATAGAGTAGAAAACAAGCAAACAATAAAAAAAAAAACAAAAAAACCCTAACATTTTTTCTTGACCTTCATAGAAACAAGTGCTAACCATTCCTGGAAACTGCTCCGTACCAGATTTTGCAGTGTTGCCAACTGCCCATTACCTAGCAGCTGTTCTTCTGGTTGAATTATTAGTTTTTTTCTTTATAGCATTGCACCTCTTGCATAGTATCTTTTAGAAACTTTCTTTTATAGACCTCAGTTGTTGAACTCCTAAAATGATTACAATCGTCTAAGTTAACACTAAGTTATACTCCAGAAGTAAAGAAAACAGGCAGATAATTCAGTGGTAAAACAGATTAACTAAGTAAAACATCCCTTTGTATAACATACTCATGCTTGATTATTTCATTCTAATTGTAGTGGAGGGAAACCTGTACTTCAGATGAAGTGTCATTAATAAATAAATAAAGCCCAGTAACCCTAGATTCCCACCTGTATCAATATACAGTGACATCAACTTGATTCTGAAATTCAGCTCTTTTAAGCTTTTGTAAACCATCTTTCAGCCAGGATTAGCATCACTTCTGTTGTCAGTGTTGAATTCCAAACATTAAAAGATCCCTTCGTAAGCAATAATAGTGAAGTTATTGTAGCAAGTAGCTCACTTTTATTTGAGATCATATTTTAATATAATACTAATTCTCACTGCTTTACCACTGTTGAATACCTGTAAAAACAGTTCAGCACCTGGTGTGCCACAGCAGAGGGCAGAAGCACCCATTCCTGGAGCATTTGGTGCTTATATTTTAATACAATGCCTGAATTAATTGTAGACATGCTTTAAGCTTGAGTATTATATTGTCGCCTCGATCCTGTCATTTTCCTCTACTTCATTTCAATTTCCTTGTTCTCATTAGTTTTTAATAATTAGCCTTGTATGACAAGTCAAAAATGTAAATGAAGCAATCATTTCAATGAGCAGTGAGCAGGAGCAAGCAGAAATAAAGGAAACCCACTATAAAGTAACACTACCACAGAGGCCTAAGAAAAGCCTTACTGAAGAAACATCTTGGCAGTAAATTAAAACAGGAATCAGTAAAAAAAACTTCTGTTAAAACTCACATCAACTTGAGGTGATCATAAAGGAGAACATTCACAATAGAGTGCAAAAAAGTACAAACAAGGATGAAAGCTATTCCAGAATGACTGCGGGAAGCGCTTCATTCCCACTGCCACTGTCTGCTAGATCATATCACCACATAAATCTCAGACAGAAGGCAATACAAATATATAGCACTGAATGAAGAACAGAGATGGAAAGAACACCAAAAGACCTGAGATCAGTTCTTCAACTTGTACAAATCAGCACTGTTTAAGTTGTTTTGATCAGACAGTACTAATTTATAACAGCTCACAGTTCTTAGGTTTAATAGGAAAGTGTTCCTCCAGATTACTGTAAACAGCTTTCCTACTGAAAGAGACAGAAAAGATAATTCTTTCATCACCAGACAACTGATATTTGGGATTAAAGTCTGATTATTCGTGATTTATGCCACCTTCTTTTGTGTATAAAAGAGAGAGCAAAAAAGGTGAAAGCACCATTAAATGATACCTGCTTTTTGTTGTTGTTGTTGTATTTCTCTATCCAAATTCAGACAAACAGGTTCTAGGGAACAGTTATTGGGCTCGATACTTCATTCTTACTGTCACTAAACAAATCAGGAGTAAACCCACTGTAGTCCGTTAGTTCACACACAAATTATATTCCACAGTATAATTTCTAACTTTAGAAACTTTTCTAACATCTAACTTTTCTAACAATGCTCATGTATTAAGAAAACATTACTTTAGATACCATAATAGCCTGCAATGCAATAAACTCTAACCAAAATACATGTAGGTTTTTTTCATCATCACCCTATAATTTTGTCCACATAAACCCCCTTAAAGATGGAAAGAGACTTTTGTCTGAGAAGGAAAACCTCTCATCTGCTCTTCCCAATTTTTTTATTTTTTTTTAATCCAAAACGAATGCTCTTGATACATCCAATAAAGCCCCACTTATTTATACCTACAATTTTCATTTCATATTAAGGCACTAGATTGTGAGGGTGTGTGATGTAAAATGTATATAAATCTGTCTCCACACTAACCAAGTCTGACTCCTACTTCAAGTAAGTCTATTATTGATTTCATGTAATTTAAAATATTCAAAATAGATCATTAGGCAGGCCATCTAGTTATACTTAATCCTCCAAGGAACACAGACAAGATTCTCTTATTCAGCTTTACCTAGCTGCAGAGTTTTGCTGTCACTAAAGGCATTGGTTTCTGTTCTAGCCCTGATCAGGGACAGCACTGTAATTTAGAAAATGGTCAGGAAATATGAAATGAAGCTTTCTGTAGAAAGATCACCCCAAATTACAGCACACTTACCTCCATCCCATTGACAAGTTATCTTTGTCAGAATGACACATTGTCACCTCTGATCTTTCATCTCCAGCTTCCTTTATACATTCCAAAGGATCAACAGATTTAGGGAAACCAAACTAGTTTATTTCACTAAGGATTTGACTGCTGGAGTCATCTTCCAGTGAGAGACTTTAAGGCCCAGAGATTAACTGAAAATCTTTAGTGCACTTGGAGGCTGAAAGGCTACGTTTTGATGACCGAGTTGCACTTTATTAAGTACATGTGGATTTATTAAAAAACTGTTCTTCCTGTCCATATTATCTTAGGATATAAATAGAAAGAAAAGTTTAATTAGTTAAGGAAGAAATTTGAGCTAGGTCTCAAATCAAACATTTGATCCATGAAACAGTAACCTAAGTAGTGGTTATTGTCACCTTTTGAATCCTTTATAAGCCAGAGTGGCAAGCCAAAGCCAACATTATTATTTTGCCTGATACCTCCTCAGCTATTTTTCCTTTACCAAGCTGAGAAAACTATAAAGGTGAGCAACTGACTTGAGATTAATTAAATTAAATTACTGTGCAGAGCTGCACCAGTAGTTTTTATTTTAATTGCTGGAATGACATATGGATGGACCTTGTATAGATAAGTATCAGTTTTCTTTTTATTCTTCAGAGCTGCTGGGGGACAAAACAGAAGCAAGTCTTCTTGACTTTCTTTTTTCCACTGCATATAATGTTATTTGTATTGCCAGATGCCATGCATTCAAGTAAGGCTGATTATTAGATTAATGGCTACATAGAGTTTAAAAATGTGCTATACTTAAACAGGATGCAGATAAAGGATAAAAAACTGATTGTCAACTCACATAATTTATGTAACCCATCTCATTAAAAAGTGTTAACTTCAGTACTGCTATTTTAAAGGAGCTAATGTACTAAATCTTCTAGTTTGTTTAGGAATAGCAGTGATGCTGGTTTGATCAATTAGATTACAAGTATTAATAACCTTAGAAGTACTGTTAGCTATATAGTATTCTTCAAAATACAGAAAAATCAATTTGTTCTAAGATGCATTTGCATTGCAAAAATCTGTTTGCAATATACTATTTTGCACAGGTTTAAAATGAGCCTTACAGACCTTCTAAGCCCCTCTGATATTGCTGCTGCTCTGCGGGACTGCCAAGGTGAGAAAACAATTTCAGTTCTCAAAACCTATTATTTTGTTTAACACATGGCAAGTTTATTTAAGTCCCAAAGGAATACTGAACAAGTGCCTACTGTAGACAGATTTCTGTAATCTCTGTATTTGTGCATGACTGGTTTATACTGTCAGTTTGTAACTTATACCCATGTAACTGTTTTTTCTTTAAGAGTGTATGGTGCAGCATGGCAAAATTCACACTTTGACAGGCTTTATCTGTCCTTCATGTTTAGAACAATTAAAATGTAACAAAGCAGCATTCGCAGACCATCTAGGAACAGTGAATTTACTTATCTGGGTTTAATATATTTATTAATTTATTTTCAGCTCCAGATTCCTTTAGTCCCAAAAAATTCTTTCAGATCAGTGGGATGTCTAAAAAGAGCAGCAGCCAGCTCAAGGAGATCTTCAGGATTCTTGACAATGATCAAAGTGGCTTTATTGAGGAAGATGAGCTCAAGTAAGGATTTTCTGTGTTAACTGTTCAGAGACTAACCAAAAAACAGCACTTTTCTTTTTTCTTTCCAGAACTGTTCAGTAAATATGAGCACAACTTATGCCAAACATTGCTAAAACAGCAGATTGTGAAATCTGTATTTAAGTCGATAATCCCTATAGAGAAAAGCAAATTAGTAAATATCTACTTTTAATGGTCAGTATTCCCTGGGGCTAGATTTTGGTAGTGAGTAGAATCAATTTCATCCAGGCTGGACTTGCAAAGCAGAAACGTGTATGGCTAAGATGTAGCTTGTCACACAAAGCAGTGTTTGGAGAACTTGGCTATCCTGGTGAATAATTTGTTTATAGACAGCTATCAGTTTGATTATACAGCCAGCATAAAAGAATACTATTCTGTGAAAACCATAATAAAAGTTGTTTCCTTCCCAGGTATTTCCTTCAGAGGTTTGAGTGTGGAGCCAGAGTGTTAACCAGCTCAGAAACCAAGACCTTCCTGGCCACTGCAGATCACGATGGGGACGGTAAAATTGGGGCTGAAGGTATTAACTTATTTATATACAGAATAAGGCTGCTCAGGGTGTGTTGTAAATTATAGGTGATTCTCTTTTATGTTGATGGCACATTAATGTACTTCTAGTGATTTTACTGAAACCCTTGAGTAGCAACCTGTTCAAGGGCAGGAACAGTCCCTGATCTTCCAGGATCATCTCTGTAATTCCTTTTGCACATGCAAGTAAAAAAAAAACAACAAACACCAAGGCTGCCCTAAAGAACTTTCTCATTCACAAATTTCCAGTTGTTTTCAAAGGATCTGTCCCTTATTTCTCCTCCTACTTACTCTAATGTAAAGAAGCACTAGCATCACTGGTAATACACAAATGTAAAATCAAGGACAAAAGAACTAGCTCTACATAGGAAAATCAACAGCATAGACATCAGCTCATTTACAGCAGTTGTTTCCCAACAGAAATTCCACTAGTTCATGATGTCATTCACAGTACACAAGAGCAGCATGGAGTTCAGTATTTGTTATGCCTGATAAGGAGAATGATCAAGTGTCACTACCCCAACACAAGATCCCACACAGGCTCTGTGCATGGAGACGGATACTATTTATCTTCAGTGGCAAGCTAAGGACCGGGCCAGATAGGAAGCAGCAGCTGGTTTAGGGAGCAGCACATTGCACTCAGCCCATGGAAATACCAGTGTGTTTTAATGGCTGCTCAGTGCAGAAACCTCATGATCTCATAATTCCATATTTCTGTGTCCCATTTTGAAGGGGAAGCAGACACTCACACTCACACAAAAGGCTTGCAGCTGATGGCAACTTGCCCCTCGAGAAAAGCAAGCTGCCTAGGCAAGCATGAAAGGGGCTTAGGGAATAGCACGCAGGGAATGTGCTGGTGTGCAGATTCCCTAGCTCGCTGTGCTAAGAGGACAGAAATCTTCTGTTTCTTTCTTTGGAAGGAATTAAATCCAGTTCCTTAGGAAATGGGCCAGAATAAACACACATGATTTATGAAGATATCTATATAATAATACAGTTGTTCAGGAACAGGACTGATCAGATATTCTAACTCACAGAAGCCAAACATTTAAAAAAACTTCCAAATAACAGTATCTTCAGTATCACACCACATGGAATTGCACTATGATTTTGGCTTTAGACTGTGCCCTAAATCAACATTTCTCAACTGCTGAAGCATTACAAACAGCTAGTAAGACTCATAGACCCACATTTAGATATTTTACTTCAGCTTTAAAATTCTTATTCAAATTCCATTCTAGCCATTCCATTTTTATTATTTTTTTTCCCCCAAGATCAGTATTATGCAGAGAGAAGGCAAAAACTACCTTGAACATTTTATTATTCCTTACAAGTGTCAGCAAAACACTGCCTTCCAGCTGTTGTTGACAATAGGAAGTTCAGACAATGTCGTTCTTCCATACAAGTTTCTTCTCCTCTGGTCATCCATTGTTTTCTGCCTATTCCTGTTCTAAAGCTCTTAACAAACTCCTAATCCTTTCATTTTATTATTTCTACTGTGAATATTCTCTTGTCTTTTGCAGAATTCCAGGAAATGGTGCAGTCTTAGACATTCAAAAGGATCAAACAAAACAGTATCGGAATGAATCTCCACAAGATGCTCCAAAACCTTGAAAATCTGAAGTCCTTTATTTATCTTGACAGTGTCTGTTACTTGTTCATTGCCCTAGCAACATAATGAAACACAGCTTAGTGATTTTTTTTGTTGTGTGGACCATTTACCATGTTCTAAACTCTACCTTAGCAGACACTTCCCTTAAAAATATCCAATAAAAATTAATTATATACAGTGACTTGTGTCTGTTTTTCTGACTGCTAAACTGAAACATGTGAATTCTTAAACTAAAAGTGTTAATCATTCCAAGATCATGATCTTATCAGACCTTATCAGATCTTATCATATATGGCACACCTTTTGAAATCAGCAGGAGTCCTGTTTACAATAGGCTTTCTGGATTAAGCTCAAAATTCTCAAAACACTCAGATCCAGTTGTGAGTTAGGTGAAGATAAAATCTCTCAATGACTCCCAAATTAAAAGCAGTCATATGATTTTGCTTAAGAAGTGTTTCAAACTGGTGTTTTTCCATTAGCCAGTTAAGAGAACAAGAAAGTAAAAACCACATGCTTTTTTGCAGAAAGAGCTAAAAGGAAAGCCTATGTGAACTTGGTATTTCAGGTAACTGTGAGGCTTTAAAAAGCAGAGATGAAGCAAAAGATATCTTCTGGGTGGTATTTTCTAGCTTCCTCAATAGGGAGAACTAAGCATGGAGAAAGAATTTGTAGAAATGCATGTTGAGAAACCTTCAGTGTACTCAGTGTTTCTGTACTTCTGCTCTATTCAAAATGTGCTTCACAAGAGCATCCATCTCGAGGATGCTGAAGAAATATGCTATGAAGAAACAATTCATCCATTAGAAAAGAGTGATGTTCAGATGCCCTGATGGAGTGTTTATATATTGTTTTCTCAACTTCAACAAGCACTATATACTTCAGTTCACAAACATGCAGCTTGTGGGAGTCAACTAGAACAAAACAGAAGCCCTTTCAGCAAAGTGAATGGTCTAGAGTCACTGGAATTTCAAGCATTTCTTACTCTGCTGCAAATGACTACATGTAAAATTGACTGCATTCTTTGCTTTCAAAAGCTTCTATAAATACTGGTAATTGTGCAGAACACCAACAGCAGAGCTGAATTCTTTATGAGAATTCATCTTGTAGAAGAGACTGAAGAATGTGACTGCATTTGCAAGAAGGGTTAAATATGTTTCAGAGCACCAAAATCCCAAAGACAGAGTCCGTATGGCTGAAACTTTACTAGGTCCTTTTCTCTCTCTCTACATGCATTTTGCAAACCTCCTAAAACAGTAATTGAAAAATTCCTGTTTGCCTCAAACATGTTCAAAGCAAAAGCAGCTAAATAAATTAAATTTCTCCTTGACTCAGTGCAAAAGAAAATGCCATGGAGTGCCATCCTTCAAGACACCCCAGATAGTTGGACTAATGGTAGAATGGTAGAATGATTCATCCCTTAGTACTCATCTCTGTCTTCTCTGCAGCTGTCTATTCTTTAGGGAACCAAGTACTGTAGAACCTGATAAGAAGTATCTACTGTCTATTAAAAAAAAAGTATATATTAAACTACGTTTCTTAACAGTTGATAGCTGAAAGCAGAGCTTTTGTCCCATTTTTTCAAGTAGCTTAATTTGACATCCAAGATTTTTGTAAACTGGTATACTGAGTACACATAAGAATTTGATATGGTTAGCCCATTTTTCTTGTTATTGTGCAAAAAAATAACACGAACTGATGAAAAATGAACATTGGATTTTAATTATATCTCTTAACACTAAGAAATGTGCTCATCTGGCATAAATCACTACCAATGACTTAAACAGAGCTACTCAGATTTACAGAAGCTGAGGATCTGACCCATGGAGATTCATAGTATAGGATGGATGTCAAGGATATTCACAACAAATAAAGTTGGCAATGAAACCAGTCTGATGACAGAAGGGTCTTGGACTAGTTCACGTGTAAGTAACAAACAAATTGCTCTCCATTTACAATTAAGTGTTCTGACCTTGAGTAATCATATTACATCAGGCAGGCAAATGCACGTACAATAATTTTCCAGTTGCTGCTGCACTCTGAACTCTAGCTCCTCGCAGTGTCTCAGCCTTTGCACCACAGACCTAGACAAAGAAGCCCAGAAGCAAAGCACAAATTCTGCTATTCTCCACTAAGATGCAACACATTGCTGAAGCAAGTCACTGGACAGACAGCAGTCAGAAGATTTGTGCAGTGCCCTGGCCAAAACAAATCTGTGAGTGAATTTAAAACTTTCTTGATTTCCCAGAAAGAAGGATACATCACTGCTGTCTGCATCTGAAGTTTCTATAAAACACCTGCACTACAAAACGTACTTGGGTCCAATCAAGTGGCAAGCAACAACAATTAGGGAAGCACTTCTTTTAACTAGTTTGTATGCAAAGGCTTTGGAAAAATCTTGTTCATCATCACTTATTCAAAACATGTGTGGATTGTTCGTAGCTTATTATCATATACAAGTTGTGTCCTACAGCACCAAACAGAAAAAATACTACCCACTTAATGTACTGCAGGTATTTTGAGATCTCTCTAACATCCAAAGCATTAAAGGAACCTTTCCAGGCATTTCCATTAGGAAAAAAAGTACAGTAAAAAACCTTAATAGTACAGCAGCCACTCCAGTAGATTACTGTTCTCTGAGGGAGAAATTTTAAGTAAATGAAAACTTGTTGACATTTAGAATTTCTGGAGTGGAAGAAACTTTTTAAGTTAAAACAACTTGTCGCTTTCCTGGAATCCTTGAAATGCTTAATCAGACTTTTGAATGTTCTTGTAAAACATATGATAGTGATAACTCAAACTGGGTTTACACATTGACAGAGTTACCTGCCTGTTCCATGACCTAACACCAAGTGCCATCCCCTTAGAGACACAGTAGACAGAATTCCAATTGTTTCAAGTAGGGATTTGTAACTGAGAATGTTCCTGGGATGGGCTTTATTGATTGACACAGAAGGAAAAACTAAAGATATTTATCATATTTAACCATCATTTAACATGTGGTTACGGGTGCTCACTGACGGGAATGAGCAGCCACTTTTTATAACTGAATATTGAATGAAGAGGATGGAAACAAAAACTTAATTATAAACAGCTCTCACTACAATGATCTGACATGAGAGGCTGCATAGAGAAATCAGCTATTACTGACAATCATGCTTCCAGATTCCAACAAAAGTTGCAACTAGTTACTAGAATCACCACTTGTACATTGTATACTAAAATTATTCACTAGACACAACTACAGAAAGACATTTAAAAACCCACCAAAATACTTGTGATTTCATTAAAATACAGGTCTCCACAATTCTGTTTCATGTTCACACTATTTACCCCACAATACTTTATGCCATCTGACCCTCTCTGTGAATTGTTAAAATTCAAATATCAAAGAATAAATAGTGGCTTTATTCAACCTCTAAGCATAAAAACCATCAGGCCTTAAATATGTCACACTGTAACATAATTCTTCACTTAATTCTCTCTCTCTCATTTCTTGCTGGGCTCAGAAAGAAATAATTAAAGTATTACTATAATTTATCTTCAGAGCTGAAATATTTTAACTGTCTAGCCTCTTCTTCATCCTCTCTTCCTAGCTTTTCCTTCATATGTACTACAGATCCAAGCTAGTAACAACATCTAGGCATTCCAGCTAAACACATTAAACAAATCATAACAACTAAATAACTCAAGTTTTGTACAAAAGTAGATTTTTGTGGTTATTCAGTGACTTCATATCCTTAATCATAACCAAAACTAGTTACTACCTTCCTTTACAAAATCTCTGATCCTGCAAAGCAAATACATCCATTATTAAACCATCTCTACTCACCATGACACTCAGTTGCTCAAATTCCTTGACATCACACTAAGAAGAAATCTGGGAGAGATGAATGATACCCTCAGCAGGACCCTGCATCTAGCTGCAGTGTTGCATTTTCAAACAGAGCTACAAAGGCCTGTTCCAGCAGTAACAAAGCTTGCAGACCAGGGATACACAGGCATTGTGCTTTTTGCTGGATCACAGCGCTATTTTGTAATTTATTTGCTAAACTAATCCCAAACTGCTGACTCTACACATTTGTTAACACATTTAGACCACATACTGTCAATGGAACAGCTATTTGAGCTGTCAGCTGTATTTATTTACAGCTGTCAGCTCTGACACCCAGAGTGATTTATAGAATACCTTTTTGTTAGCTCTGCTACTGTGCAGCTGATCAAAATGCTCAAAATAGTACCTTGAAATAGGTTCAACAAACCAAAAGGTACAACCACAGTGAGGAAGATACTACTTCTTACTCCTACATTATTTTAAAAATAAATTAGAAACCACTCGTAAACTTGTTAATTATTTGTCTCTTGATGCAGGACCTGTCCTGTCAAATTCCTAATGTACTTATGCAGCAGTTTAATTTTACATAATCATGGGCTAGGAATCACATTTCAAACTCAGGGTGATCTGATGCCACTTTGCAAATGTCAAGGTGTGGTGTTACTGCACATACAATTAAGAAGATGGGATGAAATTGGAACCACAATTTAAGTTTCATCCTGCCCTGTTAATTTGTACATTAGAAACATAATAATTTAAATTAATCTGTTGTCACTTATTTCTTTGTAGATTCTCACAAATACTTCCACCAAAAGCAAAGCCAAGTTACAGATGAGGTTGCACTGAGCAGAATTATATTTTAGCAATCTCTACACACACATTCATTCCCTTCCTAGTGAAAGTTTGGCACAGAAACACCTTCCTTAATAATCACTGATTGCAACAAGTACTCACTGTTCAACTATATAACCCTCCACAGCCCACTCCTTGTAACAGTGTTTGTATTACAGCAGTAAATAGGCACCCAATCACAGAACAGAATCTCCGTTATGTTAAGTCCTAAATAAACACAGGTCTAAAGGTTTAATGCAACACAAGCCAAAATCCACAGTTACTGCATTTTTATAACTTATTTGGTAAAAAAATTAATTTACTAACAACACCATCAATTAAAAGAATTTCCATGTTTTGCACTAAGTGGGTAGTATAAAGACATTAACTTCCCTTCATCACCAGCCCACCCACGCTGTAGTATAGCATAAGTGAGGGGGGAACTTGGCTTTTTTCCATTTGATATATTCAATCCTGACTGGATGTTCCCAGAAATTGTCTCATTGTGTTGCAGCCTTCAAACAGAGACCGTAACTCTAAAATGCTGATCTACGCACACTGCTGAATTTTAACTCACAGCTGTAGAACAAAGAGCAGGAATTACTGTATTTGGATACCTCATCCTAATACATTTGGCCTGATTCTTACTCAGCCCCTGCTGCGGGAAATCCTCAGCACAGCAGGGCCTTCCCCCATCCTGCTTTCTTGCCCACTTCCACCATGGCCTCTCTGAAAACACCTGCATTCAATTATAAATCAGATTCTCTCTGAAGGTTTGGAAACATTTCCCACAGCTGTTTGAGACTTATCTGGTGCTGACTGGAAAATGCTCTGTTTGCTGCTATGGCTCAGCTTGTTGTGTTGCTCCTACCTGTCCAGTCCACAGGACATGAGGAGCTACTCAGCCCCTGAGAGGCTTGGGTTAAAATGCCACGCATGCAGATAAGAAAGGTGACACCCAAGATGGTGATGAGCTCTGCGTGGATGGAAAGGGAGTCTGCACACACACCTCATTCACATGAACTCACATCTTCAAACTCCATGTTGAACCAGCCTGAGAAGGCCTCGGTGTGGCTGTTCACCAGGCTCCCCAAGGCCTCACAGCCAGCACCTCCATTTTGTGCCTCACAAGAAGCAGCCCCCTCCATGTTGTGCCTCCCCTCCCTCAAAAGAGGCAGCCCCCTCCATGTTGTGCCTCCCCTCCCTCACAAGGAGCAGCCCCCTCCATGTTGTGCCTCCCCTCCCTCACAAGGAGCAGCCCCCTCCATGTTGTGCCTCCCCTCCCTCACAAGGAGCAGCCCCCTCCAGGCCAGGCACCAGGAGGGTCTGCACCAGGCAGCAGGTGTGGTACTGAGCTCCATGCTGACTCCACCAGCCCAGGGGGAAATAGTGGTCACGTCTCCCTTGCTTACACCACTTGTTTTTTGAGCGCAGCGTTAAATAATTAACTACTGCAGTCTTACAGCATCTTCACTCCACACAGTGCTCCTACAGCACTGAGTTGGGTCCCCAAGTAAGCTATGAACTGCAGAGGGTGATGAGGACTATCCAGAATGACACTACTGGCACTGAAAGCAAACGTGAACTGGAAGTGATGAGAGGAACTGCAAGAATGACAGAAGTGAAAAACAAAAAACTCAACTGCTTTCTTTCAGAGTAATTCTGGCATGACTTTAAGGGTACCTATTTCTAAATGACCTTGTGGAACGCAATGTTCAACTGTGTCTTTTATACCTTGCACGGTTTATTTAAGCGACTATGTAATTACTTTGTTCAGTTTGCTGAACCTATAGAGAAACAAAGAGGTATCTTACCATGGAACTGGTTTTACTTCTGGTTTAGTTCACACTGAATTTTTATTAAAGGTTGAAAAATAACAGAAATGCTGAGTATTATGATAAACCTATTCTCAGGGGGCGGGGGGGGGGGCAGAAAAATAATCAGAATCAATGTAATGTCTGTGGCGAAAGGATTACCTGCACCAAGGGAGGGTGGACGCCATTTCCTTCAACATACTCAAACTTGTAGATCTCATCTTTGAAATCTCGGGTTTTACCTCAAAAATGAAAGCGTTTCCACTCTTCCCAGCTGCCAGGCAGCTCTGAACGAACCCGAGGGGAGCTGGGCCGCGCCACGGCGGCGGTTCCAAGGGGCCGGGCAGGGCCGCTCAGAC
>NW_009954215.1:3973581-4016634 GCF_000747805.2 Chaetura pelagica | reverse complement strand
GGTGCTCCAGGGCCCCCAGCTTCTGCATCTGCTGCTTCAAAGCGAAAAGGAGCATCAGCTGAGGGCGTTTCAAGCAGCAGAACGTAACATTTATAGATGGGGAGCTGTTCAGTTTAGTAACTGCCTTGTGCTGGTGCAGTAGCTTTTCCTAAAAATAATTTTAATACAACATGATAGAAAGCTTTGTGCTTATCCTGGGTCAGTTTAAGTTATTACTAGTATTTTCTTTCTGTGGTAGTCTTTGGTAAGTTCAAGGAGCTGTAGACTATTTTTAGATAGCAGATTGTATGGCTCATGGGATAACCCTTTGTTTTAGTGTGTTTTTTGGAGGGCAATTAAGTACCTATTAGTGACCAGGGTGATGGGACTGAGTGCACCCTGCACAAGTCTGTGGGTGACTGCAAACTGGGGGCAACTAGTGATGCCCTGGAAGGCAGGGCTGCTGTTCAGAGGGACCCTGGGCTACCAGGGACCTTGTGATGCTCAGTGCAGGCAAATGCAGAGTCCTGTGTGTGGGTGAAATAACCTCGTGCACCATGAGAGGCTGGGGGCTGACTGGTTAGAAGGCAGCTTTGCAGAACAGGACTAGGAAGTCCTGGTGAACAACAGGTTGTATGTGAATCAGCAGCGTGGCAGTGAAAGCTAAGAGTGTATCTGGCAAGTGAAGTGATTCCTTCCCCTCTGCTCTCTGCTTGTGAGGCTGCTGGTGGGCACTGTTAGGTGGGCACTGTTAGTTTGGGCTTCCCAGAGTAGGAAAAATAATGACAAATTTAATCAAGGCCAGTGAGGGACCCTCTTGAGTCTGTCAGGGGGCTGCAGTCTGAGGTGTTCTAGGAGAACTGGAGTTGTGCATCCTGAAGGAAGAGGTGATGTGGAAGGGGGTCTGATGGCTGTCTGCATAAAGGGTGTCTAGAGAGGAGGGAATCGGGTTCTTCTTGAAAGGATGAGAAGTAATGGAAGAAGTTCCAGCAGGGGAAATTCTGATGAGGTAGAAGAAAAAAATTATTCACAGCGAAGTGGTCAAGCAGCAGAACAGGGCCCAGTATCTTTGGAGACACTGACAATTTGACTGGACAAGGCCTGGAGCAATCTGAGCTAGCTTTGATTTCTTACTGAAGCTAGCCTGGCTTTAAACTAGCTGTGCCCATGTTTTGAATAGCCTTCAATTTATAAAGCATTCTGTAATATCTTGGGATGACTGACTGCTTAAGTATATTAAATATGCCTTTTATCCATTATTACAGAAGCCCATTTAGATACAAGATAAATTTCTGCCTAGGAAATCAAGGGACTAAAGTTAAAAAACAAGCAGTCCATGAACTTAGTATCCTTGAACTCTGATTCAGTTAAAATGCATTTGCTTCTTTTTTAAAAATTTTAGGAAGAAAAGAAGATTCTCTTCTATCACCCAAATGAAGTAGAAAAGAATGAAAAAATTAGAAATGTGGGACTATGTGAAGCTATAGTACAATTCACAAGGTATGAAGTCTGATTTGCAGGGCTCACTGTGTTAGCACAAACACTGTATTTTCTATTTCCCAATTGCATGTTTTATTTTTGTGAGTCTGTATAAACAGCTACATCTATGTGTATTTTTCTTTCCAGGACCTTTAGCCCAACAAAACCTGCAAAATCCCTACACACACAGAAGAACAGACAATTTTTCCATGAACCTGAAGAAAACTTCTGGATGATCATGGTACTTATGCATGTGATCTGCATATTTCTGAAGCATGGTTTGCAGTGTTCTCAATGCATTCTGCATTGTCTCATACCAGCCTGTGCCACTTCCTAGGTTGTACGGAATCCCATCATAGAAAAACACAAGGATGGAAAGCCAGTCTATGAATATCAGGAAGAGGAATTACTGGTAATACTAAACCTTTTTTTTTTTTTTTTTTTTTTAAATGAGTTATTTTAAGAGTACTTCCAGAAATACATTAGTTTGATCACTCTTGAACTGCTGCCAAATTGATCTTTTAAAATGTGTATCTCTAGACCCATAAATGGAAAAAGGGCAAAGTACTTTTCAGTTAAGTTTAAAGAAGAGAGCAAGATAGAAAATTATCCAAATAGCAGTTCAAGATCATCCAATAAATATCAGTAAAATGTACAGCTGTGAGACCTTTAGCTTGGAATAGACTAATATTCTTAGGATATGCTAGTTTCATAAACTTCTTGCAAGATTTTAAATCTATCTATTTATTATGTTTAAGTATACATGTCACTACTTTCTTGAGACTGGTAGTCATCTTTACAAATAATCTGGAAAAACAAACAGCTTGTACCTGTCACAGGATTTCTTATCCAAATCACACTCTCAGTAGGTCAGTTTAGTTCTATGCAGGAAGGGCATCTGGTTAGGTGGGATAATATTTTAAAAGCTGGTTGCTTGTGCTGCCTCAGTTCATTACAGTGTGCACTAGTTCTCTCCTCACTGTGTTCTGAGACAAAGACTGGTGTAACAGGCTTTTGCTAGACAAATAAAATGGTCTTTTTCCCCTGGGTTAAGATCCTAGCCCAGTAAGAGCCTGCTGTGGTGTCCCACCTCATTTAGCCTTTGATCTGGATGAAAACTAGTCAGAAGAAAGTTTATTTTCACTTAGGAAAAGGCACTATTTGTAACTGTTTTCTTATGCATCAGTTAATAAGGCACTTTTGGTATTAAATGTAAGGGGGGTGGGAACTCCCTTTACTGAAATAGTACTTTATAAGTACAAAGAAAATTTTAGATGCTGACTGAAAATACTATTTAACTTTTCAAATATTGATTTCTCTGATTTGTGTGTTTGCTGACTCTCTGAAAACATGTTATCTGTAGCTCAGCCAAAATATTTTAAATTCTGCCTTTGCTTATACTAATCTGTTTTCTTTTCTGCAGGACAAGGTTTACAGTTCAGTCCTACAGCAGTGCTACAGCATGTACAAGGTAGGGTTAATACTAGAGACTCTTCTTCTGGCCAGAGGAAGAGATCCTCATGGCACCATTTGGATGTGCAAGCTCATCACTGCTTTGATATTCTTGTCTCATTACTATTGTCTGCTCTCTTCCTGAAACTGTAATGGCGTTGATGGAAGAGAAAAAGAAAGCTTTTGCAGTTACTTGTGCTGGTTCATTAGCTTATTGTTAAAATAAGAGTCTTTTCAATTTCTGTGAAGTCCAGATTTCTTCTTTTGTGGGCAGTTACACTACTAAGATTTTTATTTTGATGGTGGTAGATACCATTGGTTGGAAGAACAACACTGGGTAAAGGCCATCAATCTGGCTTTCACAGAGCAAGAGCATTCACTATTCAAGTGACACATAAATAATTTCTCTACCATTAAAGAATTTTGTTTCCTTTTCTATCTAATTCTGTCTCTGCTCCCATATATATCTGGATTCTACAAATCTGAGAGGGTTTTGTTTTTTTTTTTCAATAAAGAATGGGTCTGTTTGGATCTATGTGGAGTCCCAGTACAATCTAGCAATGCTCATGGCCAAATTGTAGGAAATTATTATAAATTGTTACCCAGCTAACTGATTTCTTTTTTCTTTTAACTGTCAGCTTTTCAATGGCACATTCCTGAAAGCCATGGGAGATGGAGGTGTAAAAGTTCTAAAGGAGAGATTACAGAAATTCTTCCATCGGGTAAGACCTTATTTTTCAGGTACATACAGTGTGATTCTGTGTTGAAATTAAAAAACAAAAACCTTCTCTAGGGGGCTGCAGTGTAACTATAGAACATAGGCAGTGGAAAACATGTAGTGGCAACAAAGTTAAGTCTGGTTACTCATTTTTTCAAATCCTTCCTACTAAGGTGGTATGCTTTTTACATGGAGTTGAACCACAAACATAGTTATGGCTTGATAGAGCTTAGTTGTTGGATATTTTTTATGATGGAATCATGTTCATTCTTTGGAAATTCTGCTTTAATGTTTGAATAGATTAGTGTGGTAAGTCTGTGCAAACATATTTAAGTAACTGTTGCAGCATCATTCAGGTTGGAAGGAATCTGGAGAGGTCAACTAGTTCAGCCCCCTGCTCAATGTAGGGTGACACTGAATTCAAACTAGACTGCACTGGGCGTTGGCTGGTGGAGTTTTGAAAATATCCAGAGATTCCATAACCTGCATGCAGAAACTTGAAGTCCCATAGTGCTGTGAAGTCTTGAGTTCCCACATTAAAAGTTTTACCAACTTCGCTTTAAAAGATGGCAACCAAGTGTCTCCCCCCTTTTTCTCATTTGCATGGAAGGAAAGAGAGGACTGCTGACAGCAGTTAAATCTCTTGTGGTAGAGAGATGAATATTGGTATCTCTGATAAGAATGGAGTGTAGACACTTGTATACTGGTGTTTAAAATTTTGTTTCCCTAACAGGTTTCTTTAAATAGCATAATGTTGTGACAGTGTAAACAAAAGTACAGTTCAGACTGATTTTAGGGCAGCCTCTACATGGGGGTTTTGGGGTCATAGATCTAGAATGAATGCTGTACTTGAAGGAGTACTTGTTTAATGAGCTGCTGTGTACTTCTGCTTAGACTAAATTAATAAATAAGAGTATGGCAAAATAGGAAGCAATAGATTTTTATCTTTAAAACAGTGTTTTACTTTGAAGTTCCTACTGAAGAGAAACCAGTAATCACTGTAGATCTGTACAACAGGAAGATATTCAAGGAAGAATTATTTCTAATGCTGGGGAATTAGAAATGCTTAAAAGGTTTGATTATGCAAGTTGTTCTGTTATAACCCTATTGAACGAATTGGCTGGCAGTCTTGGACTGCACCGAGACTGAAAGGAAATGAAACTTAGACTATAAACTGTGACACATCTGTCACACTATTTGCCTCTATTTTACTTTTTTTTTTACTTTGTAATATAAAATGGCTGTAGAGGGAGCCATTGGATAACTCATCTTTCCCAAAGCACAGCATTTGATAGTGCATTTGAAATCTCTTGGTAAAGGTTACAGTCTATCAAGGAAGAGAGTAACAGAAATTATCTTTTCATTTGCACATTGAAAACTAATGGATTTATCTGCTAATATTTCTAAGGTGTTAGTTCTGAAGTTAAATATTAGTAAGATATGGGTTGTGCTTTCTTTTTCTCTCAAAAGATCTCGAGCTAGCCTTGAAAGCTGTTGTCACTAGGATTAACCAGCATTAATAATAGCAAGCTGACACCTGGAATCATAGTCACATAGAATCACAAAGTGGCTTGGACTGGAAGGGACCTTTAGAGGTCTAGTCCTACCCCTCTGCAACAGGGAGGGACATCTTCAGCTACATGAGGTTAGTCAGAGCCTTGTCCAACCTGACCTTGAGTGGTTCCAGGGATGGGGCATCTACTGCCACACTCATTGTCAAAAATATCCTCCATATATATAGTCTGAATCTACCCTCTTTTAGTTTATAACTGTTATCCCTTGTCCTGTTGTTCTACAGGCCCTACTTAAAAGTCTGTCCCTACATTAAGTTCTATGTCATATAAGCAGAACTGGAAGGGGTTTTTTTTAATTGTTAAATAAAATTTGGGAACTAGACTAAAATTTGTCATTTAAATCTACACATTGGTAGTTTTCTGAATTCTAAAAAACAACTGTCACCCTTTTAGTACTTGCAGACACTGCATTTACAGTCGTGTGATCTGCTGGATGTGTTTTGTGGAATCAGCTTCTTTCCACTGGATAAAATGACTTACTTGAAAATTCAGTCATTTATTAATAGGATGGAAGAAAGCCTGAACATAGTGAAGTATACTGCATTCCTCTATAATGACCAGCTTATCTGGTAGGTACTTAAATTATTTTTTGTGTCTTTATTATTTATTAATTTCTTATTGTATAAATAAATGCCATAATAGCAAAACTTCTGAGTCAGTCAAAAAGTTGCATGAAAATAAGAAAACTGAATGGTAGGATGAGTGATGTGTAAGGAAGGCACTGGTCTTTGGCTGTGAAATCTCTAACCTGTACCAAATTATTACTGCTAAGTTGGCCTTAGGAACAGTTAGAGCAGTGTCCTTGTCAGTTCCATCACACAGAGATTCTGTGCATATACAGACTTTCCTCTGTAGGACCTTTTAGTAGAGAAGGTTAATTAAAGGATTGATCTTAACATAGTTCTGAACCAGCAAGTTGCCATTCTTGTGAAGTTCTTAAAAATTTACTTAAGAATAGCAAACTTGATCATTGTTTAAATACGGTTTCTTTTCTGGTTTACAGCTAATTTAGAACTGTTTTGTATTAAGCAAATAAACGAAAAATTTATTTTAAAATATTTTACTGGAATTGAATCTACTGAGACACTGAAACATTGCTACCCTAGGGGGGGTATGTGCTTTGAGTTTTAGTTAGAGGAAAATGTGTGATCTGAGCTGCAGCACAAACATCACTTGTGTTTCTTTTCTCCCTGATGTTCTAGGAGTGGACTGGAACAAGATGACATGAGAATTTTGTACAAATACCTCACGACATCTCTGTTTCCAAGGCACATGGAGCCTGAGGTATGGCAGTTGGGGTTTTTTGACGAGTGGGGAGCTGGAAGATGGTTTGGTGTTTTGTGTTTGGTTGTTGTGTTGGTTTTTTTCTTCTGTTAATCTGGTACTGCTAAGGGCTAACATTTCTAAGAGCAATACCTCTCTATCCCCTGCCCCCTCCTAAATTTAAGTTTAGGAATTCTGAGATGTATTCCTTCAAGGCTTGACTGTACTCAGTAGCATTTGCACGTACTGCTTACAGCATAAACTGGGAGTTCACTGAATGTTAGTACCTGATGACTGCTCAGTACTGCCAATTAATCACTTCATTTAGCTGAATAGCTAAATGCAGCATGAAGTGCAACAAAACCACATGGAGTTAGTTATCCCTCTCCCCATCAAAAGCTTCATAAACCAAGTTTTAAAATTGATAAATGCAGAATCAGAATTCCCCGTTTTATCAGCATCTCTTACCCTTTAGCTTTACCTCCTTCATGTTACACAGTGAATATATGTGTTCATGGGTGGCAATTTCTGCAAACGTTTTGCTTTGATTTGCTTTAAAGACAGTCCACAAAATGTAACAGAAAATACCTCTAAGCTGTTTTTTCTTTTGTGTGTTCTTTTTTGCTTCAGTTAGCAGGAAGAGATTCTCCAATACGTGCTGAAATGCCAGGAAATCTACAACACTATGGAAGGTAGCTCTTGTTTGCTGCTGCTTTCCTCAAGGGCAAAATGTCTGGGAGTACATGTATTTTGACTAAATATTCCACACACGTTTCATTCCAGAGGGTTGAACAATAGTTGGTGCAGTGTAAAACTTGACCTCTGGGAAAGACAAAAAAACAAAGAAAAGCCTTCATTAACACTACTACTTTTTTTTTTCTTCCCCACTGTTCTTAAAGCACTGCAGAAAGTGTTTTTGAGTCCTCCAGTCATTTCTTTTCAGTCAGACACTTCAGACAAAGTTGTAGATTTCATCTAGGGAGTTATCTATGTATTTTTTCTCTGTACTCAGCACGTGAGAGTGGGGAATTCTGTACTGAAGCAGCTGGGCAATACTGTTTTGAATAATAGTGGGTTTGGACATCTTCAGTCATGGTAGTTCCTCTTGCCTGATTTATTGTATTTTGGGATCAAGGCACTGGCACACATTCCCTGCCTTAGTGCCCCACCTCTCCTACCCCCAAGTTTAGGTGCTTCTAATGCACCACTATTCTACATAAAACTAATTTTAATAGACTGTTGGAAAGCAGAGGGAGAGTGCTTTCCCAGTAGCAACCAAAGAAGTTTTTTTTAAGATAGTCACAACTTAAATGTTCTTTTGATGATCTGTGCAGTTTATTTCCTTGGCTTTCTTCTGGCTTTCTAATACTGTTCCTATAACTCCTTGGGGCATATATGCAAATAATAATCTGAAAACATAAGAGTGCTGAGATAATACATGAAAGGGCTCTGCACCTGTCTGGATAGCTAAATACTCATTGTATTCAAATATATTAACAAATGCAAGTAATTACTAGTTTGAAGAACATCTGTTAAAACAGGAAAAACTGAAATATAATAATTCATTGCATCTGACCTATTGAATTATTTTCTAGGTTTCTTACTGGACCTTTAAATCTTAATGATCCAGAAGCAAAATGCCGTTTCCCCAAAATATTTGTTAACACTGATGACACTTATGAAGAGCTTCATTTAATTGTTTATAAGGTATATAAGGCATTTTTCTCTGCAGGTTCTGCACAGAATTAGGAATCTATATACAATGAAGGTGGCAATGATGCAAAATATTTATTAATTGTATACAGAGATGCATTGATGTGACAAGGTTAGAACAAAGACACAGAAAACTCCCTGATGTTTCTAGCAACAAGCTTTAAAGCCTGAATCCTCTCTTCCCCTCTCCTGTACCCTCCTCAAAACAGTTGTTTTATTAAAACAAAATACCAGCCTTCAGTTACTTTAGGTAATTTCATACCTGGCTTTATGTAGCATTAATTAATAAAACAAAAACCTAATTATTTTAAAATGAAATGCAGGTTTCTTGCAGACATATATCCCTGCATAGAATGCATTTTTAGGAAATTTTACCTTTCCTGTATCATTTTAAAATTATTAACTGGGCTGAATTTTAAAATCATAACTATCCTGTGCTGTGCAGGATTGAAAAGAGGTTATCCTACTGAAGTGTTACTTTCAAAATAGGTGTGTTTTTTTTTTTATTTAACTGGTTTACCTGTGTGTGACCTCACTGAAGTATTGTCATGTATCTAAAGTAGTTGAGGTAACATGTTGTAAATGTTTTTTCTTTGCTTTAACTTTTTTGTTCCAGGCCATGAGTGCAGTTGTCTGCTTTATGATCGATGGTAAGTACCTACTAGCATCACTTATTTAGCAAGACATAGTTAGTACAAAATGCTGTTATATGCAACTTGTTTTGCTCTTGAAAAACACATGAATTTGTTATTTGAGCCTCTTCTTCCTGAGTGCTTTTATCAGTCTTGATTTTTGTACTGTGGTATAAGTAACTCCATTTACACCATAAAATGACTAAATTTTGCTTTGGTTAGCCATGCACTTTCTAAATCATCCATAAGGTTTTAATTAAGAAAGGAGTTTGTCCCAGGACTCTCACTGGTGTTTAAAAACAACTTCAGAACTGTTGCCTTCAACAGTGGGAAGGGAATCTCATCTCCCCCTTTCCTTTGCCCACTACTCAGCTTCAATCCCACCCACGCTGGAATTCTGCCGCAAACTGGACAGCATTGTTGGGCCCCAGCTCACCGTGTTGGCATCAGACATTTGTGAGCAATACAACATCAACAAGAGATTATCAGGGTTTGTACCACATTTCTGTTTCTCTTGCAGTTCCTCCTTTCTTGGTCAAAAAAGTGTATTTAATAAACTGTTTAAATAGTGGTAACACGAGCCCAGATGTTGAAAGCATTGAGTTATCTGTACTTTAAATCACGTTTATCTACCTTTCTGCATCTTAAGCATTTTGTAAAATGCTTGGTATTGCATATTTAAGTGTCCCAGAAGTAACAACATCTTACTAATTTAGGAACAAATGTTTGTGTGGCTCCTGACACCTTTTTCGTCTGTGCACATAACTGTTGCAGAAAAAGTCATGTAAATATTAAGGTAAACTTCACTATTATCAATTGAGATTCTGCCTCATCATCTCCCTATTGTCAGCAGATTATTCAGATACAAGAGGTAGGACTTCCAGTTTTTGCTTCTTCCATGCGTGATCTGAAACAGCTGACCCGTGGAGATGAGTTCACAGGTGACTGTGCTGGCAGGGATACATACAAGATGGCAGAAATGCCAACTTGAAGTGGTTGTCCCCTGTCACTGTCCCCTGTGTTGATGTAGAGAAGTATCAAGTTCCTACAAAACCTTAACTTCACTTTACACTTTCTAACTTTTCTTGAGAAAAAGAGAATCTCATTATGTTCACATAGCCCTTGGGCTAGTAGAATATTTGAGCTTAAACAAAGACAATTAAATAAACCCACATCACTGGCTTTGTGCCCACATTCTTCTTTGCTCTGATTTCCTTTGACTTCTGCTGTTTTGTATTATGTTAAAAAAAGAACTGCATTTTTCACATCAAGAGGACACTGACACCACCTGCTTTGGGTATTGCCTTCGACACACCTATTTACAGCATAGATGGAGTGTATCTAACTCCTGACTCTGTTACAAATCCAAAAGGTACTAGAAAAACTTTTGTTTAGTATTTTGAAATGGGGATTTTAGTAAGTGGAGTATTTGGTTACCATGCAAATTTTACAGTTCAGTACTTTTTTTCTCCAGAATTACTGCTTCTTGAAGTATATAGGAGGTGAGGAAAAAACTAAGGTAACTACTTGAGGTGCAAAAAACAAGTCAAATCAAAAAGGATGTTAATGGTTTGGAAAATATTCTTCACTTACTTTCCATAAAATTGTATTTATTTTTAAGATGGATTTGGTAGTTGGGGAAGCAAGAACAGCATTGCACATGAGAAGAAGAGGTACTAAACCAAAGATAGGTGTGTGACTGAACTTATTTAGTGGTAGCATGCCAAATCAGCAAAACTGCAGGGCACAGAATAGGATGTGCTTGAAATGGTGCCCATCTACTAAATCATTAAACTTGGGGTTTTTTTAAATGTCATCTGGGACTGCCTTTGGCAGCTGTAACTCTTTTAAAGTTTAATGCCTCGGTGTCCTGAAAACATGATACAGTTTCTTGACACTAGTGCATCTGTGTGACAGAGAGCAAGGGTATCTAGTTGTTTGCTAAGGTGAGTGGTGTCATCACAGTATCTCCCTGATTCTAAATAATATATAGCCTGAAGTACCAATTGCTACAGCCCGTTTTTGCCAGTCTGAATTTGTTGTGACTTCTACCAAAACTACAGCTCTAAGTGACAGATTTTATATTAACTTAATAAAGGAGGAAATGGAAGAAGACTGCCAAGGCAGGAGTTTGGAAGTAGTCTCTTGACTGGCCTACACAAATGATGGGGGAAAAGTGCTTTCTTTTCATTGTAACAAGTAACAAAATGTGACTGTCGGATTATTTATTAAAGACCCAGCAGCCTTTCAAACCAGCTTGGACTGTTTTATAGGGGAGCCAGGAAACAAAGTGGGGACAGAAAAACCAGCTCATTAGAAAAATGCAACTACTGGGAAGTGGGACAAGGCCTTTAGATTCCTCTGTGTCTATTGATTAGCAGCCTAAGCAACAGCAGAAAAGGAAAAACGGTTTGGTTTTGCAGGCTTACTGCTTTTTTGCCTTTTTTTTTTTTTAAAGTGTTAAAATGCAGTTTGATCATACCACAAGTCTTAATGTACTAGGTCTCTTCAATGTGAAGATAACCTCAGGATGTCTTGAGTAAGCTTTGCACTGTCTCGTCACCTCTCTGTGAAGCCTTTGCTTATAGAATGTGTCAGGATTCACAAGTTGTTGGGTTTTTTTATCTTCCTAGGGCTGAGAAGGAGCCTCAGTTCAAGTTTATCTATTTCAATCACATGAACCTGGCAGAGAAAAGTACCATTCACATGAGGAAAACACCCAGTGTATCACTTGCATCTGTTCACCCTGACCTCATGAAGATTCTTGGTGACATCAACAGTGACTTCTCCAGGTAATGTTTAACTATTAAAAAGTCTGTAACTGCTTCTGTAAGGTAGATTTTTTTTTCAAATGTATGAAACTTTCATGTCTTTCTGTTCATGGATGGCTCTGAGATAAACTGTGTAACACAGGTCATATTTAGTATTTTGTGTTTGTTTAGAAGTAGTTGTGTCTTAAACAAAACTTTTATTGTCCCTTAAAAAAAATAGTTTAAGAAAAGCCAGGGCCTCTATCTAAGAAAATATCTAATTTATTTGAAGCTTCAGAGCAGCCATAACAAGCTTAGGAAGGACATGAGCCTACTGCTTTTGCACCTATGTCTGACTAATCTCTGGATAAGTAGTATAGAGGACAAACAAACCTGCTTCTGCCTACATTATACCCTCCTCTGAAGCAGCTGGCTCTCCTTTTAGGGAGTAGACAATAGATGAAATGCAAACCTTGCAGTTCCTACAATACTCATGATAGAGAAGGTAACTGGTTTCTTGTCAGTGGGTATTGTGCTTCAAGGTGGGACAGACCCTCTGTCACTATAAAAATGAATAAACTTGAAAATGGTGAATGATTTTGATCTAAAATTGTTAACTAGCAGTTTTCCTACTCTGCTTAAGGACAAGGTTCTCATTTTTCTTAAAATGAAAAAAGAATGTTTCACCACATTGTAGAAGTACTGGGTAAGTGAGAGCTTTATGTTGAGCATGGTTTAGTTCTAAATTTAACAATTAGGTATGTGAAAGCTTAATACCACTATGCCATCTCCAACTTTCATTGTAACACTGTGTCACTGTAACAAATGATAATTCTTTGAAGTGTGTCCAACAGAATGGAGGATAGGTGTTTCCTTCAGAGCATTGGAGTGTTTGGTTGGTGGACAAATTAATGATTTATTCATCTGGGGATGTAATTGTCCTAAGCAGCCATTTATGAAGCTTTCATCTTGGATTGCTGAATCATATCAAAGTTACTATTGGTAGTCTCTCTTTGAAACTGCACAACCACCACAATTTATTACATTAAGCTGTCCTAATAATTACAAATAAGTTTGTTGAAGGTGAACTTGCTGCCACCTTCTTTACTCTCAAAACTTCTTTCAGAGTTGATGAAGACGAGGAAATCATCGTGAAAGCAATGAGTGATTACTGGGTAGTTGGGAAAAAGTCTGACCAACGAGAACTATATGTTATTTTGAATCAAAAAAATGCAAATCTGATAGAAGTTAATGGTAAGGATTGTTTTTTATTGCCTTTAAATACAGTTAGTACTAAAATGTATGTCCCTGGAGAAGGAATAAAATTCATCTCACATGAAATCTAGAGAGGGACTGATCTATGATAGACCAGGTAAGTCTGCCTTCTACCTGCTGTGAAAGAACAGCATGAATATTCAGCATAAATATTCAGCAGACATTCTTAATTATTAAACAGTCATTCTTCCTCCTTCTAATAATGGAGATCTCTGTCAGCTCCATTTAGGAGTAATTAATGAAGCATATTACAGGGAAGAGATGAACATATTTACATCTGAGTTAGATTTTATTTGTCAGTGATCCATGGGTAGGCTACTTATATGTAATGTCTATCCTATCTGATCCACTTCCATTCTTGTCTTGTTTCTAATACTGTTTTGAGAATGATTTACTATGACCAAGAGTGTGAACTAACATGAGGATGCAATAAGCTTTTAAACAGGGTAAGAGAAATGGCAGTTTGAGTCTTACTTGCAGCAATTTTAGGGCCCTCAGTTTTAAAAGAAGGCAGCTGCTTACTTGGATGATGGGAAAGAATTAATACTTCTCCAAAACCAAACCCTAGCAACCTAAATTTCAAGAACAGGACTGAATTGCATGACTTACAAAATGATTTTTAACTGTTTTTTAGGATTAAACCTGCCATACAGAAACAGTAAATAAGTTATCAGGCACAGAGAAACACTTAGGAAGTACTGCTACCCTCAAAGTGTTGTCTGCCAAATAGCACAAAGCAGGTTTTGCTTGTGGGTTTACAAGGTACTTCTTGTGTTGAAGCAAAGTCTTCTACTACTGCAGATCAAAAGTTTGACATGATGAATGGCCCTGCAGCAACCTCAAACCATCACTTAACTTTAGCCACTTAGAAAAAATCTTGGGATTTTCTAAGATGATTTGTATTCTATCTAATTATATTGTTCATGATCCTCAGGATTTTTCATATGCAGGTTCCTGCAAAATACTACAATGAAAGACTTTTTTTTTTTTTTTTTTTAACAGAAGAAGTGAAGAAACTTTGTGCAACACAGTTTAATAATATTTTCTTCTTGGATTGATCTCCAAAGGGCTGATTTATTGAAGACATCTATGTCAGACACTTGTTCAACAGGAAAAGTTATTAGTCATATTATTGACTGGAATAATAAGAATAGTAAAGCAATACTTGCTTTGTAAGAATCAAAATTTCTACTAAAGTCTGTAAACTCTGATCATAAAATTTTTAGATTTTAAAAATGTTTAAGTGCAAACTAATTAAAAACCAGTCTGAATTCATCTGTACCATTCCATTCTGATACGTTATGTGAATATTTTCCTGGAAAATAAACCTAATAATTGTTACACTTTTAAGGGCATCTTTTTGTTTTCCTGTGTTCATTTCCATGATTGTGTGGCTTTCTGCTGATTTTCTACAATATGACACCAGATCAGCTACGAAAGACCCCTGAACAAATAACATTCTAGGTTAACCTGTTCTTCACAGCTCCTGCTTCAGTCTAATTTACGTTCTTTGCCAAATTCTTACATAATTGTTTTTATGCAGTATTTCAGTCATATAAATCATGTTTTAAGCAGAAACCCTTTCATTGGGACATACAGTCATGACAAGGTTATCAATTCTTGTATTGACACTGAGGGAGTGTTCAGATACCAGTCAAATTCTGACTGCTGTTACAGCTCCATATAAAGGGTTACACTCACGTAAATGACTGCTGTCTTTCCGAAGACCTAGTGCATACAGTTTAAACATACTTTAATTTTAGACCTTACTGCAAGTGTGGTTTCTTTTGTTGTTTTTCTTATTCAAAAAGCAGTTACTCACTTGAAGCTTCCAGAGCTCTCAGGGTTTCTTCTTTTTCTTTCTGCGTTGCCCCTTGGTAGAGATAGGGGATGGTGCAGTGACTGCCTCGTCCTTGGGAGGGGGTCCTAACCGTGTGCCAGGCCTCTCTAACTCCTGCAAATCTGAACTGGAGTCAACTGCTTCTGCTGCTGCAGCTGCTTCGTGCATTTTTGACTCTTCTGCTTCTCTTGCAGCTATAAGTCTTGAGTGAACAAAGTTTAAATTTAGTGTACTGCAAGGAGCAGGGGAGAAGACAGATTTATACTTGCTCAGCAACTGCAGTTATATTCATGGTGTGAGCAGCCATGTTAACTGATGTATTGTAGAGGAGCAGAAAATCTGTCTAGCTCCTGCTTCAAGTCTAACTTACGGTATTAAAAAAAAGGCTTTACTGCTCAAATGCCAGGAAGCATCAGAGCTAGTGTCATCTGAAAGCAGCCTGCATTTGTTACTCTCAACAGTAACGAGGCACATGAGTTACATTTTGCATGTCGCTTATTACAGCAGGATGAGTTTGTTTTCCCAGTTTCAGAATGAGAAGCACACTTCTCATTTTCATTAGTTTTGTTAGCAGAAGGTAAGAAATAACAGTAGTTCAACATAAAACACTCACTTTGCCAGCTCCTCATCCTTGAGCTTTCTCAGCTCAGCTAACTCAGCATCCTGTATTCGATTTTCTAGTATTTTTTCCCTCAGCACTTTTTCATGCTGATAGGCAGGGAAGAGCTTAGCTGTAAAAAAGATCTGCACCTGACGCATCCGCAGACTAAATTTCTCATCTTGTTCAGTTTTGGCTTCTCGTTCATCTGCAACATGCAAGTTAAACATGTTTATTTAGCAGGGCACTTCTAGTTCATGTGTTTTGGACTAACAGGATACTCTGCAGGGGGGGAGTCTGGAGACTGGCACAGTACAGAAGATGACAACTGTGAGTAGCTTTGAACTGATGCATTTGAAAGGGGATGTCCCTTTTGTTGGTCTTCAGAGTGACAGTGACCCCAGGAACAGCATCAAAAGAACACGAACTTTCCCCCTTTAATTCTGCAGTGACCTGATGATGGTTCAGTATCCCAGACTCCTGTGTATAGGGAATGGAGGCACAAACACAACTACCTGAAAGAGCAGAGCCACGTGCAACCATCCCACTGTTGTGACTGTCAAGAAATAGGCTAGGGCCCATCTGCTGGTTTTCTAAGAAATAAGTGCTTTTTCAGTCACCCAATTTCAGTGAAATAGCTGGTGACTACACAAAGATCTGCCTACGTTTCTGGATTTGGGTTCTTTATCTGTATAAAACATTTAACAAACACAAAAACCAACCCAGATGAGGTATGCTAATCAGCCAGAAGGAAAATGGTGTAAAGATAATTTAGCCTCACCATATGAAAATGCTCTTACTGATTTCTCTTCAGCATGAATGCTGGCCTGCCATGACATAAGATGTCCTACCCTAGCTAAAGGTGGGGTTATGGCACACCATTAATAACAATTCTTATATTAAGTAAAAGAAGCAAGACATAGTAATACTTGTATTTGTTCAAGACATTAAAAAAACCCAAGAAGGGCAAGCTTGTAGATTGAGCTTCTCAAGAGTAAATACAAATTACTCACAGATGCCCTACCAATAAAATGTGGCATTTTAAAATTGGGAAACTATTCCAGTCGGTTCTTAAACATCTCATTTAATCATTTTCTCATTTTCTTTAAATAAATGGTTTTTTAAATTTTTATTCAATAATCTCCTTCCAGAATTAATGCTCATTTACTGCCCTCTTGTGACAAGCTGCAATCTGCATATACAATTAAAATTCTGCAATTCAAGAACTATGAGGTATTTTTTTCAGTTAGTCTTGAAACAGTGACGTGTAGTTGAAATATTATGTACTGATGAGAGGTTTATAATGAAGGCACAGTGCAGAGTTCAATCTCCTGTTTCCATGCCCAAATGAGTAGAAGAGTACAGGAAGAATTTATTTTTTAAAAGCCTTTTAGTTATTTTTTAAGGAAAATGTAGTAGTTTCTAATTAAAAATCACAGAAGGTTCAGAGATTCAAACCAGCCCAGCTAGCTGTGAAAAGCCTAATGTAAACCTTGTCACACTGAATGTAGCTGCCCCACTCTTTTAATCATCTTTCAAGTTGTAGAAAGAGTGAAATCTCCTGTAGCACCACTGCTTACAGATGCTAATGAGGACTCACCTGATGAAAATTCTTGAAGAGGAGACCCTCTGTCTTCAGAAGGTCTCAGTGGCTGGCAGGAAGTTCTAAATTCAGTTAGTAGATGCCTAGATTTCTGTTCAAATTAAAAAGTGAAATAATGTGTCCATTTGAGTCATGCAAAGTCCTACTTCCAAAGCATTCTGTCAGTCAAATGTACTCTGTAATTATGTCTGCTTCAAAACATTGAGACTGCAATAGTGTTTCACATAGAATCATAGAATCCTAGGGGCTGGAAGGGACCTCGAAAGATCATCTAGTCCAACACCCCTGCCAGAGCAGGGTCACCTAGAGTACATCACACAGGAACGCATCCAGGTGGGTTTTGAATGTCTCCAGTGAAGGAGACTCCACAACCTCCCTGGGCAGTCTGTTCCAGGGCTCTGTCACTCTTACAGTAAAAATTTTTTTCCGGATATTCACCTTGAACCTCCTATGCTCCAATTTGCACCCATTACCCCTTATCCTATCACTGGTCATCACTGAGAAAAGCCTAAAGTACACTTTAAAGTACTATCATATCAGTCATAATGCTTTACCTTTGATACCAGCCAGGGAAGTAGGATTATCCTATCTAGGATAGGGATAGGCTAGGGAAAGTTAGATGTAGAGAAAATGGAAGCTCCTGACACAGCCCTCTGTTCTTATATGTTGCTCTACATACTATTATTCATCTGTTCATACAGAAACGATAGTGAATTTCTATTCCTGACTACAGAAATATCCCAGGAATTGTACTGAGTAAAAGGAGAGATCAACTGTCACCCCAAGCATCTTTTGCAGCCTGATGATGCCACTCTTTGCAGACGAGTGACGGAACCCTACAAAAACTCAGGTGAAACAAATTCTTTTTTCTAAGTGTTGGCATCTTTTCTAAAAGTCAAGAAGTTTCAAAACTCTCCCATTTCCACAACTCCAGTATAGAACAGTAATCCTTACTTTCTTATCCTGAATTCACAAGTGTAAGACAATCCATTTTTGTTCTTGGAATATCAATAATCTTATTATAGTCATACATGGGTTACAAAAATGTAAAAGCAGTGAAAGTGAAAAGTTTGCTGGAAGAATTCTGAAAAGTGTTTTAGGATTTATATTACAGTTGCCTTCCCCAGTGCTTCTAAATCTCTCTGCCTGCTTCTCAAAGGGTTGGAGCAAATGCTTTGTTAGAAAGAGATGCACCACTTCTAAGTTGATATATTGATCCAGGCATGGGAACACATTGTGTTTATTTACATGAAATTCTAGTCCCTTTCAAACCTTAAAACTACCTTGGCTACTCTGTCACCCATGAACTGCAAACCCTCTGCTCCATCTTTCAGTGTGGGCTTTTACATACCTTATGTTCCTTTATTTCATCCTGTGATGATGCAGCATTTTCACTTACAGCCAACTGTGAACAAAGCTCAGTTGCCTCAGAAGTGTCACTGTACATGTCCGAACCAATTACACTGCTGTAGGTGAACTAATAAAAAGTAAAACACAAGCAGAATTTTACATTTAATGCATTTTAAAATAAGAATTTCCTTTAGTCTTGAAAAATCTGTCTACTTTAACTGGACCATTTCACTGTGTATTAATGCTTGTGGTGATGCAGTTGAGTAAGTTCCACAGGATAGGAATAACTGGCCAGAGAATGGGAAATGGTGGTGTCCAGTGGTACTACTGGCTTACAGAGGCTGTGCAATTAGGTGTTTGTGAATGCTCTTTGAATTAATACAAATACTTTAATCTTCTGCATAATTCTAAATAATAACAATTCTAAGTCATACCTTCAACAGCCTTGTGCATCTAAATTGCACCAGTGTCACAGGCAGCATCTTACAACCTATGAAATCCTTATTCAGAAGTTTAGTGAAAACAAAGCATAGCTTAACTGCTGGGAAACAGCCAGCCTTGCTGCATGCAACAACTGCAATGCCATTTTTACATGGCTATTTTAGATGTTCACTTTAAAGCAGGAAAGACAGGTTTTCCAGCAGTCAACCAACTTGTCAGTTCCCCCTCAACCAGCAGAAGACCTCCAAGTACTTTGTGTCTATTTATAATGTGAAAACTATTAAAATTGCCTATGCTGATGTTACAGTAACAAACCAAAAAAGCAGGACTCAATCAAATAGCTGTTTATGCAAAAACAGGAAATTGGTTTCTATGTTGAGGAAACATAAAACGTTCACAGGGCCCAAATTCACCCTCTAAGTGGACCTATAATAGTATTTAACAGGTCTGCATCAACTTTACCTGGGACAGGGAGAACTCTGAGCTCAGAGATATATGTGTGATTTCATCAGAGGGACCCTTGATTCTAAAACTGCTCCTTTTCCAACTATCCCGATCCATTTGCTCCTTAATCATATCACGGGTGACATACACCAATGCACAACCAAGAAGAGCTTCAACAAATTCAAGAAAAACCAACTAGAGTAAAACAAACACAATTATTAATTAATTAATTTTTGCAAAATCACTTTGTTAATGGGTATATGTACCTGAGCAAGAAAAGAACTCAAAAGTGATGTAAAGCCTCACTGGCCCCTTTTAACTACCCAGCTATCCCTTCTTCTGAAAAAAAACCTGAAAACAGACAAAGCTCAAAAACTTGAGGAGGTGATAAGTCATATTGAAATAAAATACTACTGCTCAGATTTTTGCTGGAGTAATGAGAAATTTCTCTAACAGATAACACACAACTATTGCTATTGCCTAAAACGTTTAATTGCAAATGATGTTTCCTGAAACCCCAATAATGAGTGTATGATGAATCCCTTAGTAAGTCTTACACTGTGTGTTCAGTCTATCAGGTACTGTTTGAAACATGAATTAAATTATGTCATTTACAGTAGGCTGTTCCTGAGTAAGAGCTAATTCTTTAAGGGTGAAGGCCCTCTAGAGCCGGGCAGCTGTCAGGCACAAGAGCCTTTGACAGTCACTACTCAACCTCATTGAGGTGGCAGCACTTCACACATTGCAAATCAGTTTTCTTGGATTACCAGATTCTCAGGATTACATCTTAATGACTGACCCATCTTAACATGTCCAGCACATACCTCAGCAGCTGGAAGTGCTGATACTCATCCCTGCCTAATCAATATATACACACATTGTCAGGCAACTGCCCCACTGACACAACTATCACTAGCAGCAGTCTCCTAGAAAAGGTACTTCACCCTCTGGGCTACAGCACTGTTAGAGAGTTACCTGTATGGTCAGGTGTGCTGAGACTGCATGAAGAACAAGCATAATAAGCAAAATATAGAAATAAATGAGCTAAACCAGAAGATACAGGCAGAACAAAGGAAGAAAAAATAGAGGCTCAAGTTTGTACTCTTCTGATTTTATTTTTAATTAATTAGTTTATTTTTCTCCTGTGCTAGCAGACAGGACAGTAATCACTACATTTTTTAGAAGTTTAATTTCCTGTATCAGTGAACTACAGTATGTTTCTTCCATACAAACCTCCTGCTCCAGGTTGATAGTACTGCTGTCCTGTAGAGAGGGACCATCTTTGACAAGGATTTCCACAATTCTTGAAGCTGTTAGTTGTTTGCTGATAAGTTTAAAATCCTGGGTAAGAGTAAATGTTCATGTTAACTGCACTTAGGCATTCCCACATGGACCTAATCCAACTCCCTTTTAAAGTGTGTGTCATGATTTCTAGTGGTTTCAAATGATGCTTCCACATAGGTAATCAATGACAGAGTGAAATTCTGGCCCTGTTGAATTTAATGGGAACTTTTCCTAGCCTGCAAAAATAGTGTTAAGAAAGAACTTGTGAAAGCTCATAAATAAAAACATGAAAAATTACAACTTTGCCATCCAATTATTTTTTCCATTATTGTAAGGCTTGGATTTAAACAGTGACAGTGACCCAAAACCCAGGCATATCAATTGAATTGTTCCTTAGCTTCAGTGTAATCTTGATCTGTCCCTGAATTACTGAATTTTAGTAAAGAATCCCATGTTCACCTTGGAATATACTACATTATTACAGTATTGAAATGGCTTTCTGTGTTTTTTCAAAAGCTGCCAGTCTTTGAGTTCTACCAGTAAGATATTCTTCTGTATACAAGAGGATGGAGAAAAAAAAAGCCAGCAAAAATATTTATGTTCCCTTAAAATACGTTTGTCTAAGATATTTTTATTTTAAATTATCAAGTAAGAAATTGTAATTCAATCCTGCAAAAGCATAATAAAAAAATCACAACAACTCTCCCTTGAATGTTTGTTGGACAATTTGTACAAATAACATGGCTCCTACCTTTTCAACTGTGCAGAAGCCACAGGGAGTATTTGAAAATGCTCATATAAATTGAACAAATAAAGTTCATCTAATCACACAAAATAATTACAAAAAAAAAAAAATCTTACTTTTAACATCCAAAGAAAATGCCTCATTTTCATTGTGGGTTCAAATGGAGGTTTGGTTCTTGGTCTCCGAAAAGATTTGTATATTTCCCAGCATTTGTCAATGTAGCTCATGGCAAGAACCGTACATCGTTCATCAGAAAACAAGATACCTTTAAAAATCATTGTGAAAAAATAAGTCATGATAAACCAGTGATGTTTGTGGTACTAACTGATTCATTCTGCACAGCACAGAAAAAATACCATTACTTACCCTGGGTATGACAGGCAGTGGGAATAACATTCCTGGACATCATTTCTACAAAACACTTCTGCAGATAAGGACTTTTTTCTCTACAGTTGAAACAAAAATACTCTTGTCTGGGAAGTCTCAAACTGATGACACTGAAATAAATATCACTAAAAGATGAAACTTACTTGTGCTCTTCATGATAGATATGAAATGCTAGACGAGTAAGGTAAGATAAAAATGTTCTGAACAGTAAAGTCTCATGTGGACAATGGATCTCCTCAAGTGGTGTTTTATCACCTACAAAATTTGACAAAACAAATCTTACAGTCATATTGACTTGTCAGCCTTTCTTATCCTCTTCATCTCAACCTATCACAGTATAACAATGGTCCTGAAAGAATCAGACCAGACACAGCATTACTTCCAAACAAGCAGGTCAAGGGAGAACCACTGACCTATCACTGAACTGTATCACATTCCCTCCTTCTAGAAGTGCATCCACTCAGCATACAGGAAGGAAAGCAGAAGTGAAGCTGGAGTTAAACCTTTCACACACCAGGATGCTGTGGGCCACCCTCTGCAGCTCTAAGTGGAACTAACTGATTAACTGGCTCTATGGAATTTTAAAAAAACTTCACCCAAACCAAAGTTAAGACCATTGGGGGGGGAAAAAAAATTAAAATTGCTTCTTCGGTTTCTCAGATGTCTTAAAACTACATGTAACTGTCATGGTAAGACCAGGGGTGAACAAAAATTTTGAAAAGGTGGCGCTTTATAATAATTTTCAAGTGGTATTTTAATTCTGCATTTTCTCACCTAAGCACCTAAAGTGTCTGGAGAAGTGTTAATGCACTCACTGAAAACTCACAGGCACAGAGGTACTAACTCAGGGCCACTTCACTACCAGAGCTATCAGCAGATCCAACTCTCCACAGCTTACTAGTAACATTCCTAGATTCTAGACCTCGAGCAACAGAAACACAAACCACTCAATATCCGATCCATCTCTGCAAGAGTTATGTTGGCATGATGAAACCGGCAGTCCTTCAGAAATCTCCAAAACTGGAACTTGGTCATGAGGAAGATGTTGTCAAAAGAGTGATCACAGCCTAAGCTGCTGTAGAAGATGTAAATTCTTCTCAGTTCTGTCATATGCCTCAACACAGCAAATTCTACCTAAATAAAGCAGGATATATTTTCAGCACCTTCTCACAGCAAGCAGGGATCACTTTGTATTGGTCCTGTAACTGGTGATATAAAGCTTTTGTTCTTGTAACCTCAAAGAGCTCATAAAAGCATTACTCACATGTAGTTATAATACCTATTTTCTGGTGACCAATAAAAATATATTAGTCTCTGTCAGCAGACAAACCTCACAGCAGCTAAAGGGAGTTGCTGAATGTACTTCCAGATCTGTTAACATATTTTGAATTGTACTGGAAGCTCAGGAAGAGGCAATACTGTCTATTCATTCTTTTTGCTTTTCTGTTTTCATGGCCTTCAGATTTTTTAATAATTCTTCTATTAACACAAATAAATCAGAAATAACATAGTATGAAACACACTGCAGGGGAAAACTGAAAATATCAAAGAGTAGGCTCTTACTTGTTTCACTTCTTTGTGTCTCTCTTCCATTGGCAACAAGTCAAGCAGTGAAGATAAATCCAACTCAATATTTGATCCCAGAATAGAAGTATTTTCTGAGATATTAATCATTGTGATGTTTTCTACTATGCAAATGAATTAAATTAGAACACTCTAAAATGAAGTTAAAACATACACACACACACAGGGAAAATAAAAAATGTATTCTTCCTTCTTATTTTACTGACATTAAACTGAGAGTAACAGACTCCTTTATACTGAGATTTCATAATCGACAGCATAACAACTGAAGGGCAATTTTGTCAAATCCAACCTCTAGCCAAAAGGAAATGCAGATATTATGTAGCTGGGAAACTTTCAGACAACAGTGCTCTAAAAGATGTAGTGTGGATGTGCAACTGAGCTCCAAGTGTCATGTACAGGAAAAAAGCTTGGGAGCAAAAGTCATTAACTATTAAGATAACTCCCATCTTTATCAAAGTTCTTTAAAGAAATATATCTGGCTCTTGAGTAGTATAAAAAGCTTCACATTATAGTAAAAAGGAACAACACATGTGAACTAAGTAAATTTGTTTTCCTAAGCTGCTTACCAGTGCCAAAATTACTTGCTGTGCAAATGGCATTCAGCAATTTTGCATTCATTGCATCCACTTGAAAAGCAGGATATTCTACCACATGATCATCTATGAACTCTCCTTCATAAACATGACCATTCTTTAAGACAAACTTGCCCTATAGACAGATTAATTTGATTAATTTCAGTATAAATCAAAGATCAGAGAAAATAACGCTAATGGTCTTAATCAAATTTCCTTTTAATAGTCTTGGCTAAAATGTAACACTGGAGGTAAAATAAAGTAAAATAATTTTTCCTACCCTCTTTTATAAAATACTTTGTTATCTGTTAACTAAAGTGCACTGCTGGGATGAAGAATTGCCTATTGATCTGTGATTTTGAAATGTGTTTTGAGTAAAAATCTTTAGCCTCATCTACAAAGACTTGCTTGCAATCCTTAGTTTGCATACACGGCACTCCACTCACAGGTTTATTTTAAATAGTCTGTGAGTGTGAGAACATCTCTATGCAAGAATAGCTCAAAATCCATTAGCTTATAGTGTAAGAGTAAACATACTGGCCAACCCCTGCAAAAATCCAGATGCACCCAGTGCATTTAACATCTTCACAGTAAAACCTGTTTCTTTATGCATAGAACACACATGTCACCACAGATTCAAATATGTAGACCAGCAAGATCCTTGAAAGGATCCTATTTGTATGTTGGGATTCCATCCCACAGAGCAAATTGAAGGTAGTTTTCATTACAGAAATCTACAGATCCACTATACCAAGCAGAATTGTCTTGTCTGTGGTTTTGTCTTACTCCTTGTCAATACTCACCTTGCCATGCTTCTTATTACAAACCCATTCACCATCATATACTGCTCCACTGGCATATATGAACTTCCCACATCCATGTCGTTCCCCATTTACAAAATCACCTACGTATTCATTCCTTAAGGAATACTGAGACATAGGCATTCTCTTCAAATACCATACATGGGTACCATATCCATGCTGAAAAAAAAAAAAAAAGAAAAAAGAAAAAAAAAAGGTGTGTTTGAAAAAACCTCTCCAGAAGAGCTTGTACTGCTACAGGTCCAGACTTCTAAAAAGAAGAACCACCTTGACAGCTTCAAGAGCCACTGTTGGCAAATCTTTCAAACAAGAGCATGCAGATGACAGCTGCAGTGCTGCAATCCATCTACAGAGCTATATCCTACAAAGGTGCATGGGAGAAGTGCCCAGAGGATACACCAAATCAACACCTATTTGAGCAAGCCCTACCAGCTGGACACCAAGGACACCCTTCCTGCTAGAATCCTTTTGACTATAATGAACAGCCTGGTGAGGAACACCATACCAGAGCCACAGTGTTCAAGGAGCTGGACACCTTGATGATTTCATGCAGTGAAAAGACAGAGGAAGTAGCTCACATTCTTCTTCCAAAAGAGTATTAAAAGGAAGGAACAGAAAATGCCAGAAATCTTCTCCCTCCCATTTACAAGAGTTAACAGTGTGGTTTAATATTTTACAGGTGACACAGAAGCAAATTACCACTTATACTCACTGCTAAAGTCGTATCTCAACCTAAGTATAATCACAAACATTTAATTTTTATAGATTTTTTTTATTTTTTATATTTTCCATTAGATAATTAAATTATTATTTTCTAAAACTAAGTCAAAAGCCTTTTAAATATCTGAATATTGCTAACATTAAAATCAACTTACAATAAACAGCATATTTCCACTATCTCAACTGGCAAAAATCATATTAAGTTCTTTTGGTATGTGCACTTTGCACAGTAGTCCCTGTCTAGTTTTACTACAGTAATGGACAGATGCTGAACTAAAGAGGCTGCTGGGGAAGAAATGAATACCTGTATGCCACACACCCACTGTCCTATATACTCTTGATTAGTTGTCAGCCATCTCATTCTTCCCTTTCCATGACGTACATTTTTCTCCCACTGACCCTCATAGGTATTTCCAGACTTATAGCTGCAGGAAAACAATAACAGTAAATTCTGAGTGGATCTTATTAAAGCCAGGTTTATGCAAAACTTTGTTAATAATAAATTTTTCCAAAGTCTTCACCCTAGCTAATCAATCTATTATTTTATATTATAAGTCCACAAATAAGTAATGTATTCATGAAAACAGCTCCACATCTTCAAACCAAATGAGTTTGCTTTAAATGTTGATTTGTGGTTTACCAAAGCTGGTTCTGCATTTTGTCTTTAGACATTCTTTTGTGGGAATGATCAGCAGAAATATACTAATACAAAAATGTGAACTATAGAGAAAGTCTGTTTTATTATTACAAAGCACTTTGTACAATTATTTATTTCAGTGCAGAAAATGCACGCTGCTATGAAATGGTAACATTGGTATCAATTTTAAACAATAGGAGAAACTATATGATAGTACATGTAAAATTAAAATCTAATGAAGAACAAGTGTTATGATAGAACATGTAAAATTAAAATCTAATGAAGAACAAGTGTTATCACATTTACCATCGAATTCCCCATCCTTCTTTGACGTTGTTTACCCAGTCGCCTGAATACCAAGAGGTACGTTCCTGATCATAATAAATGGTACCCTGGAACAAACACTGTAGTCAATACCTAAACATCCATCTGCACCAATAAACAGACATATATGCCACATGTAATCACACTCTTACTTATAGTCACTTTGAGACACTGTACTGAAAGCAGCTGAAGTGATAAAATGAAATAAAAAAGCAACCTCTTCTGATGAGTATCAGTTAAGAGCTTAAAAGGGTGTTCAAAAAAATTGTTTTACGGCCAAGTCTACCATGTTTTTCAAACCACTTGGAAATACTTTCTGTGAGCTAGCTTTGGTAACATAATCACACCAGTCCCTCTGAGGCAGATCAGTCTTTTGACTTGTTCAGAATTCAATCTTCAAGTGCATCTACAGCTTCCTCTGAGAACAAACTGGACAGACCATTGCATTGGTGACCACCCCCAGCAGCCTGTATGATGTTACTGTCTCATTAGCAACAAGGAACAAAACCCGTGTCATTAGAATGGATTTTCCTCACATGCTAAGAATCAGTCTTCGAAATGTCAGGCCTAGAGGAGTGTCTCAATCTGGATGCACAAAATGGAGACTGATAAAAGCACTACCTGCCTTAAAAAAGTTGTAACTTGATGTTACTTACACTAGGTAAGGCAGTCTTAATTATAATTACTGTGGTTGGTCTGCTTAACATATTTGGGAGGCAGGATCACTCTGTCATTACTGGGAAGGTAAATTTTCTGTCATTGTTACATGGCTATTGATGCAGTTGTCAGTTTTGACTTTGTCATCATCTGCTTGGAGCAGCACGAAGGACAAACCACATAACAGGCTAATTACTCTTTTACAACACCATTCATCTCTTTCACTACAAACATTATCCCATCCCAATTGTTTTAATTGGCACTCATGAGAAGAGAGTGTTTTTAGGGTTCCTCAGAGAAGATCCTTAAAAAAAATTAATCTCTACACAGGGTAACACCATGCAACAGTACAAAACATTTTGCAAAACCTCTCCACAAGAGTTCTTTGCTGTTCTAGAAGGCAGTCACCCAAGATCATGCTCTCATTTAGAGTTCTTACTTACTTTTCCATGTCTTTTGCCTTTATACCAATAGCCAACGTAAGAAACAGGACGAGTACCACTCCTGAAAAATCCAAATCCATGCCTCATGCCATACTGGATTGATCCTTCATAAATGCTGCCATCATTCCATGTGTAACGGCCACTAAACATCTGCACATTCTTAACAAATGTTCCCTAAAAGATTAAATTACAACATTTACAAAACTAAGACCCACTGCTCCCCAGCTACCTGGGAGAAACCAGGCTTGTGATTGAAATCACTGCCATAGTTCTGCAGTTGCCACCCATACTGTACCAATTACTGCAACTTACCTACTTTCCTTGAATTTCCCCATCTAATTGGCTGTAATTGTGTTCAGTTATAAGTTAAATTGCACTTTACCTCATACTTCACTCCATCAGCCCATGTGTAAGTCCCTTGTCCATGCATAAGCCCTTCAGAGAACATGCCCTTCAAAATGAAATGGCATCATTCGCAAATTTATTCTTACCACAACTGAGCCTACAGTGACTGTAAGATTTAAAAATAATGACGTGTTAATTCCACTCCGACTACTAGTTTCAAATGAAGTTTTAATGCCCAAAAGCAACAGAGTTTTCAATGGTTACACATTCTAAGTGTTCAACCTCCCCCTACATTAGATAGCCTGCTAGTTCTAGAGAAAAAACCTGATCCACTACTATTTCTTTTTTAATTTATGCACTCACCTTATATGTATTTCCCCCCTCAAGACATGCAAATCCTTCACCCTCGTACATTCCACGGACTTTTTCACCCACATAGCTACAAGGAAAACAAACTAATGATGAAGACTTCAAGTCACTGCCAGTAGACCTACACCACAACAGACATACAATAAAAGACCTTTGATTTACCATGGTCTCTATGCACATCAGTTGTTGCATCTTGTGTAGAAACACAAGATACAACAAAATTTCAATTTTTTTGCCCCTTTCTTGTAATATTTCACATTATTGTTGTGTTGCCTCAAACCATGTTTCCCCATATTTCTTTCAACTAAGAAAACAAAGCACACTGGTAGCATTTACTAGCTTACAACCAGGAAATATGGTTAGTATGGGAAACATCACATATAGTCCCCATTAACTACAAAACAATCTGTTCACTCTGCCATTCAGCTGCTTCCTCAGCTTAGCATATTCTTAAGGGGTATGAGCAGCCTTAAACATTCAAAGGCAGCAACAACTGCACACTAAATAGCAGACCTACATTTTCTTCACTAACTGCCTGTACACTTTGACAAAACCCTGCTGTAGGCAAACAAGCTAAAAAAAGGAGCCTTTTGGCAAGCAGAGAGTGCCAGCAAAACTCTTAACATGCAACAAGGCAACAGAATTCCCCATGTATCCGTGTCATAAGGTATAATGGCTCCTAGGTCTGAATAACCTGATTCACTGCCTCAAATCAACAGTCAAATCCATGTTTGCATAAGACTGTGTACACCAGAGTTACTTAAATGAGAATTATTTTTTTACTTCACTGGTGTATTTGTAACAGGCATACCTTTTTACAATAACTTCTGTAAGAGCAGGCTCCTCACAGTATTGAGGAACATCTTGGACTGGAGGTTCCTCTACTTCCTCTGGTTCATTCTCTGGTATCACTGGATTTTTCTGTGTTTCTTCCACTTCAATCCCATCTACCAGTTTTGTTGAATTACTCTCAGCTGTAGTATCTTGTGCAGGAATAGGATATACAGGTTTTTCTGCCTTCTTCCCATTTTTCTTCTTATCCTTTGCCATAACTTCTGAATTGTCTCAACATGTATTTTCCTTCTGAACATTCACTGTCTTAGGTAAAGATATTTTTGCCCCTATATTTGATTTAAAAAAACCAAACAAACCAAAACAACAAAATGTTTACATACATTAACAATGATATTTTTAATTATTACATATGTGTATATTCTGAGCTCCCCAAGGCAGGGGTCACAGCTCGTGGCAGGGCTGACAGGACGCAAGGCCTGTGAGAAGCCTTATCAAAACCACAACAGAAGGGTTGTCAATAGACTTCTGCTACACGGAAATCTTGACTAGATTTCTAGATGTCTAGATTTAATAATGCAGAGAAGTCAAAAGCCATTTATGAAAGCTACAAAGTTGCTATGTTTTTTGGAAATTCCAGCTGCACTACCCGATTTCAATTGCTCTCCAAGTTACCAGGCGCAGACTGAACCACAACACAGAATAACCACTGTAGCTAATGAGGTTATTCTGCCAGTTAGGAGCTACCTGAAGGTCACACGGCTGCCTGAACAGCTATAATCACAGCTCCCCCTCATTTCATCACCGCTTTGCACCAGCCGCAGCCCCAGGCGCCGACAGGAGCCGCCTCAGGCAACCGCCATCTTCCCGCCCCGCCGGCTCCCGGCCAGCGCCTCGTCCCGCGGGGCAATTCCTGCGCCCGATCCCGGCCCCCCGCAGCTGGGACCCCTTCCCGCCTTGGGGCCGGGAGGCCGGGCCCGCAGCGCCCCGCGCCTCACCCCGCAGGCACCGCAGCGCGGCGATCGCCGCCGTCACCGCAGCAACGGCTGCGCCGCATGGCCCGCCGGGACCGGGACTCGAACCCGGACCCTCCGCAGTGTTCCCCAGCGCGGTCAGCGCCGCTGCCCGGTGCCCCCGCTCCTGCCTCGGCCCCGCCGGGACCGGGACTCGAACCCGGACCCTCCGCAGTGTTCCCCAGCGCGGTCAGCGCCGCTGCCCGGTGCCCCCGCTCCTGCCTCGGCCCCGCCGGGACCGGGACTCGAACCCGGACCCTCCGCAGTGTTCCCCAGCGCGGTCAGCGCCGCTGCCCGGTGCCCCCGCTCCTGCCTCGGCCCCGCCGGGACCGGGACTCGAACCCGGACCCTCCGCAGTGTTCCCCAGCGCGGTCAGCGCCGCTGCCCGGTGCCCCCGCTCCCGCCTCGGCCCCGCAGCAGCGGCTGCTGAGGAAAAGGCAACAATAAACACACCGACTTCCTAGGTCAAGTCTTGGTCCGGCAGAAGAAGAGCTTAGCTATCTGCTTGAGTGCATCTGTGATTCAAAACCACAACATTTCTAACTATTCTGAGTCTCCTGAGACAGGCTGACCTGCCGGGTGGTGCCTGGGGGGGCTTTTCCCGTGCATCTCACCAAAGGAATCCCTGTTCTTGAATAAATGTGGAAGGAAACAACTCTAATTAAAAGCAAATACGCCAGATTCATTATTCTATTAAAGCATTAAACACAGATGTCAGTAAGGGTATCATTAAATGCAATATTAATGAAGTAATTAATCAAACCAAACTTTAGTATAAATTAAGAAAAAAGTATTTTCACTTGTATATAATTTACATTTTCTTTAAAATTATCATATATGGGATGTAAAAACGTAGAAAGTAAATGTTTGTTTTATGGCATCACTAAAGACATTCACATTCCACCTGATTTTAATAATCAGTGTATTTGCTATAAATGAGGTTCACCTACTCTTGATCTTTAGATATAAACATTTATTTTTTTTTAAGTCCTCATTGCAAAAATAAGCAATCAGTAAGTAGCAATAAAAGAAATTTAATTTACACATAAATTCCAGTATATCAACATTATTGAATTGATAGGAGTGACAATGAAACCCTGATGGATGCCTTTAAGTGTTACTGTCTTCAAATTTATACACTGGCTAAAATTTTTTAAACTTGAATTAAGAGTCATGATAAAAGCTCAAAATACAGCCAAGAATTAAAATAAGAAATGCTACTAAACAGAAGCTGACTTATTCTGGTGAAATCAAGTCCAGGCTGACTATGTGTCTCATAGTTGGCCTTCCATGGGGGCAGTTCCAGGGATGCTCAATCTCCCCCATATGTGTGACCAGTTTCCTCATTTCCTGCACATTCAGTGCAGTTCCAATCATCACCTGCAAGTAAAGGCAAAAAACCACAATTAGTATTTCTTTCTCCATATTGACAAGGGGCACAGATAAGAGCAGTACTTCAGCTACTAGAGCAAATAAATACTGTGCAAGGCATTAAAAGCAGAAGGACCTATAGGCTGAACAGAAGAAAATACAGCTAAGTATGTTTCTAAGTGCACTAGTTTGAAACTAAAAACCTACCATAAATTTCCCCCTGGTTACACCAGACAAAAACACCAAGAACAAAAGGAAGGATATTAGCTGTTGATAACAGTAAATAAACTTCACGTGCAAAATATATAGATAAAAAAAGTTATTTGTTTGAAAACAAGCATCATGTGCTGTACTTACAGACTTTCTGCAAGCCCGAGAAGCAAACATCTGTCTGACCCGGGAAGGCCTACACATGACTCCAGGGCAGTCACTTAACATGAAGATCAGCTCATCTATGTCCTGGGGACCAAAAGTCCAGTTCTTGCTTGTTGGCAACGATATTAATTTAACTCTTTGAGTTACAGGAGCTGGAAGATTTGCAATGCTTAATTAAAAAAAACAAAACAGATCATCACAGGAAATTAATTACCTCTACTTGAGGGAAAAAAACATGAGAAATTCCTTTGACAAATTAATGTGACCTACCTTTATGCAGAAATTTAAATTCAGTCTTTTGATGGATGTTATTAACTAACCCAAGTGGTAACTATAGCAGATAGCCTTTTAACATTAACAAAAAATAATTCCTTGGAAAGTTAAGAACAGATAGACCTAATTTCTGACAAATCCTTCCATCTCAAAGAATGAATGGGTTTATTAAGCTATTTTGAGGTTAGGTGATGACAAAATAATTAAGGATTTTTGTTGGTAAGAGATTGATAATTTAAAAAAATTTAGGCAAAACCTGGCAAGATTCTGGAATGAAGAATATGGAAAAAAATCTGTAGTGACCTTCCAAATACCAAAGTGGTAACACACAGCACTTTTGTGTCCTTGCTGTACAAGGAAAACAATAAGGAGCTTGCAGGTTATACAACTAGCTCAGAAGTACACAGCAAGCCAATAAAATCCATAAGTAAAACCAAAGAACATTATTTACCAATGGTATCTACTAATTTATTTTCTAAATTTATCATTTGCCTGCATACAACTCTGCTAGGAACAGCAAATGTACTAATAAAACAAAGGGATTTCAATATCACACATCCAGTAATATAGTCAACCAGTGACTCCAAAGAGTCTTTTTAGAAACTTCTGTGAACAGCCAGTGAGAGAACTCTGCAATGACCTGGTAAACAGTGCACAGACCACAGAATCTTTAGTCTTAAAACAACAAACCATATACTACAATGCAGATTATTTCAAAGTTTCTGATAACTAGCAAAAGGTATTTTTACATAATCAATGAAATGAAATGGTTTCATTTTTTCACTTCCAGCAATTCTGGACAAAACTCACCATCTTCATTTATGACAAAGTCAAACCCATTTTTTCTGAATATTTCCAGGTTTTCAATCAATACGCTTTCACTTACAGCAGTTAAATTGAGATTTTGAGGCCTGAAAGAGAAAAATATAGTATTATGTAGGTACATAGTGCAAACCACTCAAGACAGATTTCAGAAGCAACCTAGAGATATTAATACACTGCTCTCTCTGTTAAAACATTTCACTTTGTTAAAAAACCAAACCTCACTACTGAACAATTTGCTTCAGGTGTTAGTCAGCAGTTCAGCAGGTTGGGCAGCACTCCCTGCTCCTGTAGCAGTCTCCAGTATCCTCAATGCATATCCTCACTATAGGTTGCCATGTAAGCCCCCAGTGTAACCTTCTTGCCTGCTGACTTGCTCAGCAGGTTGGGCAGCATTCCCTGCTCCTGTAGCAGTCTCCAGTATCCTCAATGCATATCCTCACTATAGGTTGCCATGTAAGCCCCCAGTGTAACCTTCTTGCCCGCTGACTTGCTACACAGCTACAGATCTATCCACAGAATTTATTTTGCATGTGAAGCCTCACTCTTTGGAGCACAGAACAGAAAAGCAGCTTTTGTCTTATGTGTTTTGAATGTGTGGGATGCTGCATAAATACAGTCACAGATACCATTCTGAAACAAACTTAACAGTTATTATTGTTAAAATAACTGCAAATACTTACACTATCAGCTTCTGACCTTGAAGAACAGTATGTTGTTGTAACATCTCAAAGTTGTATTTCTCGTCAGTAGCATGTTGGTCAATTATGAAAAGATCAGAATTCAACTTTGTTATTATAAACCCTAAATTGAACTGGCCAATGATTTCCATTTTTGCAAACATTTCTTTACTGTATACAGAAAATATAAACATATTATAAATTACACTTCATCAGTTATCATGTTAAGACATTAAAATTTAAAAATATCTTTCTCCCCTGCAGAATACTCTTCACATTTATTAAAAAACTAAACTTGTTTAAACAGGATATGAATGTGGAAAAGTAATCTGGAATCTGCCACTGACTAATGAGGCCTTTTCTGGCAGAACACAATCCATCACTAAGGCAGGTCTCATGCAGGATTCTCTTATTTTAAATACAGACACTGGTGATCATAAAATTAGAAATAGGCAGTATGTTGATGGTGCAATTGAAGAACATTGAGGGCAGCATCATGGTTTAAGTAAGGCAACTGATACTTGCCTTTTCTTCACAATTAGTAGGCTTTCCTAACCAAAGGTAACAAATCATATTCTTTTACTGCCATGTGATCATCTGAACGTAACTTATTTTCACAGCCAGTGCTCACCAAATTGCAAATTCATGAGGAAGAAACAGGAGTTAGGCAGCTTTTTCAGAGGGTTCTTACCTGTCAAGAAACTGGATGTGTCTCTGACTAAACTGCAAATTACAAGTCTGAACTAAGCCAAATCTACAGTGTTTTGGCCATCTTTTTAGTGTCATTTTTCCACATATCATTTGTGCTTAGTTCAAAAAGCACAAAATCACTTAATAATGGACATTTTAATAGCATAAGTGAAATAAAAGATACATACAAAACAAACAGGTAGATGTAAGCCTTCAGCACACCCCCCAAGACAAGTCTTATATTTTTTCTTAACTATTTTTATTAATTGATGAATAGAACATGTTAAGAAGGTGAAAATACCTGATCTCTTTTCTTAATTCATCTTCTGCTACTTTATTTTCTCCAGGACTAATTTTTGCTTTAAATCTTCTGTAATTTTGTGTTTCTGTACTCTTCTGTTGTTGCTGTATTACCTTTTTAAACTTTTCTGCTAAAACCTTCATAGAGAATTCAAGTGGCATGATCTTCTTTTGAACTTCCACCAATATATCAACACTTGGCATAGAGTTCCCAGTATTCTTCACTTCAGGACATTTACCTGCCTTGAAGTCATCTGCTTCACTTTTAAACCTTCTGCTTTTAAAACTTTTTACCCTTGGGGAAGAACTACTGGCTTCCTGAGATGACTTATTTTGATTAGTCCAATCATTCACTTGATTTAACTTGTGTTCAGTGCCCAAAACCTGAACATCACATTCCAATGATTTGTCACAAGATCCAACAGTTTTGAGACGTTCATTTTGAAGTTGCTCTTCTGAGCCACAGAACTCTTCAGTAGTATTAATTACACTTTCACTATTGACACAGCTTCCAGCTTCTGGTGTACTACATCCAGCATCTGACTCAGAAGTGGTACAGAATCCAGAATCTGCATGATCTTCTAATTTTCCTAAATATCTGCTTGGAATTGACATACTTGAGTCTACCTTTTGACAACTCTCAGACTCCTTACTCAAGATAGTCTTTTGAGTCTTCATAGTACCCAAAGCAGTATCAAGTGACACTTGTCTAGGGAAGCTGTGCTTTTGTTTTACATTTTTAGGGCTTTGAAATTTACTCTCTGTTGTTTGATGGAGAGAGAATGACTCTCTTAATCTGGCAAGAGTCATTACTCTTTTCCCTTGACCACTTGGATTTTCACTCTCAGAGTCAGGCAGCGTTTCTACCAGAGGCTTTTCTGTCTCTTCAGAAAGTGTCTTCTTCAAGTTGCCTATTAAAAACAGAATAACATTTTTCTAGATTCTAAGTTAGCTGAAAACATGAATTAAATTATGTGTTTTAGTTAAGGGAATTAAAAGAGAGGTAGAAATCCAGCAAATCCCTCAAAGCAGCCTGTAAGCTTCACACAGCGACCAAGTACGGGGCTGAAATGCATTAACAGCCAAGAGACAAGCAGCTACATCTTTAAGAAACTTAATGGAACTTGAGTTAATTAATTTGTAATATCTTTTTAAACCAAAACAGCCATCAGTCCAATCAGTACATTGATTTATATTATCAAAATTTAATGACTGAGTGATAATGAAAAGCAAATTGCTTACACTTCAGTGATCACATGTCTGTTGGCAAGGTCTTAAAAGAGCTGGCACAACAGATACTTCAGATACTTGTTATAGTTATGATTTTCAGATAGAGGAGTTCAGCCTCGCAGCTTGACAGTCCAACATGTATTTTACTAAAGATTAATTTAAGATAACAATAGGAATCTGGCTACAACTCATTCGATAGGTCAGTGAAAAAGAAAATCAGAAGAGGTTCTGTTGAAACAATTGAGGAGAAGGAGGTGGTAGTAACACAGTAAATCAATTTTGAAAGATTATTACAGAATCAGCAATTTCTGTACTTATAAAAGAATCAAAGTTCAAAATCCAAGAAACTTGTAGTCAAATTTCAGATTTTATTGATGAGTCCTTAACCATTCTTTCTCAAGACATTTAACTAAAGGAAAGACAGATCTCTTCCAGTATCTCAGGATAAATCTTTTTCAAGCATTGTCTATTAATTTTGTGTTATTTTTTCCCCATGAGGTTGACTGTAAATCACTTAATAATTTAGGGTCCTCCTTTATTCTTTTATGTCAATAACCATCTCCCAATGTAATCAATACATTAAAAATCTGCTCTGAAAGCAATTAAGTCAGACATTTTTTAACAACTTATTTCAGTTTTTAAAAACACATTTTTCTGTTTTCAGTTTTCCACTGTACATCATGCACAAAAGTTTCACATTTTGTGTCCTACCTGTCATGTCCAGAAGCTTCTGATTGACATTCAGTTTGTTAACATCACTACCAAACATCTCCAACAGAGAAGTTTTTAAAATGGCTAATAAAAGCTTTTCCTCCTGAAGTAAAATTTGCCTTTTGTCTGGAGTTACATTGATGTCAACACGCTCTAATGAAAAACAAAAACCAACAGGATTTATTGTACATGAAAAATATATTTTAAAAAAACCACCCCTGGCTCAAAGCTTTCTGCCTCTTCACCTTCCATTTTTATTTCACAGGATTAAAACCAAATCCACGGCCAACATTCACAGTGAGTCTGTAAACATATAACTTTCTCAACATTCCAACAAACAAAACAGAAGCTAATTCTGTGCAATAACATGATACAAGTTTCCTTGTATTTAAGCTAACCACAAGATTGCCTTTTTTTGCCTTAAGTTACTTCTGAGTATAGAAAATGTGGAGGGGAAAAAAACTGGAACCACAGCTAGACCCCATCTCTCCCTCACTAACTGTAGATCAAAAAAATCGCTGCAGTCCAGGGAAGTCACATGCATAAAAGCAATAATATTCTCTAAATAAATGCTATTTATTCTTTAATGAAGTTATAGCCTTTGCAGAAATTAGAGAAAAATTTTCACAACATACCAGAGTCTACACAAATGTTAAGGACAACAAATGGATACTGGTGTTTATTGTAAAAGTGATAAACTTCATTCACAAGCTTGACAACCTGTAGAGAAGGTAAAAAAACCCAAACTATTAATGTCAATCCTATTATCTTCTATTTCCCACCAATGTGTGTTATTTAAACCCCCTTCAAAGCAATTAATGTACGAAATACTTTCTTGTGTGACTGAGCTATTGTTCACACAGACACAACGAAGAGAAAAACTCGAGACACAGGAACTTGCAGCATCAAGTCACAAACATACCTATCAGCTACTAATCCAGAACACTGAACAAGTTAGTCCTGGTGATGGTAGAAAAATGAAATCACCTTTGCTGGATCACAGGGACGTTGGTTGATAAAGAAAAACTGTCTGTCTGTCGTACTCCTTCCAACGCCGTGATCGCAGCGAGAAATGAAGCCTGAAATACTGTTTAAGAACAATGTAACATTGAGGTTAAACAGAGGAGCAAAGCAAAAGACATCTTCCTGACTCTAAACGTATTTAGCGGAAGACTGTTTCAAATGGGGCTAAAAGAAACATCATTGTACAGCAACAGTAAACATGTATACACATTTCCTCTCTCAGTTCCTTATCTGACAAAGGCTGGATGTTCAGTCACATAAAGATATCAGACAGTTGAAAACGTAGCTTGTTCTGATTTCAAAAGAAGTGACATTTGTAATTTTTCTGCTCTCAAAGCAGACGAGAGGTCAATTGTGAACTGTCAGTCAGATACTGATGCATTTTTTGGTCAATCTTGTGACTAGAGAGATTAAAAAGTACACTTGAAGAAAATAAAGGTAATTTATTGACACAAACTGCCTCACATTAATCTCAATAAATAACAGTTACAATTAATCCATCCAATTACTCAGGGAACTGACAAAGGTGACATTCAGCAGATTACAGTAATATATAATTAAACACAAGGCAAGGACAGTAGATTAGCTTTTCCTACTCATCTGACTAGCCACATCTTAGTCCTGAATTGTTTTAAAACAAGCTATGGTGTTTCCCAAACAATATACTAGTACTTACTATACTGTTCCAAGTCACTTTTAATACTATTACCACCACACTGATTTGTTGTTGTTATTGTTTTGTTCCTGTTTTGTTTTTTTAATTTTGGATTATGGTAAAATGCCAGTGGCAGCAGTGGTTTGTACTTTTCTCATTACCTATAAAGATTTTGTGGCATGTCAGTATTGAGTCCATATTCTTCACAAACAGCTTCACTAGGAGGTAGCTGAACAAAAGGGATGAGGCTCTGCAACTGAAAAAAGTGAATGATTAAATATGTATAGATTTTTTCTTCTATTGTTATTTATTAGCCTTAAAATCTATTCCATAAAATGGTGGGGTTTTTTTCAGTTTGGCTGATCAAGTCAAATATTTGCAATACCCAGACCTACTAGAAGACAGGAGAAACAGAAGCAGTGCCTTAACAAATGGCTGTTCTTGTCCTTTGCCATCACTTCTTTTGCCTTAGTTATTTCACAGACCCTTACTTTCAAATGTGCATGGATAGAACAACATGACTGACTCCTCCAGCTACATACTTTTGACCTAATCAAGTTTTATACAAAAAGGCAAAAAGTATAATAGAAGTCTCTTCTGAAAGAACAATAAAACTTATGTTATTTGAATCACAAGCTACCTAAGTACATATATGTTTACCAAAGACATTTTTGCTGTGATGCCAGTATTATTTTTCTGCCATTAGAGCACCTTCTACTGATTTTACATTTAAGTAATTAATATCATACAAAAGGCCTATAAGCTAAATCTTCTATTCAGAGAACACTGGATTTTCAGCTACACTTGTCGCTACCTGGCAAGACAAAGTTACATCTTTCATCTAGTCTTTCAGCCACAGCATGAACAGGCTTTGAAATCTCTCCAAGGACACTGTGAAGGCAAGAAGTGCTTATCAACTACCAGCAGCTATCAGCAACTCAGTATTCCTTAATAGTTGTAAAATGTATTTGTAGAAAGGATGCTTTTATGATTTTTTTCATCTTTGCTTCCTTCTAGAGGATAACTATTTTTCAGCTGTTATTTAGAGAGCATCATAGTCCATGTCTGCACGGCTGACTGCAATCCCATTTAAAGGTTAACCTGAACACTAATGAAACTTAGTTCCATAGAAAGAGGTTGTAAAATCTAGAAACACCTCAGTTTTCTGTTCCCCACTTAAAACTTTCACATCACGCCATTCTTAATATTTTGTAATTGCTGGTTCTTGTCACCTACAGACCTTGGTGCCCACACAAACCTTCAGAGGCTTACAGGCACAACAGCTCACAGAGCCGGCTTCAGAGAAATATTAAGTAATAATACTATCTCCGAAATAATTTATCTTCCATCAAAACATCTCTAAACAGATTTAGAAATTCAATGGAAGCCATGGAGGCTGCACTGTTTCTCCTCTTCCAGCCTGTAGGGTGTGCTAGAAGTCAACACATGCTCCATCTTCTAAGGTTTTTAAAGGTTTCCTACATCCCCTCTATTTATTAACGTTAAAATATCTCTATGCAGCTGTATTCTCTCTCTCTTCAATACTAAAAGTAATACCTGTTTTTGTCCAAATATTGCTCCAATATTTTCCTTTAAACTAGGACTTCCAGTAGTTGATACCACTGAGCTTTTTCTCCCTTGGCCAACTTGATTAGTGCAGTTAATCCGCACTCCTTTTGAAACAACACAGTAGGCCTGCAGTATCTGGACCATTTTTGCATATTCCTATTAAAGAGAAGAAATGTCACATTTGTATGAAATGTCTCTTTTAAAAATAAAAACATATATAAACAAAACATTCAATACTTGCAGGTAACACAAAAAGGGGGGGGGGAGAATGTTTTCCTAAGTCTTTACAAACTAAATAAAAAAAAAAAAAAGTGAAAAACAGAGTCTTTAGAAACAAACAGCATGTTTCCAAGATTGATACTTAGTTATAGCACAGCAGTCATTGACCTTAAAATACACAAAAGTGATCAAAATATTAATTATTTTCAAAATCTGAGAATGTACTTTTAAAACCAAACACTGTGAAACAGAAGAGGAAAGCAGACAGGGAGACTTTTTTTTCCTGTTTGATGAAGATATAAGACAGGCATGGCATGGTCTGACATAATCAATGTACGCTGCAGAGAACTGAATATCATTCAGTAGTGAATAAATTCTGGCTCCTTTAAATTAGTAATCTCTGGTCTTACCCACCTTTTTGATGTTTCTTTGGAATTCCTTATGCCTCACTGGCAGGGTATAAAACAACTGCTGGATTTGAACAGTCGTTCCTTGCTGTCGTGGAAAAGGAGTTTTCTGAGTAATTTTACCATTGTGATCAAATACCAAACGAGTCCCAACCTTTGCAGACTTGTGATAGGTAAAAATGGTAACATCACTAATGGACAGAAAGAGGCAACAGATTTACTCACTGAGCACTGTATTTTCTCATGCATTTTTCATGACCTAATCAGGCATAGAAACTATATCAATACTGCTCATTTAATGACAACTAACTCTATCACCACAGACACCTGAAAACATACCTGAAAAGCAGCCAAACCTTTTCCTACCTACAATGTAAGTATTTTTATTTGTATTCCTTTCATTCTTCTCCCTACAAGGCAAAGTTTGATGAATGCTACACTCCTCATACCAACACACTGCAGAATATTCTTGATGCACTGTGCACAACAACAGAACTGTGCACAAAAGCTGTGCTATTTTGAATGTATAGTTTGTCTGGAAGGAGTTTAAACACAGTTTTAGTAAGTTACAGCCTAGCAAACACTGCACATGGATATAGAATCATAGAATGGTTAAGGTTGGAAGGGACCTTAAAGATCATCAGGTTCCAGCCTCCCTGCTATTATAGTGCTTTACCTCAGAGGATCAGACACTTGGGCAAGTACATAGTCCCATCCTCAAAAAATCTCTACACTTAAGTAATGCTAAAGTTTTTATATAAAAGAACCGATCAGGTACTTTAGAATCATAATTTTGGTTGGAAAGGACTCAGGACATCATGCAACCTCCTCCTCAAAACTGACTGTACTGGAAGTTCCCAAAGCTTCATTTTATCAATAATAGTAAACTGAAAAGTTGACTTCAATTATTTTTGTCCATACAGTAACTTTCTACTAAAAATAAGCTTAACATTAAATACCTTAATGCACACAGCGAACTCAGAGCTTCACCTCGAAACCCAAATGTTTCAACATGTACTAGATCAGAAAAATCTTGTATCTTTGATGTATAATGTTTCAGAGCTGGAAAAAGATATTTAGAATATATATTTCACTTCCAAGTGACACTGGTCTAATCAAGTAGATTTTGCATGCCTATCAAGAAGCAAAAAAACTTCTCTATTATTTGTTTTATTTTACATAATTATTACAGCCAAAATAATAAAATATTTAATGTTTCCTTTCCTCTCTTCCTATAAGCAAGATCTCTTTAAAGTTACCAGATATATTTATTATTCCATAGTTACAGCCAAAATTCATGTTACATTATTGGTCTATGCATTACAAGATGCCTCAGAGTAACACCCCATGACTTTCCCTGTCCTGTAACAGTAGGAGTTTCTGATGTTCCATATGCATATTGTGAACACACAAAGTTATTGAGTAATAACTGATAATGAAACAGATCCCTGGGCATTGTATGAAAAAAAGAAACATGCTTATTTCCATGGCAGTGGCTGGTCCCATTTGTCCTATAGTATTGTTTCTGCTTCCATTTTGTGCAATTTAAAACTAGCACATGGAAAATTTGACAGGGATGCAATGTCAGTTCACTTTCAGCAGATACTCGAGTTCATAACTTGCCCCTCAAGAGTTTTATTTTCACAAAGCCTGATGCTTTCAACACTGGCTGATGACTCAACATGAATGAACCAAAATTAAGATTTATAGGACTCTCTCTTCTATAATTATTTCTATTATTTGTTCCACTAGAATAAGCAATCAAATCAAAGACTACTTCTGATACAAGAACTATAACCAGAACAGCACTGCAAGAGTCCAGCCTAGTTTTGCCCAAGGTCTGCAGGTCATACATGAATTTTGTAAATCTGAGGATCCATTAAAAAATTATTAAACTTAGGTAATTTGTGTGTTTTTTTTGAAAGTAGCTTTCTCACTGAAACCATGCTTTCAAAACATTCAAATACAAATAGTGAAAAAGGTTCAACTTACTTAAGCCTTCAAAGTTTTCCTCTTCCACTCCTGCTCCATTATCTGAAACCTCTATCAGTTCTGCTCCATGATCTTTAAGTTTTATATCTAGAAAATTGAGTAATGAAGTCTTTTAATTCTGCATGTTCATACACAGAATTCAGCATTAATTTTGTACTTGAAGTAACTTTACAAAGTAACAGTTTTCCATGTCAAGTTTGAACAGCAAAAATATGCTCAATAGCTGAGAGAGGTTAGAGCAATCTAATGCAAACCAGCCCGTACTTGCAGGTAGTTCAGTTTAATTACACTGTTGTTTTCCCAATTACAAAAATTATCATCCTGGCAGCTCTAGAAACTGCAGCCCTGCCTTAACCACCTGCTAGCCCGAGGCCACCAGCTACCAGGGCCTGGTCACCAGTAAGAGCTACAAATAAAACAGATAAAACCACATCCTCCTGGGAGCCCAGCTGGCACCTGGGAAACAAAATCCTTAATTTATCTGAGGTGCAAAATCACTTCAAACGTGCTTGGCCCAAATAAAAGAAACATTGTTAAGATGCACACTGTTTTAAGGAAAAAGCAGCACTTCAGAAGTCTCTGAATTGTTATGAAATTAGGACGGGAAGGGGGTTACCGATGTTGGTAGCTCCAGCATCCAGGCTGTTTTCCACCAGCTCCTTCACGGCAGTGCCGAGACTCAGCACAACCTGTCCGGAACAGATGCGATGGACAGACCTGCGGTCGATGGGCTGGATGGCTCCGGCAGGATGCGGGCTTGGGGGAGACAGGGAGAAACGCGGTAGTGCCTGGCACGCGGGGCACGCGCGAGCCCGGCCGCGCGGGCCTCTGAGGCGGGGACACCCGGAGCCCGGCGGGGGCACAACGCGCGGGGGCACATCGCGCGGGGGCACAACGCGCGGGGGCACAACGCGCGGGGGCACAACGCG
>NW_009954215.1:3943568-3958956 GCF_000747805.2 Chaetura pelagica | reverse complement strand
GGCGCCGGGAGCCGGCAGGGGCCGAGCCCGCGGCACGGGCAGCGCTGGGGCCTCCTCGCTTATCAGAGGGTTTTTCCAGGGTGGAGGAAGCTCGGCTTTTTCAGGAACGTACGGGTGGTGTTTGTAAAGCTTTCGGTTCGGCTTTGCTGCGTTCTCGTGTGTCTCTTTCTCAGCTTTCGTCTAAATTGGGCCGTATTCCGAGTACCCAACCCAGCTGAGGCCTTGCCAGCCCTCGGGCGTGTCCCAGCCGGGCTGGTCCCTTCCTGCTGCATCACCCTCTTGGCTCAGGTTGATTTGGTTTCCTGCTGTTGGGATTGGAATTTGCCAACTACACACCCTCTATTTCTGGTCTCTGCTGCTTCTTTCTTAAAGGCAAAAATGGAAAATAACTGTTACAGGAATTGAGTTGGCTTCAGCCCCTCTCCGTCAGGAATGCTTTGAATTCTTCCAGGTTGCTTGTGGCCATTTTTAGCTGGATGCCATCACATCAGCGGGTACTTGCTGTTCCCTCACCCAGGTTGCTGGTGGAGATACTGAGTAGGAGTAGACTTGAGGCAGAGCTTCCGAGGAAAGCTTACTGAGATGCCCTCCTGCTGCAACAGCAAAATTTTAACTGCCAGGCTTTTTTCCAAGAGTGCTTTTTATTCAATAAGAATTTTATAGTAGCCAAATAATTGTCACTTAAGAGCTGTTCCTGGGTTGTCTTTGGGAATATTGTGTAAGCAGGTATCAAGATTTAATTTGAATACCTTGGTTGTTAAGTCTTTAGACTGAAAGAAGGAAGTTTGGTTGATAGGTTGGGTTTCATTAATCTTTATTCAGGATGCTTAGAAACAGATTATCTCTATGGTTTTTCTTTGACATTAATGTTAAGTGGGTAGACTTAAAACCTCCCACAGCAATACATTTCTATTCTTTTCAAAGAGGCAGCATTCTAAGTAGGAGACATGTGAGGTAACAGATTGAGATTAATGTAACAAAGCCTGTTGTCTTTTTTTTTTCCCTGTAGTTTATGTTCTCTAAAACCAAGAGTGATTTAATATGATCCACCATCCATCTACATCTGCAGGGTTGTTTTGTTTTGATTAACTACTTCCATTGTCAAAATGTTTCCTTGTTTTGCAACCTTAACACAAACTCTTATCAATCTGCTTTTCTGGGCTGTAGAGAATCCTGACAGGGTAACTTTGGCTTTTCAGGTTTTAATTCAGTGTTTTTCTGCCAACTTTTAAGTTTCTGTGGTTGTGGTCTGATTTTTCCTGCACTGTGGAGCTGGCTGTAGCTAGTGGCTTAAAAAAAAACATTAAGCAGGAAGATTTCAGAGATTGGATCAATTAACGTCTCAGCACATTCATACAGACAAAAGAGACAACTACTAGAGATAAAACCGAGACACTTCATGATGTTTTGGTTAATTAAATGAGTTTAAAATTGTCAAATGAGCTGTGGACTATTTTGACACTGAATTGAGCAAATATTTATCACCTTGTTTTTTCCTCTCCTGTAGGAAGAGGTTGACCCATCACTTCAAGCACTTGAATCCCGCCAGGAGGAGATCCTGAAACGCCTGTATGAGCTGAAGAGTGCTGTTGATGGGCTCTCAAAAATGATACAAACCCCAGATGCTGACTTTGATGTAACCAATATAATTCAAACTGTTGAATGTTCTCCTCTGACAACAAATGGAGCAGATTTAGATTTGATGCTTGGAAAGGTATGTTTAGTTTGGCAAATACATTAGTAGTTACTTTGCTCTCAGGTGCTTAGGGTTGGAAGGGTGGTGGTAGAGCCTAGGGCATCCAGAGCTCATTGTGCAAGTCTAATATCCTTACAAATTACCTGCAACTACCATTTCATTTTTGGGCATCCAGATTATAAATACAAATATTTATAAATACTAAATCCTATATATTCTCATTTGGGTACAATTCCAAGCTATAATGGTTAATTGAAACTATCTCTGTTGGTTTCTTGTTTGTTACCACTGGAAATTTTAAGTTTGGGTTCAGGTTGGACTATAATTTTGCCTCAGTCACATTCTTGAGTCATATATTGAGGAAGGAAGATGTTTAAACGTTTCAACAAGAATTTTTAGAGGTCCAAATTTGAACTGATTTACTTATTGTTAGAATTTCACACATGCAGAGCTTGTACATTTTGGTATTCGATGAAAACTCCACTATTTCAAAGTCTGACCTGGAGTGTGTCTTATCTACTGCATGTTTTACTTTCCATTCAGGATTATGGTGCCCTGAAAGACATTGTAATCAATGCAAATCCTTCTCTGCCTCCGCTGTCATTGTTAGTGCTGCACAGCCTGCTTTGTGAACGCTACAAAATATTATCAGCTGTTCACACACACTCATCGGTGAGAACCGTGCCAGAAAACCTCTTGAAATGCTTTGGAGAGCAGATGAAGAAGCAGCCACGTCACAAGTATCAGTTGGGCTTTACTCTTATTTGGAAGGATGGTAAGAATGAAACTGCCTTGTAGATCAATGTTTTACAATAGGTGAGAAATTAAAATTGTGCTATAAAACCTTAAGAGCAGATGCTTTGGTGGCCTTGTGCTGACAGGATGGAGATGAACTGCAGGTAATATTTGTCCTCTTTTTATGGCTGTGAACAATGATGGGGACTGAGGTGGAACATTCTTGTTTGTGGTTACTGCTATTAAAATACATGTGGCATTTACAGGATTTTTTAAATATAACTCTGTTTCAGTTTCTACAAATAAGTTGACTAGAATAGAAAGTAGATGAGAAATTGGGCTGAAGTTTGCAAAAAGTCATCTTTTTATCCCAGGTTCCTGCCTTCGTCTAATTATTTAGACTAAGAAAATGGATTTTTTTTTAAAGCAGGTTAAAGTTGTTAAGTTGCATAATAAATAAAATACATCATAGAATTAACATTATGTTTAGCTACTCCACCATATGGTATTCACTTTTTTCCTGTCTTAATTTCAGTTCCCAAGCCCCAGATGAAGTTTAGCATTCAAACAATGTGCCCTATTGAAGGAGAGGGCAACATTGCCCGATTTCTCTTTTCCCTGTTTGGCCAGAAGTACAATGCAGTTACTGCGACTCTGATTGACAGCTGGGTGGATACAGCCATCTTCCAGCTCAAAGAAGGCAGCAGCAAGGAAAAAGGAGCAGTCCTGCGATCGATGAATGCTGCCCTGGGCAAGACCTCCTGGTTGGTGGGAAATGAACTGACTGTAGCTGACATCGTGGCGTGGTGCGCGCTCCAGCAGACGGGTGCTGCCAACGCTGCCCCGGCCAACGTGCAGAAATGGATGAAGTCCTGTGAGAACCTGGCACCTTTCACCTCTGTGATGAAGCTACTGAAGTAAGCCTGTACTTGTGATAATGGCGTCATTTGTTATCTCATTCCACCTCATGCCTGCCATAGTGGTCTGAGTCCTGGCCCAGATGTGTTCAAGCACTACAGTTGGACAGAATTCTGAAATCAATAAAAATGTTACAGCTACTGTTTGGGTGTGGCCTTCCTTTTTTGTGACTGATACATAACATATCTATTTGCTTAATGATTATAAGGTATCTGAAGCAGTCCTGTGTAAAAACAACCTACACTTCCAATTTTTCCTTATGTTTTCCCTTGTAACCCAAATGCTTACTTACACAAGTTAGTCTCAGTACAGTTTAAGTGCAACATGAATCCTTTCTGTTGATTGGGGACCTCTGAACTAAGACAAAAAGATTAAGGCCTTTAAAGAACAGACAGGAAAATCAAAATGTATTGAAATATTTTATGTAAAAAAAACAAAAAAACATTTTATATAACTTAACATACAATAGAGGTTAGTTCTTCCTGTACTCAAACAGGAGAACCTAGTCTCATACATTCACCTTGTTCTCCAGAAAGCAGCCTTATTCTCTCTCTCAGTTTTTCTATTTCTTCCTCTTGCTGTCTTACCTTCTGTTGTAGGTTAGAAATAACCTGAAAATGAGAGTGTTTATTTATAGATGGGCCAGGATAAAGCCTTATCAACCTATTCAGATTGTGTTCTCAACCCACTACAGACACATTCTGTAGCACCGCAGCTATTTTGCATATTTGCTAGTACAACTTCAGTGTGGCAAGGAAAGGGAAAATGAAAAATTCTGCAGAGCTGAGGAAAAGTTTTTAAAGCTTTCCTAGCCTATAAATACTTCAAGATGCATGTAAGTCAACTCTCCAATCTTCATAAAGTTACCTATACTTAATGACCATTTATCTCATTGCAAATACACCAGAAACATGAATGCAGTGCCCTAGATACTGTAATAATAACAAAAAAGTTTCAAACACACAATCCTCTTAAGTTAAAAACAAAACATAGGCAGGAAAACTTAAAGGGACTGGGAATTTGTATTTCTCTATGCTGTAAAGGTTGAGATTACTGGCATAACTTACATGTTCTGTGGTATGAAACAGTTCACTCTCACGAAGCTGAGCAGCAGTTGGTCTTTCTGTAGATCTCTGACTCGTGAGGAGTTTAATGTACTTGGCTTGAACAGGCCATTTTTTGGAGAAAGAGTGAGGAATCTGGCCTTTCCTTAAATGCATGAGAACTTCTGTTCTTTCCATTTCTGTTCCGAAGGGCTGGAAGAGTTCTAGCAGGATAACACCCAGGCTGTACATGTCTGACTGGTAATGGGGTGAAGACAAAGTTCTGGGATAACTGCTGTTTTTAGTAACTTACTACATTTCTTTTACTCATTAAAAATTCATTACATGGAAAAATTCTGTGACAGTTTCATCAGGATATGAAAAGTACCATGACAATACTAATGGAACACAAATTCTAATCTATATATATTCCTCAAGATAATCTTAGAAACACAAGTAATTTTTGTATTAAGTAGCAAACTAGAAAGCAAACTTGAAATTCATGTTTCAACAAAACCACTAAAAGTAACAGTAGGAGGGATATTTATGTATTTACCAAATATTACCTATTTACCCACTAAAAGGCTTGTTTTCCTACTATCTTACTATCATGTGTTAGCAGAAAAAAAACTACTCCCTACCTTGAAATCATAGTGAGATCCCTGCAATTGTTCTGGTGAGGCATAGAGGCAAGTCCCCACTCCTGTGGTGTGTCTCTGACCTTTAAAGAGGCAAATGAGACTTACTCAGCTAGTATTACATTTTTAGCATTTTACTTAATAATGTAATATTTAATGGTTTTAATATCAGAAACTTATACATTTAAACCCATTAAGCTTTTTTCTCTTACTTTTTGTCCTTTCTGTCTTAAACCACTGGTCTGCATCATCCCAAAGGAGGTCTTTGCAGGCTAACCCAAAGTCTCCTATTTTTACATGATGATCCAATCCATGTAGAAAGATATTTCTGGGCTACAAAACAAGACAGTATAAAATCTAATGTATACACACACACAAAGAATTAGGATATTTGAGCTGTTTCAAAGTCTATGAAATCCTGTGTTTCACAGGTGTAAAATTGTAATTATTTAATAATTTAATTAGTGAGATGATAGAAAAAATAAGTCAGAGCTGGTATGAAACTGTTAGTGACACCACTTGGGCAGAAATGCCACATGTGAAGGATCTAGAAAAATAATCAAAACAGGAAAAACAAAGATTTAGTGGAAAGATAAATTACTTTTTCTTTTTTCCAGCAGAAAATAGGAAATTTGCTGAACAGTAATGTTAACAGGAACAGTCAAGAACAGACAGCAAATCAGAACAACTGACAGCAGGAAAGTGGACTAAATATATTTTTTCATATGTAACATATCTAAATTCTTCAGAGCCCAGGTACTTTCAAATTTAACTATGGAGTTGTTTTCATTTTCCCATAAGACATCTTTGTTTTTTTCAACCTCAAGTAATAATTCCATGAACTTACTTTAATGTCTCGATGCATCACTCCCATGCTGTGGATATAGCACACCCCTTCTAATAACTCTTGAAAGATCTTAACTGTCCAGCTGACATCCACAAGATGGTATGGACCTTAAAAGAATTTAACATCTAAATTATTTCAGCTAATTTTACTGAGTTATTTAAGTTGATGGTGTCCTGTTGAATTCTATTTATTTATGATGTAGCAGAATTTTTTTACCAGAATGAGTATAGTTTAAAAATTCAATTTTCCATGCTTCTCCTAAGATAATAACCTTTGAAATAGCAAGAAGTTACTAACCTAAACATTCCAAAAAGGAAAGTTCAGGGAACATTAACATGTGTCTGCCCCAAAGGACTCCTCCAAACCCTATCAGTTTTTTGATTATGAATTTAACGAAGTCTTTAATTCCATGTAAGTGCTGAATTGTACCGAAAAATACAATTCCAGATAAAATCATGCTAATTTACATAATGACATGTCTTCTGTAATGATTTCCACCCGTCCTTTTTGGATCCTAATCTTTCTGCCATTGTGCCATCCTCTGAAATTTCCCAATCTCTTCTGGCTGTAGCTGTCCTAAATAAACTTACCATCTAATTGTTTTTACCATTTCCCATATTATTATTTTATTTAACTACACTGTCTTCCTACTCGTAACGACCTAGATCTAAAATGATAACTGTTCAAAGTGACAATGGATATTTACTCCTGCTTGAATTTCTGTTTTTCCTCTCCTGTCACCTGTGAAAATGTGTAAAAATAGGGTTTTGCCAGGTCAAATACCCTAGTATTCCCTGACCAGAAACCTCATCTTTTAGCTTATGAAAGCTAAAAGACTTATCAGTACAGGAGGGATTAGTGGGAGTCGACTGACAGTACGTAAGCAGGACTCCAGGAAAAGAACAACAGATTTATCCTTATAGTGATTAAAACTCAGATTAAACAATCATACAGTTTATGTTAGGCATATGCTTTTTTAATACAACCTCCCTAGAGAAAAGAACATATCTCTAATGCTTTAAGAGCATTAGACTTGTTCTTCCAAATGTCAACAATTATTGAAGACAGTTTGTATCAGGGCATGAGAACTCCTCTGACCACTCAAGCAAAGTACATGTTAGATTTTTTACATCAATGACAAATTAGCTTGTCCTGTGTGTTGATTCTTAAGTACAAACTTTAAAGCTTTTCAGTATGTTTTTAACGTGTCTGGAAAAAAAAGATGTATTCATGTTTTCCACAGCAGATAAACTAAGACTATGAAAAGCTCTGTTTTGTTGCAGTGAGACTACTACCAAAGCAACATTTAAATTATTTAAATGTCTTACTATGAAAAAGCAGTTTCTGTCGATAAAAAACCCATTCTGAATAAGTAGTATTGCCCAGACACTGAGCTCTCCAGTTAACAACTATGCCTCAGGCACACATTGATTCTTTTTTGAAGAGCTGTCAAAAACTCACGAACTTAAATCTCTTTTACCAACATCTATCACGCAAAGATTCAATACTGGCTGCTACTTTATTAAGTGAATAAAGAATCTAATGAAGATCAGTATTAGAAGCTGCTGAAGTAAAACACCAAATCAGACAGTGGACTTCCCATTAGGGAAAAGGAAACACTTGCTTTATAATGGATAAGTAAATTTTTAAGACAGTGATGAATCTTACTGGACATTTCCTCTGTTCTCTCGTTGCATCTTCTATTACGGTCAACAATCCAATCCCACAAGGATATTTCACACAGCTGCATTTGTATATGAAGCATCAAACGATACTCCACCTAACAGAAAAAGAATGGCCCATGATTTTGCCACTGTAACATGAACAGTGTTTCCTTAGTTACTTTATCTAAAGCTAAGAAACCCAAAATTTGTTTATTAAATTTTTAAAAAGATACCAAAATTACATCAAACACAGTATTACTCATCTACTACTTCCAAGAAGCAGATGCAACAACAGGATCTGGTTTGGGGCAGTTTTTTCTTGTTCCTCAATTTTTAAAAATTGTTACATGATGAAACTAACAAAACAGCCAGCTATGTATCTTAATATTCAAGTTAGAGTTTAAAAGCTTCTAGACATACTGAACAGAGGTTCATTTTGGCTCGAGAACATAGGGTAAATTAGTATAAAATAGCAAAACAAATTCAACCTCTTTATATGGAATTTTATTATTTATTAACATGAATATGTAACTTCATACTCAGTTTCTGATAATGTACTAGTTCATTTGATAACCCAGATAACTCAAGCAAACACTTAAAATCTTGAATTTCTTGAAGAGGAAATCCAAAGGATAGCAAAAGCTTGAGGTATTCCCAAGCTGGCTGTTGTACAAAACTAGTCAGTGGGATCAGTGTCAGCAAAGCTCTAGAAGCACAGGCTGAGTGGTGATTCCCTGCCCACACCTACTTCCCTCCCTTTCACATGTAAACCTTCACTGAATAAGGCACCACACTACCTAACTCAATGCTACTTACCCAGACACTTTCATCAATAATCTGAATTAGCTATCATTGCTGAATGCTGAAGATTGTCAAGTTTGATGGTTTGGGGTTTTTCATGCAGAAGCAGCATGTCTTAATTCATGTAGGTACTTTGAAAGGAGCCAAAATTACTAACTTTTGCCAGCTTTTCTGGTCAACTTCCTTGTAATAGTGTTACCCACTTAAGTAAAAATTGTCTGTATTTTTGGCTCTGAGTCATTTTTAAAAAAATCTATAATTATAAATCATTCCTTTGTCTACCAAGCTCTACTTTGCAACTGTCATTAATATAGACAGCTGTTAAGTCTATTTAAAGAGAACTGTATTTACCTCAAACTCTCCACAGAGAGCTACATCATTCTTGGAGCATTCTTCAGTGCAGGACTTACTTCCAGTGCTAGCATCTTGATCCAGGCTAGAATGAGGTCCCCGTGTTGAATGATTTTTCACATAATTTGATTTACTGCTATCACTACTTAGAGAGTCTTCTTGTAATTCTTTGGATAACTCACACTTATTTGGTTTCATAAACTCTTTATTATTGCTGTCTGTAAAATCATTCCTTATATCCATATTCTGCACTGATTCACTACCCAGATTTCTAAGACTGGTACTGTCACAGGACTTCTTTTCTTGTGAAGTAAGGTCAGCAAAGATAATTGAACTCCCACTTTCCACACTCTGAATGTGACAGTGATTGCTGGAAATAATAAAGGGAGAGAAGTCAAAATATGTACACAGTTTTATACCATCTATTTGTGATCCACCACTCTGAGTACTTTCAGTTTTTTTCAATTGCAAACTGCATTCCAAAATAAGAGCTCAGCTGCTTCCCCATGTAACACTTAAGGATTCCACACTTGGCTGTGTAGGATCCAGCTTTTGTAACACCTTCCCCCAGCAGGGATTTCCAAGCTAGGAAGCTCAGATACATACAGTCCTTGGCTGCAGCAAAGGACACAACTACGATGCATCTTCATTCCTTTACACTTCTGAAGTTAACACTGCATTTCTCACAGGACTCCCATCTCTTTATTGAAAGGGCTAATCAACACTGCTGAGAAACTGGAGGCCCATCAGTCTAACAAGACCCCACAGCACTAATCAATGTTGCTGACTGGCACAAAACTTTGGAAGTAAACTTGAAGCCCAGTACTACATTCAGGCACTCAGAAACAAAGAGATCCAAAAAAGGCAGAAGTATGCAGGAATATTCTTTAGCTTACGCAGCCAGAAACATTGACAAGGATAATTAAGCCATTTTTTTGTTATAATTTTGAAGCAGAATGTATATATGGAACCTAGTGCAAATTCTGTACTTTCTTAATGTTACCTTTTAAAAGGCTTATGTTAATGTCAAATAAATGTTACCATTGAGATTTATAATACTTACTTGCTACTCTCTGGCTCCAAAGATAATGGCTGCAACTCCATTATTCTTTTATCTGTTGCATGAAAGAATAAATAGTATTTTACAAAACAAAACATGCATATATTTTCTATAAATTAACATTTAAGCTACAGAATCTTACTGAATTTAATTTCATGACCTGTATACAACTATGATTTCAAAACATGGTAGCAAATTTGTGGCTTTTTCCCCCCTATTCCTCACTTTTCCCACAATATCTGGGGATATTGGGAGGTGGCTCATTCCCAGTATTCACTCTTTTGTCAACTCACTACTTTTTAAATTAAAAGGTTTTCACTGCATTTCACTGAAGTTCACACAACTTTAAGATCTTCCTCATATATTCCTAGAAATTAAGTTAATACTTCCACATTCCAAGCTCATCATTAAGGAACAGAGAAGTTACCAGGTGGGAGACTGAAACGCACAAAGGGACATGGAAGTCCTGGTGGTCACCTGCAGTTTGCTTTTTTTTGGTTGCTTTAAAGAGGGGGAAAAAACAGCTATTTTATCAGAGAAGTAATATTCTCCTGCAAATAAGAGCATAGAGGTCACAAGCAAGATGCAAGCAAGAGTTACACAGTATTCTACACTTGCCTTTTGGGCGTACTGTTTGAACTTGTTCCATCCAAGCAGTGTGATAGCCTACAATATTAGGGTGCTGCAGCCCAGCCAGCACTTTAACTTCTCGTAGCACCTAAGAAGACCCAAAAAGGAAAGTATGATTGTCCTTTATTCTGAGTGCTTAGTAAACCCAAAAGAGAACAAAAAAGCCCTGGTTTCTAACCAAGAAAGAAGAGATAAAATTATTACAGTAATGGAGAAAAACTGGAAGCTTTAAAACAAATTATTATTTTCACAGTTCCAGGAATGGTCACATTTGAGTTAACAATATGCTTCTTTTAATGGACTTAAACACCTCTCTTTTTCTTTTCTAGTAAATACTTCAAGAGTCAATTCTTTAGAAACTCAGAATGCATAAAAACATTATTAAAATTTTTGATGTTTTGGGAAATACCAACTGCATTACTAAATTAAATCAGAATCAGATAAGACGAAAGAGGAAGCTAAACCAGAGATGAAATAGTAAAAAGAATACCTTCATGCAATCTCTCCTTGTAGCCTTCTTAATGTTAATTTTTTTAATAGCATAGAACTGGCCATCTAGCTTGTTTCTGACCTGAAAACAATTGCAACAGGACAAAATTAGATATTAATGTGTTTAAATCAATGAATTATTAAATCCTTTAAAACCAACTATCTTCTAAAAATTTAATTTCTGCACTCAATTCAAATAACCTGTCACCCATAACAGAGAATGAAACTGGGATTCAGCCCCTGCTGTCTAAGATAAGGGTGCTCTACTTTTGCCTTCTTCAGGACTGCAAACATCTAATCTTTATGAAATACATAGCTCTGCAGCTAAAAAATGCTGACAGGTCCTGATAACTGCTTAAACAGGTTCTCAATAAGTCTGTGATGCCACAACTGTCATATGGCACATACCACATGGGGAACCTTAGGCTGGCTATACACTGTAAGTAGTTCATACAATTTGACATGGTGTTGAACAATTTACATTCATATTAAAACTGCGGTTTTTTTCCAGCAGCCCCAACTGGAATATTGGGGTGTGCAGACTAAACAGTTCCTGTGGCTGTTTTAAGTCAATGAATCACATTACTTCACATGAGAAATAAGTTTTCCTTCACTTTAAAAGGGTCAGAATATACAAAGTAAAACATCATCTGCTTTGATGAACAGAAACCATCACCAAGCATCTTCTGAAATAAAATGCCAATACCCTTCACACGTGCAGGTTTGCACTCACTGGAAAATGAGTATTTTTGGTTTTCCATTAGAAAAATAAACAAGTCAGCCAAAACAGTAATTCTAAATTCAAAGAAAAACCAGATATAAACTGATCAGATATAAATGAAAGGTAAAGAATACCTTGTATACTTGACCATAGCCTCCTTTTCCTAGCCTTGCGACTTCATCAAACTCATTCAAGTATCGTGAAGTCTGTGCTTCAAAGAGAACTTCTTTCTCCCTAATCAAAAAAGTTAAGACTGCATTAAACTGAATTACAACTGACAAGTAAGGTATTAGAGGCTACAGGTGTACACAACGTCTAAGTGCTATCATGAAAAGAAAATCCTTTGACATGACCATAATAAATACTGAAAATCAGCAGACTGCCACAGTAGGCATATGTGCTACAAATCCTGTGTTAACAGTAGTATCAAGATGATTTATTTAAGTTTATGGCTGATAAATCTTGTTTCCTGAATGGTGGCACTAACTGTGAGAGTTGTACTGAAGAGGGAATTTTCACCAGATTTTGAGAGTTTGGAGAAGTACTCTTTTTGTTTGTTTGTTTCGGAGCCAAAATATGAAATTTAATATTAATTAAATTCAGAGTGGAGCACAGAACTTTATGGAGGGAGTTTAATATTTCTAAATGCTTTGAATACATACCAAATTGCATGAGAATCTCCATGATCAAGCTCCTGTGAAACAATAAAATCCAACATAAAAACATGCCACCCAGAACAACAAGCCTACCATGCCAACAGCATGGACAGCTTCCTCAAAGTGGAAACTACAACTGCATTCTTAGAAGAAAAAGAGGTTACTGATAGCCACTCGTTCTACAGAGAGCTGCAACAAATTGAAGTAGCATTATCCCACCAGTAATCTACCAACATCTCTCTGCTGGGGAGATTACTGCTCTTTTAGAGCTCTGCTAGCAAACAGGATAAAAATGAGGGCTCTAAAATGTGCTTAAGACAAAATTAACTAGCTTAGTCCAAGCAAAAGATAAGCAAACTGGTTTGATTCAGCCTGGAGCACACTAAGCAGTGTACAAATTAAGACCTCTGCATAAAAATGAGGTTGTTAACATAATCAACAGTTAAAAACTAAAAATGGATGTCTGTCCATTGTCAAAAAAAGCTGTAGCAATATTTAAAACACCTTGTCTGTGTTTATAAAGATTTTTTTAACTGAAAAAGAATACTATTTAATAAAGAACAAAACATTTCTGGCTTCAAAAGCTTTAGTTTGCACCTATAGAACCAGAATATGCCAATCCAAGCAGCTAAGGCAGAATAGAGGTACCATTTTATAGCATTAATAAAAACCACAATCCAATATTTAAAAAAAACAAACAAAACCTTGTTTGGATGCAATGGGTTAATTCCTTCATGCAGAAGTTGCCAAAGACATTTAACAAAACTTACCCCATCAAGTATTTGTCGATTAGCTGCTTTCATGAGTTCAGCAATGGCTCTATTATGCTGCAGTCTGACAGTACTAAACTCATCACAGAAGGCAAAAGGGGAGAGCAACCCTGTTCTTGTGAAAGCCTGACGAAGTACTGTACAAAGGAACAGAGAGAGGTCACAGTCACTAAAGCCTGCCAGTAAGACCATGTAAATAGTTGTTGCTTTTTTTAATGAGAAACTTTATTTTAAAGGTAGCACATCAGAAAAGCTTAAGAACAACTCAAAGTCTAATGCTGTTTCTCATACTCTTAGCAATAAAAACTAATTAAATCCAAACTGGAGCTGCTCTGTGGGAATCCCTTTCCATAATAGTTTGTCATGCCCTTCATGGTCTTAACTGCATCTCCTCTTCTTCCTTATCTCAGCAGATGAATGATACAAATATCCACCCAAACATCCACTGACTGGCTACCCTTGTACTAATTTTGATCAGTGAAAAAAGATATTCAGGACATGTTCATAATAAAAAGTGGTAATGTCAAGATTTTCTAATTCAGAAATAAACTCTCACCTTTGTGCACCCACAGTAAAGAATGAAGTTACCCCCTTCCACACCTCCCAAAGCACCACATCTTTCTCAGCTGGGGCAAAACACTGGCAAACAAAAACCTAACACATCCTGGAGATGGGTGCCAACTGTAAGGCTGCTACAAAAACATACTTCAGAGTTTTAAAGAGTTCCAAGGTCTTAAATCAAACTTGTTCATAGGGGATTCTTTTATTATTATTTTTTTTGGTACCAGTAGTTTAAAAATCAGCCTGTTACTTTGTTTTTTAAAGGAGATAAAATGTCTTGAACATGAACCTATAATGAATTGTGCTACACCAGCCTCATGGACACAGTTACACCAGAAAAGTGGAAAAAACCCACCCTGGCCAACATGAATATACCAGCCAAAACCACAAAGCAAATACAATTACTACTGCAATATTTTTCTTTTACTCCTCATGCTTATTCCACTTGGGAAATTGGTTCAAATTATACCAATGAAGGAACACAATTTTCCAGAGGAGTACATTGGGAAGTCAAGCAGCTGGAAGATGCTTGACTCCATACTCTGGATTCCATACTCTGGAAGATGCCCAGGTTGGTTGTTTTTTTGGTGCGTTTTTTTGTTCCTCTCCCAAAAGGAGGAAATTTGGTTGAGATTTTTTCCCTGATACTTTTTGTTTTCACAGATACAACAGTAAAACCCAGGGCCAAACATCAACAGCAGACTGGAAGAACAAAATTACACTAGTTGTCTGCACTGTTGTTACTGGATACTATACATGGCTTCAGTGTTAAGTATGTGCAGTATATTACATTTTATTTTCTAGAATCATGCATAATAAAGAGAAACACCTTGGAGATTGTCTCTTAAACACATTAAGTATGTACGTAAGTGAACAAAATACCTCAGATAAATCACATACCAAAAAGACAGATGTCAAGAGAAATAAAACCTCTAAAAATACAACGTCTCTGAATTCTCTAAGATTTTATTAGAAAATAAAGGACCTATAAAGGAATTTACTCAGATTTCAGCAGCACAAATTTTGAAAGATTGAGCAAATACTATGCTATAGCTGTTGTTGATCAATATTTTCATAAAATTCCTCTTCTGTGTTTTTAGATAATTTAGCCTGCAACCCTTCTCATGGTGCAAATTACATGATTTAGCTGGAACACAACTGCCTGATCCTTGCATCAACAACATTCTGTTACTGTTTTCCAAAATAAGACAGGTCCTAATTCCCAATTAAACTGACTCAAGGTATTCACTCTCTTCTCAGAATTACTCTTGTCCCAGTGGGATGAGACCTTACATTGATACTACACCGTAATTCTGCACAGAAAAACCCGGTATATATTGCAGCAAGGCAGTCTAAGCAACAGGAAATAACTACTCATACTAACTTCGGAACAAGCACCTCGAATGAACAGGGTTGCGGGTGTACATGTGGCAGAGATGCTCCAGCAGGGAGACCAGCAGCAGCTGGTTTTGGATGGTTGAAGTGAAATTCACAAACTTTTGAGACCCGTTTGCAACTCGCAGCTCCGCTGGCACATCGGATTCTGGAAAGGGACAGTCAGACCAACGGGTTTAGGTCTCGGTACCGGCCTGTGCACCACAACATCAGAACCACAGACGAACCCCCGCAGCTTCAACACAACCCTGGCTCACCAAGAGGCACCACACGAGCTGCCACTAAGCGAGAAGCTCGAGGCACTAATTAGAACCTAATTATACATAATTTCTCTAAGTGCGTATGAAAATAAGCCAGCCGGAGAGGCCGAGGCTCTCGCCGTGCGCGGGGAACCCCCCGCAGGGCAGGGTGTC
>NW_009954215.1:3924563-3940925 GCF_000747805.2 Chaetura pelagica | reverse complement strand
CCGGTGCCCCTGCCCCTCGCCTGCAGAACCGCCTCCCGGCTCGGGCTGCAGGAGGGTTCATTTCGCGTTCCTGGCGTGGTGCCGGGATTAGTTGTTACCGACAGTAAAACCGGCACAGCGCGTGTGTGTTCGGGCTGTTTCCTCCTTCGCTCTGTTCCTTTGGCTCTCAGGAGCGCTGCCGTGTGGAAGTGCAGCCTGGAGCTGAGAGATGTAAACGTGCCTGCTCTTCGGGTCTGTGCTGGAGTGGTTTTCTGCTGCTCCTTCTTCCTGCCGAGACCTTGTTGTGTTGCTGAAAATGTTTTGTAAGGAGTAAAGACACAGCCGTGTCCCCTGGCTGAACGCAGCCTGTGAGCGGGACCTTGTCTGAAATCTTCTGAGCTGTGACTTACTGTAATGCCAACTGGAGACCAAATGTAAATATTTATATCCACCTGTCGTGAGCCGATACTGGGGGGCACAGGCATTTGATTTCCAGCCAGTTAGACTTATGTGGGGAAGAAAACAACAGTTTCCCACATTAGCTCATAACTGATGTGTTTTGTAATGAGACTGCTGAAAAAATCTAAGCAACGCTGATGCAAAACTCCCAAGTGGAGGTAACTGTTCTATCTATTTTACTTTTCAATATCATACTGGTAGAAGTCTGTGAGGGCAGCTGTGCAGGGCAATAACACTCACTGCACATGACAGTGTGTATTTATGTTCAGCAGTTTTTTAGGAACAGAAGCTGTAAGTCTGTTGAACAATGGAAGAGGGCAAAAATATCAGTCTTTATAGTTTTTGTACTTCTTTGTCGAAGAGATGTTACATCCACATTAGGAATTCTATTGACATATCTTTTTTAAGGGGGTGGATCTGATTTATTCTTACTAGCGTTGGTATTTGCTGTTGTGAAGTGCTTGCTCTCTGGTAATTATCAGTTGTCAAAAATGAATTAAAAAATACATAAGGCTTAACTGATTGGTCAGGATAACAAGATAATGTTCTTGGCTGCTCCACAAATATGTTCAAGATATGCTGCTGAAACACTTTCCTTTTTCATCAAAAAAGGAGATGCCTCTGGTATCTGCAGTTTGAAGACTGAATCTTACCAGAAAATCACTGACCCCAAGAACTGCCATCTTAGTCTTCCAGGTGGACAAGGATGTCTTCATTTCTCAGTAAAAAGAGAGGGAATTTTCCACTTTATTGTATTACCTTCTTAGAAATTGAAAATGTCTATAAGAGTAGATTTTCAATTGAGAATTTAAAGGAAAAATATCTCCTTAAAGTCTTTGTGCATAATTTATCTTTCATAGGACTAGAAGTTCTCTAATTTACTGTGCTTTTTTAAATCTACCTTAAGTTGTATCAGTACCAATCAAGTTGTGCCATAAATCTGAAACTGCTGTATGCTTTGTTCTCTCAGTTAGTTCAGTACAGCAAAGCAGCTTGTGCTTCAAACACTCAGGCTTATGGTTTCCCTGAACTTAGAGGGGTCCTGCATGCTATAGTAAGATAGTAACAAAACTTTGCATCTGGAGATTGATAAATGATGGTGTAATTACTCAGCAGATTACTTTGCATGCACACTTACACACATTTTTAAAGATGTATCATCTTGAAACCTAATCAGCATTTTATAAAGGACTTGGTATCAGTTATTGCCTTTGTCCTTGAGGGCCAGGAGTTTGTTTTCTTTTATGTTCAGCAGATAATGTACAACTTTATATAACAAGAACTAAAACCTGTGCTTTTTGGTTCAACTTTTTGGTTGATAGTTGTAAATGTGATAGATGCAAAATAGTACCAAGTACTGCTGTCATAATTGTATATAAAAAAATATTTCTTGGAGTGGCCAAAGAGATCCAGGCAGAAATAAATGTACAAGTGTTTTCTTGCTCTCCTTTCCCAAGATTTCTCAGAGCTATTTCCCATCCTCTGTATGTCAGAGGCATGTGGTTCCCAAGAGTCAAAAGATGGGCCAAACAGCTCCTCCCGGATCTCAGCAGGCCAGCACTTGAATGTGTCACTGCTCACAGCTCCTTTATTTTATTTTTAAAAGGTCTTTATTAACAGTAATGGATTACCTTCCTATGAAAGTAGAAGAAATGTCATCTTGTCACCACCTCTGCAGAAGCTGAAATTATTATTGATACAGTTTTGGTGGAAGATTCTGCTTTGTTTACTTTTGGGTTCTGTGTTTGGGTTTTGTTGTTTGTTTTTAAAAGATTCTTACCAGCTATTTAGTTTTTTGAGTAATTTCTTTGAGACTTAGTGACAGGATTTCTCCTTTTCTCTCGAGTGGTTCTTGATACTCTTATGTCAACCAGAACTTTTCCCTCTGTTACAGATATGAACAATGACCATAGTTAACAAGCCAAAATCTTCAAAATCTAAAAAATCATCATCAAGGCGATCTAACAAATCTAAGAAACCCCGTACTAAAAAAATGACATCACGCACTGCAAATTTGGGCCGGGTACCACCTGCAGAAGATCCAAACAAAGTCTCTGTAGACAAAGGACCTGGGGGTGCTATTTATTGTAGAACATCTCAAAAAGCTAAGCCCTTTGCCCGAAGAGATCTAGGTAAGTGTGTCTTCTACGTGTTCCCCCCTCATTTTTTTAGAAACACAAAAGAGAGGTAGAAAACGCAGTTCTGATAGTTGCAGTGCTGTAAATGGGACAGTGACCAGTGCAGACTTCAGATACTCTGCAATGTTGTGACTGCCCTAAAGCAACTGGAACTAATCTGTGGTGTAATTTTGTGGTTTACGTTACAATAAGGAACAAGATGGTAACTTAACAGTAATCAGATTAGAGCCTACAGGTGGAAAGAAGCCTGGCAAAAATTACTCAGATCAGCATGGTAGTTTGTCCTGTGTTAGAAGAATTAGAGCAGATGAATGAACTGTTGTCCCGAACATGTGTGGCCCAGCCAATCCCATTGCAGTTGTCAATGATGGAATTGCCCCGCCACAAATGATTCTTTTTCCACCGGAGAAAATTTGTATGGATTGGGAACAAACACAAAGTGTTGGAGTTGGACTGCTCAATCTTGGCAACACCTGTTTCCTCAATTCTACTCTGCAATGTCTGACCTACACGCCTCCCCTCGCCAATTACATGCTTTCCCTTGAACACACCCAGTCGTGTGAGTACTTTCCAACATGACTGTACATCTGTGTGACAGCTCGAAAGGTGAAAGAGCACCAGTGATTCTGTGAAGGAAACTCTTTAGTTGTCTTATTTTATCTGTAGAAGCTGGTTTGCAGCATGGTCTTAAAGGTCATTTCCAACCCAATGATTCTGTGTTTGTATTAAGAGGAGGCTCAGAACAGCATATAAAGTGCATTTGTTCATTTAATGCACCATGGGAAAACTTGAAAACAAGATCATTTCTTGTTTCACGTGAATACTCAAGTGCATTGTAATGTAAGGAATTAGGTGAACATTTGGCACTTGGGTTTCCTGCTGGTAGAAATAGATGTGTATTTTCCAGAGGCACCTGTGTGCTTGCCAGCCTGGGATCTTAGTGTTTATTCCTAGAATCACAGAACTGTTGGGGTTGGAAAAGACCTTTAAGACCATAGAGCCCAACCATTAACCTAACTGTCCAGCCAGTGCTAAACCAATACTGTAAGCACCTTAGCTGTGCTTTCTGAGAATATATAAAAAATATGTCAGTTAAGAATCCTGTTGAAAAAGGAGGGCAGAAGCACTAATCCATGCATTGCTTGAATCTCTCCTTTCTCCCAGAGGATTCTTAGCTCTGAGTCATGTAGCTCAACAGTGTGCCGAAAAGAACACACCTTCTCCCTTCGTGCTGTATCATCAGTGTCAATCATATTTCCTCACATATTCTGCAGTCTCTGGAGTTCACATTCTTTTTAGTCTGCACAAAAAAAATTTAAAATGACACTGCAATAGTTAAGAAATGTTAATCAGAAATGCACTTTAAAACTGACTGTGCTGACATGTTTATTCTATAAAGTTCCGCATAATAAAATGTCACAGACCTGCTGGGATATTGACACTCTAGAAGAGAATCTAGCATAGAAAGTGGATATTGTACCTGTCACTTAAAGATTATTATTTATTTCTTTTAGGTTTGTTTTGGAGTGTTTTTTAGGAATATATATTTGACTAGACCAGGGTTCTTTATTCTTTCACTCTTCAGGTGGTGAAAAAGACTTCTGTATGATGTGTGCAATGGAAACGCACATTAACCAGGTCTTGTGTTGCTCTAATGCTCCCATCAAACCTACATCTGTTATCAATGGCCTTAAAAGTAAGTAACTTCAGTTAGGTTTAAATTTTGTAATTTTTTAATTTTTTTAATAACTGTTTGATGAAAAGTAAATTACTTAGATACTTTTAAAAAGATATTTTAGGAATGCACGTTTTCTTTAATTTTATATTAATGTATTTTTTTTTCATTTTCCTATTATTTATTAGGAATTGGAAGAAATTTCCATTTTGGCAGTCAAGAGGATGCACATGAATTCTTAAGTTTTACTGTTGATGCTTTACAGAAAGCTTGCTTAAATGGAAGCACGAAGTAAGCATGAACAAATTACCTTTTAAGTGTCCTTTAGCCCCTCCTACTCCTTTGTTTACTAACATGAAGTGAAACCCTATGCTTTCATAAAAAGAAAAACTGTTTGAGCAGGTAACCGTGTGCCTTAAATCTTCTGAGGTCTGTTTATGATTTCTTTCCAGACTGGACAGATCCTCTCAAGCCACCACACTTATTTATCAAATATTTGGAGGTTATCTGAGATCCCGAGGTACTTTTTCAAAATCTGCCTGTCCTTCCAACTGTTCTGTGGGTTTTTAGTGTGTTTGTAGTAAAGATGTTTGTAATTTGACTGGGGTAATGTGGATTAATAATTGAAATCTGCACAGTTAGTCTCCTTCACATATTGATAAGCATTTGTATTTTGATTCCAGTGAAGTGCATGAACTGCAAAGCTGTTTCTGACACATACGAGCCGTTCCTTGACATTTCTTTGGATATAAAGGTAAGCTGTTTTGTGAATATGGGTTGAGATGCGTAAAGACTTGTAGAGCTTCCTAAAATAATTCCTTTTACTTAAAAACATTTAGTTTGTTAAAACAAAGAACTTGGTGATGGATGGGAATGGATTGGACCTTGTTCTTCAGAGGAAGCCACATAAATGGTCTCCACGTTTGCACTGGATTTAAGCTGGAAAAAGAAAACTTTTATCCACACCAACAGTGATCTATCATACTTCTCCATTATTCTACTTCAATACACATCACTGATAGACTGTCAGGTCTGATTGTTCTCCTTCCTGGAGCCAAAGCATACCACAGATGCTGTCTGTGGAACTGCAAAATTCATTGATCTCTAGGCAGAATAATTTTCAAATGAGGTAAATGCTCAGCACATTCTCTTGCTGCCTCCTTCACACCAGTGCTTGCTGGTAGGTCACTGAAGTAGGAATTAGCAAGGTTCTCTCCTAAACTACCAGTAAGTGTTTGAAACTTTATATTTCCAGTGACTTAGAGCTCTACTTTTTCACTGTTTTTTTTCCAGGCAGTTACGTCCATTACCAGAGCTCTAGAACAATATGTGAAACCAGAACAACTAGATGGTGAAAACAGCTATAAGTGCAGCAAGTAAGATTATTACTAGTTACATCTAAAGCGTGTGTGAGAGATGAAAACTGAAGTTTGATTTTTGGGAGGAAAGAGAATATGCTGTAAAATGTGTCTGTGTTTGTTTTTAAGGTGTAAAAAGATGGTTCCTGCATCAAAGAGGTACACAATACATCGATCTTCCAATGTTCTTACACTATCACTGAAAAGATTCGCTAATTACACCGGTGGAAAGATCAACAAGGTAATATTTACAGCTGTAATAATGCAACTTTATATTCTTGGGATGGGAGATTTCCCAACAATGAATATAAAAGCTGCTCATGTTTGCAGGCAGTAACTCTAGAATCATAACTGTAGTCTAAGAATAAAGTCAGGATCACAGCTATGGCTTCTTTCTTTGGTAATAATGAGAAAGTTCCTGTGTGACAATAACAACAGACCTTCTTCTTGAAGAGCTCATTCCATAGAAAACAGCCTGTGCAACTTAACTTATTAAATGTTGTTGATAAGAGTAGGTTTTTATAAGTGAATAAAAAATATATTAATATAATCCTAGTTTGTGTTTTTAGAAGTGATTTTCTCAGGCTATTCTGTGAAGTATTTTAGGATAATTTTTTAATCTTCTTGGTCTGTCCTTAGGAAGTAAAATATCCTGAATATTTGGATCTTCGGGCATATATGTCCCAATCAATTGGAGAACCACTCATCTATGCTTTATATGCAGTTCTTGTACATAATGGTTTCAGCTGTAACGCAGGACACTATATCTGCTACATAAAGGTAGATATCATCTTCATTTCTAACAGGGTAATTCTAGTGCTAACCAATTAAAATGTTCCTGATGACCACTGTTTTTAGGAGAAAAAGTAGCATTATCGGTTTGATTTGGTAGTGTTGTATCTGAGATCTCATTTGAAAAACATGCAGCTCATCTAAAATATCATTGTTTTTATTTTTAGGCTGGTAATGGGCGATGGTATCGAATGAATGATGCCTCAGTAGAGCTTTCTGATATCAAAACAGTTCTCAATCAGCAAGCTTATGTACTTTTTTATATCAGGTAATAACAAATGCTAAATGTGTCCAGAATATATTTACTTTCCTGTTATTGATATGCTTCTTTTCAAGTGTTTTTCTTTCTAGATGATGACTATTGTTATAATTCGGTTCTGTCTAACCTGAAATTCCCCATGTCATTTATTATCTTTCACTGGTTGGTCTTAAACTGCTGCACTTGTGTACATTGGTATATATCTGCTCTTTGCAGCTGGCTGGTTTAGAAAAGAGGAGAAATTAAGGCCATGCCTGGTCTAAGGATGAGTTACTGCTCTGAGAAGACAGTCATTGTAGGAAGACCATTACATAATTTTCATTTTATAGTCTTGGTTAAGTCTTCTGTATATGTCTTCTGTGTCATATAAGCTGTTCCTGTAAAATTTTAGGATGGGGTTTAATCCAAGAATAGGCTGAAATCAAAACTCTAAACTGAGATCACTGCTCTTTTCCCCAGGCGCTATGATCTGTCACTTGGAGAACGTGCATTTTACTTGCCAGCTCCGTCCTATCCCCGTTCCTTCCTGGGCCAGCGAGGGGCTAATAGTAAGCAGGCTGGATTTATGGGACCACGACTTCCTCCTCATATGATTAAGGTAATTTGAGGGGGACAAATAATGGCACCAAAATGGGCAGTGGGTTTTGGTGTGGTGTATTTTTGTTTTTGAGGGTTTGTTTCTTTTTAGCATCTGAGTTTTCCCTCTCCCACTGCAGCTTTCCTCACAGCCCTCATGCTACAGCCAGAATTATTCAAACAGTGGCTAATCCTCAGGTGTGCAGCCATGCTGCTTCATTACCTTATACTTCCCACTTACTTTTCTTAAGCTCTTGAGAAAATATAACTAGTCTGATAATGTTTACGTATATTTTTTTTAATATTCCCTCCCTCCGTCAGTGTCGTTTTTAGCTCAAACAGTGAAAACCAATTGTCTTGTTCCTGAATCCCAGAACAATTACTCTCTTTTACAGGGAAAGTTTAATGGGAAAAATAAATATATTTGGGGATAACTTAAGTCAATATTAAGTTGTTTGGGTGGGTTTCAAAAATTAGAGCATTTCATACCATACCAAAAGCAGGAAATAAACACATTTGTTGGACTATATTTGAAGGAGGGTGTTTCTTCTTCCTAAGTGTTGAGGCAATTTGTATAAATATTTTGAGGAGAATTTTTATCTTTTGAATTGCTATGTATTTGCACAGATCCATCTTGTAATCTCTTAATTTTAAACACAGAATTCAAGTCGTTTAAATGGAAATGGACCCCTAAAAGAGGATCCAAATACTGTTGGCGTCACCCTGAAAAGGCCATCGTCAGCTCCACCGACAGCGTGTGTTCAGAACTGGGCCATTACCAGGCCTTCACTTACTGATGCATCAAAAAGTCAGAAAATCACCATCAGTATTCACAACAAACTGCCTGCACGTCAGACCGTGTCCCGCCCCGCCTGTCCTAGTAGTGCTGTGGAGGATGAGGACCTAAGCAAACCTGTTCCTTCATCCACCATTACCAATTATTCCGCAGCGGAGTCTACCTCAAATACATCTGTAGTGTCAGTTGCTGCTGACATTTCTAAACAGGAAGTTCCTGATGAAATTTTTGTCAACCCAGCAGTGAATGGAAATGCTAAAGTAAGCTCCAGTAACACAGTCCCTTACAGTGCAGAGCCTTCAGGAAAATCTGAGGAGACGAAGGGCTTGTTTAAACGGAACTGCAACGTAGTGTCTTCTAATGGAATTTTGATGGGAAAGGTGGTTCATGCATTGCAGAATTCCCATGCTTCCTGCCAGAATGCTGAAGAAAGATCCCAGCATGAGCTGCCAAAAAGTGATTCACTCAATGGTGCTATTAGTTTAGATAATGAATCTAAAGAAAATGGACCAAAACGTAATGATTCCACTTGCCAAGTGCCACCTGTAAAACCATCTGAGATTTTCTTTTCTAAAACAAATGGATTGCTTGACACAGTGAGTTATGTTTGTTTCATCTAGAATTTCTCACTTATGATGTATTCAGGAGTATTATAATGTTCCTAATTTGTGTGAAATACCAAGAAAACACAAGGCACAGATTTTACTGTAACATTTTGTGCAATTTTCCCATTAGAATATGCAGAGCTGAGCTGACATATGAGAACATGTTAAGAGAAGTTCAGCTGAGACAATACTTGACGAGTTTCATAAATGTTTGGGGAGATGAGTGCAGTGATGTGTAAAATGGGGACAGCACATGTAGCTCAAAGTGATCTTGTTCAACATCTAATGTAGACATTTTTCAAACCATAGATTTCTGCTAAAGAGAGTATTTTTTTATGTCTGTTAACTTGTATGTTTTAATTCTAGATGCCTATACCTCAAGAAATAATACTAGAGTCTCTCATGTATAGCCAGATGAACATCTTACCAGAGGAAACAAGGTAAAATGAGTACCCTCTGATTAAAACAAGATTTCATACAATTTTATAATTGTATTACCTTTCTATTAGTAGTATTTAATGGGAAGATTTAAATCAGTACAGAGAATTCCATACTTTATGTCTAGTGTTGCAAATATCACCTGCTGAGTGCTTATATTCTGATATTAAATACAGGTGGATGCCTCTTGGAAAACTTTAGTTTCTTCATAGAATGTTTCTCCCTTTTGTTTTTTTTTCCCCATTGTTTGGAATACTTTTTCTATTCTTCTTTCCTTTTTTTTCCATTCCAGGTTGTGTGAATGTAAATTCCCATCATCTCCCCTCTTGTTTTGGAGAGGGAGAGACATCTGTGTGTTTGCTTTTTTCTAGCTGGGAGAAGAGCAAATAAAGTGATTTTTGGCTATGCCATCCTTCAGCACAGCAAGTGAAGGCAGACAGATGTGATGGGTGTGGGGTTTTTAATGCAACACTTGGAGAATCAAGAGGGAAAAAAAACCCCACACCTCTGGGAGCTGAGGAAGGTGTAAGAATAGATTTCTGAAGGGATTTTCTTTCAGAGTTTTCCAGTACCCACACACTTTTTTTACTTAAGGGGATTTTACTCTCTAACATTCATCTTGGCCTTTTTCAAGTGAAAAATGTGTTTGTTTTGTGCAGTGTCCCTGGACCTCAGAAGTGTTCCGAGAATGATACTCGTATGGATACTGTAGTAATGGAAGCGTTGTTTGCATATGAAGAACCTAGGAAGGTTGCTTCCAACTTTAGCTGCAACACTGAGAACCTTTTTACTCAATCAGACTGTGAAACCATTTCTGCCAAAGACGTTGCTGAAAGTATTATTAAAAAAGCTGATAATGCACATCCCAATGTTAATGGTCAGCATAAGGTGAGGAAAAAAACCTTGGACAATGAAGAAGATTTCCTTGGGCATTGTGAGTCAGAGCAGAGTAGAGACAAAGACAGACCAAGAAGATCAAAAGAAACTGAAGTAATTTCAAAAGAAATCAAAAGGTCTCCTGAGATCAAAGAAAAACTAGGGCAAACCTCCTCTATAAAGGAGGATGTTGAATGTAGTTCTAAAAAACTTGTATCTCTAGATACCACAGATAAATGCCAAGTCACAAAGGACATTTCTAACAATTCTCTAGACATACCACCTGTTAATGGCTCTGCTGTTACAAACCAGAATAAACTTTTGAAGAGTGAATTTTCCAGAGAAAACAAAGGACTGAGTAACAGAAAATCTGAAGAAGATAAGTATAGGAAAAAATATAAGAAAAGAGAATATGACTCTCAAAAAAGTGACAAAGAGCACTACCGAAAAAAGAGAGAAATCTCAGATACTGAAGAGGAGAAGCAAAGCAGAAGCAAAGCAGATGATTCCTACAAGAGGCAGTGCTCTCGCAGCATGGAAACAAGCAAGCACAATCGTAATAAGCAGGAGTATTGTAACGACAGCAAGTATAGATCTTTCCATAGCGAAAGAAACAGTCCGAATGATGGCAAAAGCTCAGGAAAATATCCTCAGCATAGATCGCGGAGCAGAGAAGGAATGGAACAGGACAGGAATAGGTATTATCTTTACAAACGAGAGAGAACTTGGAGTCGAGAAAGATACCATCAAGATCAGCTACGGAGATGGGAAAAATGCAAATACTACAATGATTATTATTCCTGTTATGGAACAAGGGATGGTAGAGAAAGAAAGTCCTTTTATTGTGATAAAGACTGTGACAAATGGAATCAAACTTACAACAGGTCACATAAGGATTATCATAGCAAAAGCAGACAGCCTCACAGTGCATTCTCTAGAGATGAAGATGTGTATCACTTAGGCAGCCACAGAGCAAATTTACATCATTGTTCAGTACCTCAGCAGTACTCGGAAAAATACTCTCGTGAAAGGCACGCACTTCCACCTGGGCCAGGTCATTCACATTTTGAGGACTCTTCCTGGGAAAATGAAAAAGCAAAACAAAGAAACAGCAAAAGAAAATACACCTATGGAGAAGGAAGCGGAAGCGAGACAGAAAAGAAATGCCGAAAGACAGATGACCAAAGAATGAAGAAAGAAGTGAAGAAGGTCAAGAAGAAAAAGAAGTCCAAAGAGAAACATCGAGAGAAGGATTACAAGTAAGCAAGGATTCCAGCTTAATCAGCACTTTTCTCTGTTTCTCATGTCAGCCTTTTTTTAATTGTTTCCAGGTTACTTATACAGCATAATCTGGCTGGGGATCATGTCATTAGGTTGATCAAGTGAAGACAGGAAAGATATTGCTGATTTGTGTTGGAACACTGGATCTGGAGTAGTTAGAATCACATGTGCACACTCTTCTTCGTTAGGTTACAGTAATGTGGTTTTTTTTAATTCCACATATTTCACAACTAGCCCCTGTTAATTATTTGTGTACAAACCACTTTTGTCCTTCAATCTGAGGGCTTATGTTTGCTGCATCTAAAGTGTCAGATGTGCAAAAACAACCACAAAATAGCTGATACACTGCAAGTCATCACCTGTGGTAAAATAAATAATGTTTCATATATGCATGAAGTGCCACATCTGATTTTCTATTTTTAACTTGCATGTTTCCATCAGACATTATGATTTGGATTTCTCTGTGCTCCGCTTTGAGAATGACAATCGCAAACATAAGAAAAAGAAGAAAAAGAAGGAACAAATCAGGAAACCAAAAGACTTCCTGGAATATTTAGATGCTCGTTTCCAGAATAAAACACGGGAGAAGAAGGAAGAATCCTGTCCTCCAGGCGACTCCTTAAGTGAGCAATACAGAAACCAGGGCAGGGTTTCCTCCAAGGCAGGGAATCCTTCAAGTCCAGCAGGTAACAGCAAGAAAAGGAGCTCCATCACATCCAGTGAGGATGTTAAAGGTAAGTAAGGGGCAACAGGATGTTAGGACTCCTTTTTAGTCACACAGACAATAATATTTAAAACAATCTTTAATGTATGTGTGATGTAATCTCTGCTTTATATCATGGCCTCCAAACAATCTGCATTAATAAAAAAAACCTGATAAGCTTTCTTTTTTTTTCTCCCCCTCCATTTTTAAATGACTGCCTGGAAAGTTTTAGTGTGATACAATGGTTAAGTGGTGAACAAGTAAGAGGGATGGCAAGATACCTCATTAAATTCAGTCCAATTAACTAGGAAAAAAAAACATGGGCAGTTTTATCTTGAAAAAGAATCTAGTAGGTAGAGAGTTAATTGCCACTGCACTAAAGGTGTCTCTGTTCTGTGAGAGATAAATAAGGAACTGAAGAAAATGCATCTGCTCTAACCTTCTCCAGCCAACAGATGGCAAACTCGTTTTTTAAAAATCCAGTCCAAAATGTAGTAAGAAAGTCAATGTCCATGTTAATTAGCTTCATCTTCTGGAAGATCAATCTTTCTTTTTTCCTTTTTTTTTTTTTTTTTTAAGGGTTGCAAGTAGGATTTCCTGAAATACAGAATCTGATCTCACAAAGGCCACTTTGGCAGTTTGTTTTCAGAGAGAACTGAACCTCTCCCACAAGCTCGGGACAGACTAGAGACAACCGAGAAGGAATTGCTAAGTTCTGCCTTTTCACCAGGATCATCTTACTTTAAATATATTAATAAGGACAAAAATGGCTAGTGACAACGTGTAGCCTCAGAGCAGACAGAGCTGCAGGCAGGTTTCAGACTTCTCTTTCAGAAATCAAACCAGTGAGACATAGTTCTATGTGGAATGTCAGGACAGGGACTGACAATGCTTTCTTTTGCCTTTCAGATGAGATGATTGATGGAAGCCTTCAATACTCAAATTAAACCTACCATCAAAACCAACAGCTTTTTACCATCAAGCCCAACTTTCTACCATGAAAATCAACAACTTTTTACCATCAAAACCAATATTGCCCATATAGACCATCAAACCTGACCTTACTGATCTTGGCCATCGGACCAGACCTCACTGGACCCAACCTACATTACTGATCTTGACCATCAAACCCAACATTACCAATACTGACCATCAAAACTTAAAAGTTATTATCAAAACATTTACGATCAAGACAAAATCCAGTCATAAGTGGTGCTCAAACATTTCTGTACAGAATTTTACCATGAAAGAACTTTTTTTTAGTTTTTAACTTGAGACTTTCTTTTTTTAAGATATACTTCTAATCCAAAATGATGGAAACTTTTTACAACTGCTGAACATTGTAAATTACCACATAAATATCTCACTGAGGTGAGATAATGCCCTGGTATAGACCATCTCAAATGCTGCTTAATTACAGACTCAGGTTGACTTTATGTTATTCATGTAATGTTACTCCAAGTTAGGCATCTGGTGCAAGAGCGACCAGGAATTATAAAAGTTGCAACTGACAGTCTGTATATTTAATTTAAAGACTTATTTAAAACTTCACAAGCTCTCAAATAACTAGAGTTTGGCAAGAGCTGCATCTTTTTTTCTGTGATGTCTGACACTAGAAACTAATTTACTTCACAATTGAGTTATATTCAAGATCTGAAGAAAATATTCTGGCTTTCAACATTGTGAAACAACAAATATGCAGTTCTGAATGTATCTCTCAAGACTATTTGTGTACTCTTCCATCCGTTTTTATTACATTTTCTTAATATACTGTCACTTGTCTTAAGTCTCAGTTGTCTGTTTTGTCTCTCTAAAGTGTCTAGTTACAGACAAATTCATACTGTGATTTTTATTTTTATTATTAAATGCTATCAAACTGTGATGCACTTATTATTCGCTGGTCCTGCATCAGGAAATGAGTGGGGAACCTGTATTAAATACAGTTTGTCTGAATAATTGTCTGCTTTATACAAGCTGTGTTGTTCAGAGATGTCTGAAGTTTGATCTTTGTTTTTTTAAAGATAAAAGCACTTGCCCCACTATAAATATATAGCATGTAAAATTTATATACTATATAAATACAGCAAAGTTAAAATGGATTTTTACTTGAGTTCTACTTGAGTTATTTAACATGCAAGGCGTTGTGTGAACTGACAGCTTTCAGAGTGTGTTTGATACTCAAGAAATCAGATTTTCCTTTCAGTGGTGAGAAGATGCTGCGTGTGTGACCTAGAGAAGTAACCTGGGACTTCAGCTGCCTAGACAAAATTGCAGAAGCCTTTCTCCTTTGAAGTTACGAGCTTCCAAAACAAGGCAACAGGTTGGAAGCTCAGCAGTAGCTTTTTACTGTGTGTGACGCTTAAAAAAATACACAACAAAACCAGAAAAAAAACCCCAAAATATTCATGTTTTACTAAATAATTCAAGTAATATTTTGGCATCTGGAGAACACCATAAAGCCAAACCATGAGTCTACCCTGTATCGTGTTCCTGTGACAACAGTTCTGTGAAGTTACATAAAGTAACATGACAAAGAATCTACGTGCCTTTCCTGTATCCTCTTTTGTCCTGTGGCTCCAAGATCAGATGTCTTGTCTGCGGTCTGATGAAGAGCTCTAGCAATGGTACCTCAGAAGTTTCCATGCTGAGTGCTGCACCTCCAGTGAGAGCTCCCAAAGCAACAATTGCCTGAAGCAGCTGGTAGGCAGGGCCTGGAGGGAAAGCAGTGCCTGACAGCTTCAGGTGAGAGCTGTGGAGAAACGGAGCAGACATGGGCAGCAGCATCAGCTCCTGCTCTGGGGGAGGTCTGATTGATCAACTTGGGGAGCAGAGATCTGGAGATCTGCTCTTTCCCCTCACTGACACCTGACTGAAACTTGTGGAAGGGACCTAAGAAAAGACCTCTTTGGTTTACGGTGGCTCTCAAGGGAGACCAGCTCGTGATGGAAAACCACTCATAGCTGGAGCACACTTGACTGGGACGATGTATTTTATTTGGAAGGTTTTTCTCTCTGCAAATGCCTGATCCTGTGAATCTGTATCTAAAGGCAGGGAAAAGAGGCCTTTTCCTGACACCAGCAGCAATGGCATGTGCTGTAAAACTAGTAAATGAGGAGCTATTTCCTGTTTTCATACAGGAAGCATTAGAAATGCTGCTCAGTTGGCAAGGTTTGGTTTTGTACCAGTTTAAAACAGTTCAAAAGGTGAAGTGACAGCTTGTTTTGTCAGCATATGGTAAAATCTAAGTCAGTCCAGCTGAGCTCAAGTATTACAGACACTTCTCTCCCTCAACTGCACTGGCAGCAGGGCTGATGTTAGAGGCCCCCTGGGTTGGACGCTGAGTGAAGCCCCTCCCGTGGCAGGAGCAGCAGTGGCTCTTTTGCTGGCCCCCAATGCTGGAAGGGCCCATGTTAGAAACAGGTGAAAAATTACACAAGTTTCTGTGCATCAGGAAGGGAGAAGTCTGCTGTGCCCAGAGGACTTCTCTTCAGCCTGGCCAAGCCCTAACAGATACTGCTGCAGGCCACCGAGCAGCTAGTCTGAGTAGCCACCCCTGGGCTGGAAGCCCATTCAAAACAAGGGAAAGGTTGAGAGATTTTTGTTCCCCCTCCTGGATAGTACTTGATTTGGCCCAAATTTTCACAAGCCACTTTGTTTTACTGGCCTCGTGGCCAGTGGAAATTCCAGGCCAGTTTCACTCCCTGTTAACACTGTTCCAAGGAACATCTGAAACCAAATCTCACAAACAAGAATGCTCTTCCATTAGCTTTGGTAAATTAAATACATATATTGAGCACCACAAAGAGCTGCTAACGACGCTGCATTTAATGCTGAGAAATAATCTGTTTCTGGCTCTGATACCTCAGTTACATGTTGCTCTATTTCTTCTGGTTGTAAGAACTTCAAACTGAATACAGCAAATGAACTCTCAAGGCGTCTCCTTCATGCTTATTGTAGATATCCTCACCCAGTTAAAGGAGATTTTCTTGAAGGTGACATCTCAGAAGATAAGAACTGACACCAAAGTGCTTAATTATGTTTCTTCCCTCATCTCCAGCCAGTCCATGTTGTGCTGAATGGCAGCACAGCCACAATTTCTGCCAGCTCCTTCATTCTCCTGACTTTCCCTGTGGTCTCAAAGGTCTGGACTCCTGAGAGCTGGCCTTAGCAGTACAGACCGAGGCACAGAAGGCATTCAGAAACTCCACCTTCTCTATAGCCACCACCACCAGGATAGCCACTTCCCTCAGCAGCAGGCCCACATTTCCCCTAGTCCTCCTTTTGCCTCCAATATACTTAAGAGAAGCCTTTCTTCTTGTCCTTGCCCTCCCGCCAGGCGTCATTCTAAGGAGGCCTTAGATGTAAGGACCTGTTGCATCCCCACATTCACTGAGGAGGTGCCACAAGGGGCTGGGGCTGCCCCAGGC
>NW_009954215.1:3922913-3924225 GCF_000747805.2 Chaetura pelagica | reverse complement strand
GGGGGGAGGAGGGCGAGGCGGGGGCTCCCTCGGAGCTGCTTCCCGGCCCCTCTGGGCTGCGCGTCGGGGCCATTTTGTTCTGTGAGCGTTTGGGCTCCCGCCGCTCCCGAGCATAGACATGTGGCCTCCCAGTTCAGGGTGAAGGGAGAATTAATTTTGCAATGACAGCTTGGTGGTTGGATTGTTTGTGTGTGTTTGGGCTGTTTCCTCATTTGCTCTTTAGTTCTTTGAGTTAATTTTTCGTGACTTAGTGACAGGATTTCTCCTTTTGTCTCTGGAATGGTTCTTGACATTCTTATATCAACCTGAACTTTTCCCTCTGTCACAATTAAGAGACACTATGATAAAAAAAAAATGCCATCTCACGCTGCAAATTTGGGCTGAGCACCATAAGGAGATCAAAAACATTTTGCCCAAAAAGATCTATGTAAGCGTGTATTTTGAATAAACCATTGCCCAGAACAGTGTGTGGACCGGCCAACCCAAGTGGCAGCGTTACCATGTGCCTCACATGGTTCTGTGCTTTGCAGTGGAGCAGGTTCTTCTGGGCACTCATGCAAAATGCTGCTTTCAAAATATCCTTTTAAAAACAAAACCGATGTATCTCTTTTAAAACATAATTTTCTTGCAGTTGTTCATGATGGAATTGATCCAACACAAATGTTTTTCCATGTGAGAAAACTTGTATGGATTGGGATTACACACAAAGCACTGGAGTTGGACTGATAAATCCAGGCAACACCTGTTTCCTCAATTCCACTCGACAACGTCCAATGTACATGGCTCCTCTTGCCTATTACATGCTTTCTTTTGACCACTCCCAATCATTTTAGTACTTTCCAAAGAATATTACCCATCTGTGTGACAGCTCTAATGGTGAAAGAACAAGTCTATGAAGAAAACTCGTCTAATTTTTATCTGCAGAAGCTGTTTTGCAACGATTGTAAATTCTCATTATTCACCTTTTAGATGGACTTTTTCAAATTAAAAACACGCTTTTTTTTGAGCAGTGTTCTGGACCTTTTAAGCGTTGTGAGAATGATGCTCATGTGGATGAGAAAAAAAGTGTATGACCCTCAAAAAACAGGAGATGGGAGAGAAATAAAAGTCCTCTTTTTGCGAAAACTGACACCCTCTCACTCCCTGCGATCTCCCAGAGCTTTTAGTGTCGGTTTCCCCCTTCAGGCTCCCGGGCCGCGCTCCGGCCCCGCGGCCTCCGCCTCCCGCCCCGCCCGGGCCTGGAGCTGCCGCCGCCCGTGTCTGCGGGCCCGGCCGGCCCGGGACGTCCCGGTGCGGCCAGACACACCGAGGT
>NW_009954215.1:3912516-3913765 GCF_000747805.2 Chaetura pelagica | reverse complement strand
CGGGTTTCCAGCCGCCGCCCCCCCTGTGTGTGCGCGCGCTGCCCGCGCAGGGAAGTCAGGAAAACTGAGGGGAACAGCTATGACAGTTACTTTTTGAATAATTATAAAGTTTACGTGTGAATTCCGAAGAGAAGAGTCTGCACAACGTAATTGATTAAATATGGCTCATGTTTGCATGTTAACGAGCGCACAAAAAATCAACTCGTAAAACCGTAGTCTGTTTTTTAGAAGTGTTTTTCTCAGGCTTTTCTGTGAAGGCTTTCAGGGTATTTTTTAAATCTTTGTGATCTGCCCTGAGGTGGGAAAACATCCTGAAAGTTTGGGTCTTCAGGCAAATACGTCCCAGTCAAGAGGAGAACCACTTGATGCACGGATTATACGCAGTTACTTAACGAAAGGCTTCAGCTCCAAGGCAGGACACCATCTCCTGCCTAAAGGTAGATACCAGCTGGAATTGTAACAGGGTAAAGCCAGTGCTGACAAATAAATTAAAATCTACATGGTAACTACTGTTTTTAGGATAAAAGAAAATATCATCTGCTTGGTTTAGGGGTTTTTGTTGTGTAGTGTTGTATTGGAGATCTCATTGGGAAAAGATGCATTTCATTGTCTTTATTTGCAGACCAGGTGATGGACACTGGTACAAAATTAATGATTCCACCAAGCAATCAGGTATCAAAACAGTTGTCAGTCAGCAAGCTTATTTACTTATTTACATCCGGTAATAACAAGTACTAAATGTGTTCAGAATATATTAATTTCTGTTACTGGTAATTTTCTTTCTTTCTCTGGAAGCTGAGGAAGATGAAATAAATGTTTCTGAAGGGAGGATCTGGAGTTTTTCAGTAGACAATAGTTTTTTTGCTTAAGGGGATTTTTCTCTTATAATTCATCTTTTAGATGGACTTTTTCAAATGAAAAACGTGTTTTTATTTTGTGCGTTTCCCGGTTACCTCCGAATTGTTTTGAAAATGCGATCACGCGCCTAGGAAGTAAGTGCACAACTCTGAGAACACGTGAGAGGGTAAAGGAAAAAGAAATGGTGAAAAAATAAAGTTACTTTTTGGGAAAACTGACACCTTCCCAATTGCTGCGCCTTCCCTGTGCGGTTTGAACAGGGATTTCCCGCTGCACGAAGCGGCGCCCAGGGCCGAAAATTGACACCCTCGCACTCCCCGCAGCTTTTAGTGTCGGTTTTCCCCCTTCAGGCTCCCGGGCCGCGCTCCGGCCCCGCAGCCTCCGCCTCCCG
>NW_009954215.1:3869436-3912161 GCF_000747805.2 Chaetura pelagica | reverse complement strand
CTGCTGAATGCTGCTTTTTAAATATCCTTTTAAAAACATAATTTTCTTGCAGTTGTTAATGATGGAATTGATCCACCATGAATCATTCTTTTTCACGGGATCAAATTTGTATGGATTGGGGAAAAAAACAACAACAAAGAGTGTTGGAACTGAACTGGTGGCAACACCTGTTCTTTTACTTCCACTCTGCAGTGTCTGACAATCACACCTCCCCTCACCAATTACCTGCTTTCCTGTGAGTGCTCCCCATCATGTGAGTGCTTTTCCACGTTTTATTATACATTTCCGTAAGGGAGAAACTCGCATTAACTGGGCCCTGTGTTGCTCTCGTGTTCCCATCCACCCTGTATCTGTCACCAGTGGCCTCAGAATAATCAATGTTAGAGGGTTTTACAGCTTGATATTTTAAAATTTTTCAAAGAACTGTTTGATTAAAAGAAAATTAATTTTATACATTTAAAAAGAGAAAAGTTTAGGAATATGAGTTTTCTTTCATTTTATATGAAAATATATTTCTTTCATCTTATTTATTAGGAATTGGAGGAAATTTCCATTTTGGATGTAAGGAGGACACACACAAATTCTTAAGTTTGACCATTAAAGCTTTGCAGAAAACTTGCTTAAATGGAAACACCAGGTAAGCATTAAAGAAAAACCTTTAAAATGACCTTTAGCCCCAGCTACTCCTTTATTTACTGTGATAAAATCCCATATTTTCATAAAAAGTAAAACCTTGAGCCGGTAACTCTGTGCCTTAAGTCCTCTGAGGTCTGTTTATGATTTCTGTGCATGCTGGACAGGCCCTGTCAAACCACCAGCCCAGCCCTGTCACGGCGCTGCTGTGCAAACAGGGGAGCACGAAGGTGACGGGGCCGCGCTGGGAGGCACCGGTGTGAGGGCTGTGAGCGGCAGTTCTTACAAGGCTGGAGAATTCCAGTACGTCATTAACGCCGTGCATGTTAATTAGCTTCATCATCGTCTTGTGGAAGGTCAGTCTTTTTTCAAAAACAGTGGGTCGAAAGTAGGATTTCCAGAAGGACGGAATCTGACCTCAGAAACGCCACTTCGGCAGTTTGTTTTCAGAGAGAACTGAACCTCTCTCTCCCGCAGCCTGGGGACGGACTAGGGACAGCGGAAAAGGAACTGTTAAGTTCTGTCTTTTCCCAGGATTCATCTTACTTTTAAATAAATTAAGTAAAACAAACCAGTGAGACGTAGTTTCATGAGGAATGTCAGGACAGGGAATGCAAATACTGTCTGTCAGGTGTGGAGATGACTGATGGAAGCCTTCAGTGCTCAAACTGAATCTACCATCAAAACCAACAACTTTTTACTATCAAAACCGACATTTTTTTTATGATCAAAACCGACATTACGGATCTGGACCATCGGACCCACCTCCCCGGTATTTCCCCCCCCGTGGCATTAGGGGCTTCACCTCAAGCACGGTCCGTGCGCTGCCCGCAGGAAAGCTCTGCAGCGAGACCGGGCAGAGCAGTTACATGTGAGCGGGAGAACAGCAGCAGGACCACGGAAACATCTGCCACAAATTGAACAACAAAAATAAAAGGTTTGTGCTTGTGGGGAGTTTTCCTGCACCAGGTAATCGATGTGTAAGGTTTCATTTGCTAAGAAAAATCAGGCTGTCGGTTCGTGGTTTCAGTTTCAGCTGCTCAAGCACAGATCCGAAAAATCGCCGTTAAGAAAACAACAAAAATAGTGACTTTTTCCGTACGTTCAGTTTGTTACCAAGCAAAGGAATGAATCCTGCTTGGATTAATCCTGTCTAGGGCTGTGTCTTACAGGGAGGTGTCACCTTCCTGGATCTCCCGTTTCAAAGCATCAAATGCCTGTGAATGTGTTCGGGTGTTTTCACGTGCAAAGCCTAAACTCGCACCAGCCCTGTCATCTTACTCCTTTCCTAGTAACTTAGTGTTGCTTAAGCCACAACAAATCTACAACATGAGAGAGGTTTTGCTGAATAAAAAGCAGATTAACCCAGTCATCAAATCTCACTGCTGCTCGCGAGTGAACGAGCAGGCAGGAATGAGTTTGATCCTGCGGGCAAACACCGCTCCCCATCCGTGCTTAGCGCAGGGTCTGCAGGCTCAAACTTTTGCTGCTTGGACCTGTACGTATTTCAGTGCAGATCAACCAAGCCCTTTGGTATAACTAGTTAACTATGTAGCTGACAGTCTACTGCTGAGTTGCATTTCTGAAGGAAAGGAAAAGCTATTTCCATAAAGGTAGGAGTGAATCCTAAATGAAAGCTGCATTCAGCTGTTGCTCATTTACTGTGAAACACACAAGACTTGAAAAGTCATATTGAGACTGGGTTTTCTGTGCCCAAAAAATTTTAAGTGCCCGGTGCCCCTGCCCCTCGCCTGCAGAACCGCCTCCCGGCTCGGGCTGCAGGAGGGTTCATTTCGCGTTCCTGGCGTGGTGCCGGGATTAGTTGTTACCGACAGTAAAACCGGCACAGCGCGTGTGTGTTCGGGCTGTTTCCTCCTTCGCTCTGTTCCTTTGGCTCTCAGGAGCGCTGCCGTGTGGAAGTGCAGCCTGGAGCTGAGAGATGTAAACGTGCCTGCTCTTCGGGTCTGTGCTGGAGTGGTTTTCTGCTGCTCCTTCTTCCTGCCGAGACCTTGTTGTGTTGCTGAAAATGTTTTGTAAGGAGTAAAGGCACAGCCGTGTCCCCTGGCTGAACGCAGCCTGTGAGCGGGACCTTGTCTGAAATCTTCTGAGCTGTGACTTAAAAAATAATGAAAATGCATATACAACTGTAGTGGATTAAATTCCTATTACAGTGTAGGAAATGTTATCTGTCACCATCTCTGCAGCAGTTAAAAGTAATAGTGATAGAGTTTTGATGGAAGATTCTGCCTTGTCAGTTTATTTCTGGGTTCTATGGTTGAGTTTTGTTGGTTTAGTTTTTTTGTTTGTTTTGTTTTGTTTTTTAAAGATTCCTACCAGCTATTTAGTTACTTGAATTATTTCTTTGCGACGTAGTGACAGAATTTCTCCTCTTCTTTTACCTCTGCAGTGCTTCTTGACATTCTTCTGTCGACCAGAACTTTCCCTCTGTTACAGTTAAAGAGGCACTACGATTAAAAAATACCATCTCACACTGCAAACTTGGACTGGGCAGCATCAGGAGATCAAAAACCTTTTGCCCAAGGAGATCTAGGTAAGTGTGTCTTTTGTGTGTCCCCCCTTCTTTTCCTTAAGAACAGAGGTAGAAAATGCAGTTCTGATGGTTGCAGTGCTGTAAATGGGACTGTGGCCAGTGCAGACTTCAGGTACTCTGCAATGTTGTGAGTGCCCTCAAGCAACTGGAACTGGTGCAGCAAAACTAATTTTTATCTTTTTGCAGTCTATTTGTAACTCAGTTTTGATCTATTTACAATCAGTTATGGGGAGCTTTTTATAAAACAGGCTTACCTGGATCTTTTCTGTTATGCAGAGAAAAATACATATTCCCACTGCTATTCATGGTTTCCATCATTCACAAGCCTTTGAATGATAACACTGCTGAGGAAGAGATCTGATCTCTGTAGGGTTACTTCTGTGCTGGTTATTTGCTTCTTGTTCTTCGTTCTTATATTCATTTACAAAATCACAAGTGTAAGTTTGTGGTTTACGTGGAATAAAAAAGCGGTGATTGAGTTAATAATCAGATTAGAGCCTATAGGTGGAAAGAAGCCTGGCAAAAATTACTCAGATCAGCGTGGTAGTTTGTCCTGTGTTAGAAGAATTAGAGCAGATGAATGAACTGTTGTCCAGAACTGTGTGTGGACCAGCCAATCCCAGGGGCAGCGTTACAGCTGTGCCTCACGTGGTTCTGTGCTCTGCAGTGCAGAGGGTTCTTCTGGGCACTCATGCAAAATGCTGCTTTTTAAATATCTTTTAAAAACAAACCCAATCAATTTATTTCAAAATATGCTTTTCTTGCAGTTGTTAATGATGGAATTGCCCCGCCACAAATGATTCTTTTTCCACCGGAGAAAATTTGTATGGACTGGGAGCAAACACAAAGTGTTGGAGTTGGACTGCTCAATCTTGGCAACACCTGTTTCCTCAATTCTACTCTGCAATGTCTGACCTACACGCCTCCCCTCGCCAATTACATGCTTTCCCTTGAACACACCCAGTCGTGTGAGTACTTTCCAACATGACTGTACATCTGTGTGACAGCTCGAAAGGTGAAAGAGCACCAGTGATTCTGTGAAGGAAACTCTTTAGTTGTCTTATTTTATCTGTAGAAGCTGGTTTGCAGCATGGTCTTAAAGGTCATTTCCAACCCAATGATTCTGTGTTTGTATTAAGAGGAGGCTCAGAACAGCATATAAAGTGCATTTGTTCATTTAATGCACCATGGGAAAACTTGAAAACAAGATCATTTCTTGTTTCACGTGAATACTCAAGTGCATTGTAATGTAAGGAATTAGGTGAACATTTGGCACTTGGGTTTCCTGCTGGTAGAAACGTGATAAATGTTACGATGTTGGCATCATTCTGTCTTTTCAGCCTAGATAGTGTAATGAACTAAAATTGTCAGAACTTGTGAGCTTACAGCTGACACACTTAAAAACCACCAGCAGCAGCCTAGAAAGCACTTGGAGCTAATCTCTTATGGACACCAACAGGCCTTTGTGTGGGACTGTATTAACAGTTTGACAGATTTTATTCTGAAGAAAATTCTGTATTTTTTAAGCCCTTGAATTTGTTATTATTTCATTTTTATACTTGAATTTATTGAAGCCTAGGACCCCGTTTTCATAACTATGGATGTGTATTTTACAGAGGCACCTGTGTGCTTGCCAGCCTGGGATCTTAGTATTTATTCCTAGAATCACAGAATCATTTGGAAGTGAATGGATCCATATTAATGAGCATTTAGCAACCTCTGGTGGCTCATTGACCATTGCCTTACATAGTTCTAGGATTGCAAAATCTGTGGGCAACCTGCACCACCCTAATCCTAAACTATGCTTAGGGAAAGCACAGGGAGTTCAGATGTCCTGTAATGCTGGTCACTAGCAAAATGTTTCTCCATAGGCAAGAAGGTTGAACATTTGTATAGGCTGTCATGGCAGAGGAAGGGTAAGACAACTCTAATAAGCACCTCACATCTGAACTGTGTGATCTATCAGAGATTTGGGGCCAGTTTAGTCACACATCAAGCCAGAAGTCTCAGTCTTTTTTTTTTTTTTTTAGTTTAAAAAGAAAGGTGTAGCATATGGCTGTATCATTTCAATTGCTGGTAAACATTTCATTACTTTTAAGTTTTTCCTAATTGGTGTTTTCTATGTCTTTGAATTCTTGTACTAAAGATCTAAAGATCACTGCCACAGAACTTTGTGTCTAATTACAGGTTTCATAGAATTTTATAGAACACTTTTTTTTTTTAAATTAAGTTCTGTATGGGTCTCTTGTTCACAGGCATTCTCCATCAGTTTGGAATTCTCAGCCTTGTACAAACCTTATTGTGTCAGTAAACACCATTCAAATAACATAAGCATGTGTGAGAGATGAAAACTTATGTTTGATTTGTGGGAGGGAAAATAATGTGCTGTTAAACATGTGTCTGTGCTTGTTTTGAAGGTGTGAAAAGATGGTTTCTGCAACCAAGAGTTGTTCCATCCATCGCTCTCCAAATGTTCTGATCCTGTCACTGAAAAGGTTCACAAATGACACTGGTGGAAAGATCAACAAGGTAGTATTTACAGCTGTAATGAAACTTTTATCTTCTTGGAATGGGAGGTTTCCCAACGATGAATACTCATGTAAAAGCTGCTCATGTTTGCAGGCAGTAACTCTAGACTCGTAACTGTAGTCTACGAATACAGTCAGGATCACAGCTCTGGCATCTTTCTTTGGTTATAGGGAGAAAATTCCTCTGTGACAGTGACAGACTTCACTCTTGAAGAGCTCATTCTGTAGAAAACAGCCTGTGCAATGTAACATTAAATGCTGTTGATAATAGTTTTTTATAAGTGAATAAAAATATATATTAATATAATCCTAGTTTGTGTTTTTATAAGTGATTTTCTTAGGTTATTCCATGAAAAATTTCAGGATAATGTTTTAATCTTCTTGGTCTGTCCTTAGGAAGTAAAATACCCTGAATATTTGGACCTCCGGACATACATGTCCCAATCAAGTGGAGAACCACTCTGGTACAGAGTATATGTGGTGCTGGTTCATAAAGGCATGGAGTATGGGGCACTACATCTGCTACATAAAGTTGGGTATCAGCTTGATTTCTAACAGAGTAAATCAGTGCTGACAAAGAAATTGTTCCTGGTAAGCACTGTTTTTAGGACAAAAGGGAGGATTATGGGTTTGGTGTGCAGTGTTGTATCTGACATCTCCTTCAGAAAACAGATCATCAGGAACTGAACGAAAGTGCATCTGCTGGAGTCTTCTCCAGCCAGCAGGTGGCAAACTCGTTTTTAAAAAGCCAGAGAAAAGTGCAGTAAGAAAGTCAGTGTCTGGCATCTCATGACACAAGTCAGGGGCATGAAGATCACGGGGCCGTGCAAGTGAACGAGGTGTTTCATTGATCCACACGAAAGCAGCGCCCCGCTTGGATGCACCAGGGGGATGTGAGGGCTATGAAAAGTAGTTCTTACAAGTCTCGAGGATTTCAGTATGATCTGATCCTCCCCCTCACTGCCGCCTGACTGAAACTCGTGGAAGGGACCTGACAAAAGAACTCCTTAGTTTAGGGTGGCTCTCAAGGGAGACCAGCTCGTGATGGAAAACCACTCATAGCTGGAGCACACTTGACTGGGACGATGTACTTTGTTTGGAAGGTTTTTCTCTCTGCAAATGCAAGCCTGATCCTATGAATCTAAAGGCAGGGAAAAGAGACCTTTTCCTGACACCAGCAGCAATGGCATGTGCTGTATAACTGAACCTTCATCTCTAAAGAAAGAAATCAGCAAATGCCTCCCATGCATTCTTGATAAATGAGGAGCTATACAGCAGGATAGCTTGACTCTTTATTGTTGTGAAAATCTCCAGACTTAAGCAACTGGTCATAATGATAAATGGAAACATTAATATTGCAGTGGATTTACATAGAACATCACATCTTTACCAATGATTGATACGGAGCATTTGCCATGCAAACCACTGGTATACACCAAGTAATACTTGTTTCAATACATACCTGTACAATATTTACATTTGGTATTTAAACTCTAGCTAGAAACATTTTCCAAGAAAATAGAGCAATTGGTAAGCCACAAGTCTCCATTTGTAGCATTTGGTCTACAACAGACCGAGCTTTTCCAGCAAGCATATCTACATAGATATGTAATAACTCTTAAAAATATGCATTGTTTTCATAGAGGAAGCATTAGAAATGCTGCTCAGTTGACAAGGTTCGGTTTTGTACCAGTTTAAAACAGTTCAAAAGGTGAAGTGACAGCTTGTTTTGTCAGCATATGGTAAAATCTAAGTCAGTCCAGCTGAGCTCAAGTATTACAGACACTTCTCTCCCTCAACTGCACTGGCAGCAGGGCTGATGTTAGAGGCCCCCTGGGTTGGACGCTGAGTGAAGCCCCTCCCGTGGCAGGAGCAGCAGTGGCTCTTTTGCTGGCCCCCAATGCTGGAAGGGCCCATGTTAGAAACAGGTGAAAAATTACACAAGTTTCTGTGCATCAGGAAGGGAGAAGTCTGCTGTGCCCAGAGGACTTCTCTTCAGCCTGGCCAAGCCCTAACAGATACTGCTGCAGGCCACCGAGCAGCTAGTCTGAGTAGCCACCCCTGGGCTGGAAGCCCATTCAGAACAAGGGAAAGGTTGAGAGATTTATGTTCCCCCTCCTGGATAGTACCTGATTTGGCCCAAATTTTCAGAAGCCACTTTGTTTTACTGGCCTCGTGGCCAGTGGAAATTCCAGGCCAGTTTCACTCCCTGTTAACACTGTTCCAAGGAACATCTGAAACCAAATCTCACAAACAAGAATGCTCTTCCATTAGCTCTGTTAAATTAAATACATATATTGAGCACCACAAAGAGCTGCTAACGACGCTGCATTTAATGCTGAGAAAAAAATCTGTTTCTGGCTCTAATACCTCAGTTACATGTTACTCTGAATAATTATTTCTGCTGGTTATAAGAACTTCAAACTGAATACAACAAATGAACTATCAAGGTGTCTCCTTCATGCTTATTGTAGATATCCTCACCCAGTTAAAGGAGATTTTCTTGAAGGTGACATCTCAGAAGATAAGAACTGACACCAAAGTGCTTCATGGCTTATTCATGCTTTTGTAATCTGACATTTCTCCATCAATACTTTATTTGCTGCTTTTCACCTTGACATTCCTCAGTACCACTGAGCATCACTGGCGCATCACTGCTGGCATCACAAATCTGTTTGCCCAAAGCTCAACCTCACACTTGCATTACCTGACAACAGAACTGGAAACTGCTGAGCAGAAGACCCAAACCCAGCCCTGACATTGTGCTGCTTTGCAAACACAGGACATACAGTTCAAGTCTTTTCTAAGAGTTAAAATGTGTTCCATTAAGCAAAGATACTCACACACTGACACTTGAGGATGCTACCTCATTTGGTGGAGTCTGACTCCCTTTAAAGTACTTGGATTTGAATGGTCATCCAAGCAGACTTCAATTCCACACACTAGGGACACTCTAAGGTGTAAAGAAGTTTCCTTTGTTCTTTTCCTCTCAGCCTTTTTTGCCAACATGCAATAAAGCAGAACACTCACAGGCTCACACTCCATGCAAAAGAAGGACAACTTAATAAGATGGAGCAAAGAAACTGACTCTCCCTTACAGTTTAAGGGAGATATGAAATATACTTTGCCATTGCATCACATTTACCTATAATGTAGCCAGAGATGCTTCTGTAACTCAAACAAGCAAAATAGCTTTGACGAAGTATTGGATCTCCAAAGCATTCATTGGCACAGTAGGCACGGCTCAGGTTCAATAAGTTGGTGAAAAAGTGAGTATGAACAGAAGCAGTAAGGTCCAAAAAAAGATTTTTTGCCCCCACCGTGGCATTAGGGGCTTCACCTCAAGCACGGTCCGTGCGCTGCCCGCAGGAAAGCTCTGCAGCAAAACCGGGCAGAGCAGTTTTCATGTGACCGGGAGAACAGCAGCAGGACCACAGAAAGATCTGCCACAAATTGAACAACAAAAATAAAAGGTTTGTGCTTGTGGGGAGTTTTCCTGCACCAGGTAATCGATGTGTAAGGTTTCATTTGCTAAGAAAAATCAGGCTGTCGGTTCGTGGTTTCAGTTTCAGCTGCTCAAGCACAGATCCGAAAAATCGCCGTTAAGAAAACAACAAAAATAGTGACTTTTTCCGTACGTTCAGTTTGTTACCAAGCAAAGGAATGAATCCTGCTTGGATTAATCCTGTCTAGGGCTGTGTCTTACAGGGAGGTGTCACCTTCCTGGATCTCCCGTTTCAAAGCATCAAATGCCTGTGAATGTGTTCGGGTGTTTTCACGTGCAAAGCCTAAACTCGCACCAGCCCTGTCATCTTACTCCTTTCCTAGTAACTTAGTGTTGCTTAAGCCACAACAAATCTACAACATGAGAGAGGTTTTGCTGAATAAAAAGCAGATTAACCCAGTCATCAAATCTCACTGCTGCTCGTGAGTGAATGAGCAGGCAGGAATGAGTTTGATCCTGCGGGCAAACACCGCTCCCCATCCGTGCTTAGCGCAGGGTCTGCAGGCTCAAACCTTTGCTGCTTGGACCTGTATGTATTTCAGTGCAGATCAACCAAGCCCTTTGGTATAACTAGTTAACTATGTAGCTGACAGTCTACTGCTGAGTTGCATTTCTGAAGGAAAGGAAAAGCTATTTCCATAAAGGTAGGAGTGAATCCTAAATGAAAGCTGCATTCAGCTGTTGCTCATTTACTGTGAAACACACAAGACTTGAAAAGTCATATTGAGACTGGGTTTTCTGTGCCCAAAAAATTTTAAGTGCTAGATCATATTCTACTGTAATTTTGGCGATGCATTTTAGCAAGAGATGCAAGTCTTTTAACCTCTCCTCCTTTTATGGGAAAAGCGCTCAAGTAAGTAGTATAGCATTATTAGCCTCAAATTCCGTCTGTCCCAACCCAAGTAAACTGGAGTTGTAACTAACATAAGTGAAAACAAGGCTTCCATGTTTTCAGTTGAATTAAGTTCCAATAATAATCCGCTGGGATTTGAAGCTTGCTTTAAATTTTATGCCCATAAATATTTACTCTGAAAGGTCTTGCCAGCTTTTCACGTCATAGTAAAGTGTATGTATTTCTAAAATGTACAGTCATTATCTTCATTTAGTTTGTCAAATTTTTACTTTATCACTCAACCACATGCTCATTTATAGGTTGATGCAGGTGTACAAGTTGCTGATCATGTTTTATTTCTTATTTGCAATTCTTCGTTTCCTTGTTGCCAGCATATCATAGAAGGGATCCCTGCTGATGCTTGCTCTAGAAAAGAAAAAAGGAAACATGAGTGTGATTAGCCAATATCTGGTTTTGAAAACTTAAACTATTTTGTTCTCTCTTCTCTGTGGATGAACTCCATGCTCTTAAGAAGGCAACAGATGGTTCAAATACTTCTTTAGAACAAGATACTGCTCAACTGTGATTTGTAAAGAGTTCACACCTTTATCTTCACCCTTACTTTTCTTTAAGTGAGGGTCTGCTTTATAAACCTTCCTAGATAAAGTGAAGCTGTGAAAGTTTAAAGCTGCACTGTGAACATACTTAAGACACGTATCACTGAAGTTAATTATTAGGTGAAGTAAGAATCTAATAAAATTAGGGTTTAAGAAATTCACACAAGGCTTTACTTTTGCTTAAAAAAAATATCTAAATTTTCCTTATTTGAGATAGCAGCACTATTTCCTTAGGACCAGACAGTAACAGGAGACTCCTGTCTTGATCCATCAACCTCATGTAGCTTGTCATTAATCCTAGAGGATGGTGCCACATCAGAATTCTTCACACAAGTTAGAATACAAATTATCTTAGTATCTTACTCTGAAAAGGGGTTACACTTCATTTCTGAAACACATTTCAGACTTTAAACTCACTTGATAGATTTAATCCACTCTTCCTTTTCCTCTGGGGTGGGAGCAGATATTCTATACACCACATGGTTCCCTTCCACCACTCTGCCATCAGCTTCAGTTTTACATGCTTTAATTACCTGACCTTTGTGACTGGGGTTATAGAGTTCAAAGCAGTTCTGGAGGACAGAAATAAAAAAATAAATTTAAAGGACAGAACATAACTGACAGACATCTTCATTTAACACTAGATCTAAGTTCTATATGGTTTACTTAATAAAAAAAAAAAAATTATTAACATATCTTACTGGTTTTCTAGGGTCTTCAACTTCTCTTATGCTAAGATTTTCTAATGGAATAATTCCTCTAGGTTCTTTGTCCTAAAAAATTAGGAAAATATCACATTATTACCCTCTTAAATACTTACATTACAAACAAAGCTCACTGTAATATATACTCACTGTTGTGTATTCAAAGTAGTACAGGCAATTATCAGTCAGAATAAACCATCTCCGTTTCCATGTTTTCACTCTTCCCCCTGCAATCAAAAGGTATGGCTGGATTAAACATGTTGCTGTCAAGGCTTCAGCAATGGATAAGAAAGTAATTTAGTTTTGCTTGTTTTTCAAAATATGGCTTAATTATTCAATTGTCAATGGATCAGGCACAGATGAGCCAAGATTAAAGGGGCCTGTTACTGTAACTCTTGCACTAAGATCAAACTCCTGAGACATTAACTATGGTGTTGCTGACCAGCCACAAAAAATGCATGCTCTCAAGTTGCAAATGTCTCCTCTCTTACAGAGAATGAGTGCAATACTTTAGCTCTAGGACCTGCTCCCTCTGCCCATGCCATCACAGCTGTTTACTGCATCAGAAGTATTGAAGCTATAGAGCCCTCAGTTGGTGGTGCTATGGCAAAGGGACGCCAGCCACCAGCAAAACCAGTAACTGGGATCCAGCAACAGGACCATCGCTCTCCATAGCCTGTCTTGTACAAGGAAATGGTCCCATCCATAAAATTAAGGGCATTATATCACCTTCCTTTCACTCCACTCATTAAGATCTCTACTTTCAGACTTAACATCAAGTTTGTCAGATGCTTATAGACATTAGCAGAAGACATACAATGTATGGTCAATATGGAGCAAATCCTATGTCAAAATGTACCATTGCTAGTCACTTTTAATAATTTAGTATTTTTAAAATATATTCTTTTTATGGGATAATATATCGAGTACACCTGATAATAAACAGCTACTGCTCCAAAAATTCCAATTTTTCCTGCATTAACACTTTAGACAACAGCAACCACAGAGCTCATCTTTCTTACACCTGCTAATGTCACAGTTTCTTTTAGAAACACACATTATTGTCTCAGTCCTTTCGCCTGGTTTTCTGCCATCAGCTTCTTCAGAACATGTCTAACATTCCCCAATTAACTTATTTTAAAAACTCATTTCCAGGAAAGACAACTGTAGATAAAGCATTCACATGTTATTAATATAAAGGTTTAGTTCCACCATAGTTATCTGACTTGGGGATTATGTCACCACCTGTGCATCATCCATTCAGCAGTAATTTAATCTCATTAACCCAACATTTCAAAATAGTCAATCTTCTTATTGAATATCCATGCATAAAAGAGTACCATTAATACAAACAAGATCACTAATTTGACCCAAGTCATATCACTAAATCTAAGACACCAGCATAATTTTTAAAATCTTTTTGCTCTACTTGAGATAGCTGGGGTTTGTTTAATACAGAAATTCAAACAATATTAAAGAACAAATCCAGGAATATAATGACATTTTTTTTAACCATCCCACTAGATGTTTTATGTGGAGTCTTCCTTTGGCTTGTTCCATTACCTACATGACAACTCAGTCCTAACAGACTATAATGTTCAATGTGCTCAGTAAACATTACATTTCCACTACACACACACGTATCTTAAGAAAAAATTTATCTGCAAGCAGGTACAGTGAAATTTGAGAAGGCAAAATAGTGCAAGATGCAGAAGCCGTGACAGAATGAATGGTTGAGTGAACTGGAAACAGTGAGGGAAGAACTGTTGGCATTCTAGTACAACCACTGTTGACAGATCCTTCAGTAAAGTATTGTAGAAACATTCAAACTGGCATGTAAGTCACTAGAAAAATGGCCATCACCTTTACTGAGAGTTGGGTCAAGTATCAGCAAGTATTTGGGCTAGGAATGGAAAGCTGAGGGACTTGGGTTGACTCAGTTCCAGATCAATGAATAAGCAGCAGCCAAGTCAAGACGACTGCTGGGGCCGTCCTTGCTATGGCCAGCACATGACATGGTTCATTGCCATGACTTTAAGTCATGTTCTGCTCTCTTAGTTAACATAATTCAACATTTTTATGATACAAAGTCATCACCATGCTTTTCAGGCTAACAGGTAACATCAGCCAGCATCAAATGTCATGGCTTGCCCAGTTCTAGTAGAAAAACAATTCAACAGGAAGGAGGATGAAACAAAAAGGCAAACCGTTTGCTATCATAGAGGCAGCTTAAAGCGAACAAAGGAATTTCTCACAAACTGATATTGTGTCAAAAAACAAAAAAATAATCAAATAATAACCATATATTTAAAAGAAGGCCTGCTTATCATTTAAGGCAGAAACAATGGATGTAAAACATACACCTCCAAGAACAATATGAAATACTAAGTAGTAAATGACAGTTGATTTTGCTGAATTTTGTCCTGACAACACCTTCGCTCTTTGGGAAAGCCAGATTTCTCAAACCTGAAACCTTCTGTAATCACACTGCAGTTTTGATGAAGCTTCTGTCATGGAACATTTCCCAGCTCCAGGACAGTACTGATGCTGAAGCCAGAAAGAAGATTAAATATTTCCAACAAGATCCCTCTTACTGCTCCCTTCTCCCTAGGCCAGCCAGTAGCTCACCAGCTTACAGCACTCACAAGGTTGCAGAAATAGACCCTAAGCTGCTCCACCAAGCTATGAATTACTCTTCCAGAAGAAGAGCAACAAGGCAGGATTTCTTGGCAGGACAAGGAACTATTCTCACATATAAGTCTCTGCCTCCCCACCCCATTACTTAGTTGCAGCTGTCAACAGCACAGAAACTCTAATAAAGCCTGAGAGGCAATCTAATCTGTACTCGTCAAGTTTGCAGGGGTCACCATATAACATGCATTTAATGTGCCTTTGCAGTGGGCAAAAACCCAAGGCTGGTTGATAAGGCTTTGCAGCCCCTTCATACAAGATTAATGGGTAGGAGCTCCTGATAATGAAACATTCTTTTTCTTGGCCAAGATTGCTGTAGGCTCACAAAACAACAACAAAGGGTGTAGTACCATACTTCATATCTTATTCCAGCTCCCAGTCTTTTAAAGACTAAAACTGGAAGGAATTAAGTTACCAGAAGCAGCTCAGGAAAGTCAGAGTATGAATCCATAAACATTTACAGAAATTGAGAGATTTAAGTGATGGACTTCTCAAAGATTGGATTACCTAAACTGCAAAGACATCTCAAACAAAATGAAGAAGTGCACTATCTTGTAGGTGGAAATCTAAGGAAACTACAAGAAAAGGCCACAACAAGGCAAAATGTACAGAAAGAGGAATAGAAATCCTCTTAATCTCTGTAACACAGCATAGGATTATTACTGGTAAAAGTACAAACTAGAGAACAAGTTAAAAGAAACCACCTATACTAAGGGGAAAACAATGGGCAATGACTTGGGAAATACCAACTTCAAAACTGAAAAAGGCCTTAAGACTGAAGGCAGCAATGTATAAAAAGTTAAAAATTCTACCCAAATCTTCAGCCTGTCTGCACAGTTTTAGAGGGGAAAGCCAGAGACACACCCATCATTAATGTTTTTTTCTCCTCCATTGATTTAGGTACCACTAGGCAGAATGGACTCAGAAACTGCACAGTTACACAGGCTGAAGTCTGGGCTTCTTTGAAAAAGAATCTTCCCTTGACTGTAACATTAAGTTAGAACAGCATCAGTTACCAGGAGAGCCAGGGAGGTACCAGAAGGAACCAGTATCCTGATCAACCACCGCTATTCTCTCGCCCTGCATCAGGGAAGAGAACCCACTGGAACAGGCACCACTGGCACGATGGGCCCAGATGCAAAGCTTTCAGACAATCTCCAAGCTCTCAGGGACTGCCTGACTGGCAGAAAAAAATTAACAGGCTCACGTGTCTGGCTTGAACGATTTCCCCTCCCGTTTGGTGGGATATTGTCACAGTTTCCCTGGAACTAGAAGAAAATATTACGCAACACGAGGTATTTGCCAAGAGAAACCGTTTCAGGCAAGGAAACGCCTCTGTGCAAAACGACTGAAACTTGAGCTTCAGGACAGAGAACATGGACAACAATTTCAAAATATCTAAAAGTGATTTAGACAGAAAATTTCATGGTACTAACACCACTAGAAATTATGACACAGAAAAACCTAAAAGCTCATAATGGCTCAAGCTCCTCGAAGTGGGGATTCATTAGCACTCAGCAGCTTTCAGTTTTTTCACTGGTAGCATTCATTTTCATCACACCATGCTTCAGATGATGTAGAACTGAATGATAATTTAGGTTTACCAAGATAAAGATGCCTATATAAAGGTACCAGCTGAGTCCAGACAGATAAAACTAGAATTGCTGTCTGGCTGCCAGGTCTGGCACTTGGACTTAATACAAAGTCACCTCTGAATTCAAAGCAGCAAATTCACCACAAATATTTTATACCCTCCCTAAACTCTAAAACCTAAGGCCAGGCTAGAGGGTGAGGGTGGCCTTTAGCAGAGATGAATTTTATGATACATGAAAGCTTCATTATATCCATCTCCCACCCAGAGGATAATCCATACAGTGAGCTGGGGTACTAAAAAAGAGCAATGCAAGTAGATCAATGGGAAGCTGACTCTCAGAAATACCAAATACAAAATACTGTCTTGGTATACTCCAGGCTTGCAAGTTGTCTTAGTTTTATATAAAACTTGCTATTCCAACTTTCAAGTATAATCACAACAGAGCACTTGAACTCTCATGCAGGAATGGAGTCTCCTTAGCATTTCAACAATGCTGAAACTTTTAGTATCAGCATCATCCAGAACTGAAGGAAACCCTACCCATTTCACAATAATTGTTTCCCAACAGAAAGGACTGTAAAAATGCCAACAATGTGGATCGAGACAGCGCTCTCAAATGCACAGTTTAAGCCTCCTAACAAATAGGGAAGGAAAGGAAGGGAAGGGAGAGAGGGGAGGGAAGGTTAAAAAGATGGCCAAGTTTATTTCTGGTCACTGCAGCTAGACTAGCAAAATCTTTTTGTCTGTCCCAGCCTGAGTCTACTGAAAAAAATGCAGTCTTTCATGGAAGCACAGCTTCATGCCTTTACAGGCTGATTCACCAGAGGCTTCTGGACAAGTTTAATTTCTTTATTCAAATAACCCTCACACTGTGGGAGTGTTACATGCAACACCCTTCCTGTCACACATGCTTTTACTATTGGGTTTTCTGTGCACTCTCTCCCCTCTACATCCCATGTAATGAAAAGCTGGTTTTATTGACCTTGCACCAGAGCCAGAGATGGGTTATGCAGAGGTACATGCAGCTCTCACTGGCTTGCAGTCACCTTTTTCTTCAGTTTCTTTGTTCTTCTCTTTTTCAATTTGATCTCTTGTATGCCTTATACTGACAGTTTCTTCCACAAGGGGTGTTGTCACTCCTTTACACACACACTCACACTCTTGCTTGCACTCTCGGTTTGTTTAAGTACATGAGAGAGCACTGGCAAGAGAAAAAGAAATACACACAGCATGGGCTTATACCCAACCTCTTCTCCAGACAGCACATTTTATCTACATCATCTTGAAAGCCTTTTCTGTTGGACTAGCTATCACCTCATACTACAAAATGGAAAAAAGCTCCAAAGTCATATTTGAAATTGTGCCAGCTGAGCCAGCCCAAGTTGAACAACAAGAGCTTTGCTTCTTAGTAGTTAGAAAGACAGAGAACTCTACAGCATCTGTAGTGCAGAGGTCAAAATAAAGACACTGGAGGGCATGTGAACGAATTCCAAAGGCTTCCTGTTCACATCAAGTTCCTTCCAGCACAAGCATGACCACTAGTTTCCAGGTGCAATCAGTAGAGCAGGCCCATGGCTCTACCCAGCCTCTACTTTCACCATATTCATGTGCACCCCCAGCACACACCCCTGTTCACACTTTAGTCACTACTCTCCAATGCAAAGTTCCTTCTACTTAAACAAGCACTTATACATTAAAGTGGCCAAGAAATTACTCTTTACTGGCATTTTATATGACAGAGATTTATTTCATTGAAGAAGAAATGCTAAAATAACATTTCAGCCTCCTTTATATAGGAAAAAAGTTCCCTAAGCTCAAGCAAAAACAGAGTTAAACCAACATCAAAAGAGTCTGTAAATAAGGCCATCTTCCAGTGCCAGGAGACTGCTAATTACCAGAGGTTTCCTTAATTTGGTGCTCATTTAAGATTTTGTTAAGTATGCTAAATATGTTGTTTGAAAAGGAAAATAATCAGGAATAAGAACAGCTTTTATAAATGCATGGTTCAAATGTAATCAATCTTTCAATAATCTACTATAACTGATGTACAAGCAACAAAATAGCTCTGGAACTTCATTACAAGAGTAAGATTTTTATTTTCTCTCAGTAGAAATCATTATTTCCTTGTCATGTTCTTCCATGAACAAGGAAACTGTTCTGAATAGTCATTTGGATTTTTCTGCTTTACATGTAAACACTTCCCTCTTCTGCAGAAGACACTTGCATGTGAGCTACACACTGACATGCCAGTCTTTCAGAGTGCCACTGATGATGCTATTAGTGACACTGAGTGAAAAATCACAATACTACAATAAATTTGATTTAAAAAAAATAGAAGAAAAAAAAACAAACCAAAAGAGGAGGAAGGAGGAAGAAAATAAAAGAAATGAGCAACTGAAGAAGAGGGGACTGGAAAGCAATCAGATACGTACCTCCTAATGCAGAATAAGCAGAGACAGCCAGTCACAGAACAGAAAGGTGATAGGTCATAGGCCATAAGGAAAACAAGAAGGCACATTTAAACCACTCATTAAAAATCATAGCCAAAACCAAACCAAGAGAAACTCACAAATAATATGGAAAAATAAAGACATACAAAAATAACTATTTGAAGAGGTATTTTTTTTGTAGACAGAAAACTGAGCTGAAATTTCACGCAGTTTTCTGAAGTGACTTTATGGAGACTTTGTTATTCATCAGTCACAGGATGTGGAACATAACATAATGCATTTCCTTTTTGATGCCGAGTTTTTATTTCTCGTATATCAGAAATAAAACTCCAAAGTTTGAAACAAGACTGCTAATTTGGGTATGAAAAAATAAGTAGTAACAACCTTCAGATGTAAAGGAGTTACTAACTTTGTTTCACGCACTTTAAAATACAAATTGCAAAGACAATCCTATTACCTTCACAAGAAAGCAAGATACACAGAAGCAGCAAACAAGGAACAAACACACAGCAGCAAAACTGCCCTTATAACTAACCTAATTTCAGCAGCCAACCTTCTCTATCTGGATTAAAAAATGTATGCGTTAGATCATTCCCATCATCCTCTGGAATTTTAAACGGCTCATTCTTAATACTTTCATACAAATTCTAGAAGAATAAAAAAAAAAAGAGGAAAAAGACTTCGTTAATAAATGTCTGACAGAAAATGCAACCAGGACATCTTCTCAAATTATTTCTATAAAAGCATAGGAAATACTGTCCATAAAATTCTGGACCATACCTTCTCAACCACTGTTTACTACTTTGATTCAGTTTTACTTTAGATTACTTCAACTATGAGCAAATGTCTCTTTTTCACAGATTTTTATAAGCACTCCTAGCAAGGACATTTTATCTAACTTCAGCATTAAGTATTTCAAAGGTTTCAGCTTCAGGTCTCATTTAGCAGTAGTTTTTCCAGATTAATCTGGACTTTCAGAAAATGGTTAGACCCATCATGCTGCCTCAGAGAAGGAAGTATTTTTACTGATATCTCAAGGGACAGGAGGAGGCTCCACAAGACACATGAACAGAAATTAGAGGCAACAATAGCACTTTTTTTTTTTTTCTATCTCTGACTTACTCAGAAATACTAGTTTCTTTTTCTTTCTTTTTTTTTCATAAGAAGCAAATTCTACAATAATTTTACCATCACCAAACTACAGAGATACAGAAAGTTTTCTCTGGAATCTCTTCTCCCCAACACAGTACTGAATACAGGAAGAACTAGCTCAAAGCAGCTGTGGGTGTCAGAAAATGCTTCTTGCAGCTACCCAAATGGTAGAAAATGTTCTTTTTACTTTTCCTTGTCAAATTTGCTTGAGAGCTGTTGTACACGCTTCTAAGCTTCCTATTAAAAACACAAAGCAAGGCCTTGTCTTACTCAGTCTAACTTACCCGTAGTAATTCTTCTGGAAGGTCTCCACCTTCATTAATGCCACGATTCATAGAAATAAACCTCTCTACTGTTGGTTTATCTCTTACATTGTGGTTGTGCAGACTGGTATTTAACATAATGATGGCAAATGAAAGCACGTAGCATGTATCTGAAAGAAGATTTGAAAAATTAGTTGTTTTTTTCAATGTGTTTGTGGCACAAACCTGTAAAATGAACATATCATTCATCCTGGCTGATAAAGGTAGTTGAACAATATACACTAAAGCAAAGCCTTGAATCTTTCTTTAAACTGTTCAAGTAAACCTAAGACGACAAAATATGTAACAATTCAAACTAAAAGCCAGTATGGGAATATACAGTACATTGTAATAATAAAAATATTTCAACTCTCTGAAATCATTGCTATTAACCTAAATCAGCATGTCAGTTGAAACACTGAAGTGTTGTTTGGCAAAATGTTCTCTGCACACAGATTTTGCTCTGTAGATCCTGTAATAGGCTTGGTCAATCAGACACTATTTCAAAGTACTTCCAAAGCTTTCTCCAAGGAAGACCAGTCTCCTCAAAATACCATTTGAAGTGCATTTAAACAGACTGAAAATGGTATCAACTCAATTTCTTGGCATACGCAAGCTGGCTAGTACCACTGAGTAACAGCAAAAGATGACAAAGGAGATCTTATCATGCCTCTTGACATTGTTATGATTACAGTAAATTCTCTCAGAATTCAAGTGCAAGATCCTGTGTAAGAAAAAGCAGGATGGAAACCTCTCTGCTACATAGAGGAAAAATGTGTTTGCATCTTCAGCATTTTGTTTTCAGTAACTGTTTTTCTCTCTAGCTGTTGCCAGACCTGCTTTACATTAACCTTTTCCTAGCCTATTTGCTTCTGAAGCAAGTGATAACAGCAAGCTAAGTGTGTCTATAACTAGACAGAACAACTGCAGAACATGAGGGCATTCTGTGCAGTGTCAGTTTTGTTAGCTTTTATGAACTCAGTGATCCTGAACCATGTAATTCAACAGAAAAATGAGGTGCATTTCAGAGACACATTATTGCTGAGGAGATTACTAAGGAGAAAGGATACAGTTCTTATAACAAAAATGGATTACTTTCTAGGTAACGTACTATAGCCAAATACAGGTGGAGTTGACACAGAAATAATGAGGTGTAAAGTCCTTACAACTGACAGATGAGACTGGCCAACCTATTGGATTCTTCTGCCTTTAAGCACCTAAGAATCTTACTTTCCCAGTTCTTAGCCAAAACCTTTAGTGACATTTCTAAAGTGTGTTTTATACTAATTGCCTTAGATATATATTAATGATGAAGTTTTACAAATGGAAATGCATTCTGACCAGCAGCTTGCACCTGCTGGAAACAACATGTAGGATGAGAGAGTCGCATGTTCTCAGTTCTCAGAAATTTCTCATTTCACATTATTATTTTATCCTGAACTTCCAAATTGGCCATTGTTGCATCAGATGTAGAACACATTTGATACAAAAAGATTTTCTTATATATATATACACAAACACACACATTCTTAATAATCCCTATTGTTTCCTGTAACCAACCTGTAGACTGGAAGACTCCGGGGTTACAAAGGCAATACCGCGAAGCAAAAGCTTCCATCATACGATCAATTTTTTGAGCCTCTCCTGGGAGTCTGAAGCTCCACAAAAACTGCCTACAGAAGGGAAGAATGGCTGTTAGACTCATTCCAGTATTTATACGTTAAGCATATATTACTAATCTTTAGAAAAACAAAACAAAACAAAAAACACATCCCAAAATACCAGCAATGTCTATGTAAAATGTCCAGAAATGTTTTCTCAGTCTCTCAACACACAAGTCAGGAGCTACTATAAAGCAACATGCACAGATGGCTAGCCCAGAAACTCAGCCAGCAACACTGCATGCTATCAGGCAAGGTAATATGGCAGTTCTTATCCTGAGAGTCTCTCTTTTTTCCAGACTAGTAAACAATTTTCTGTATGCATCCCATTTTCACCATGAGAATGCTATGGGGAAACAATCAGTTCAATTCACCCTGGGTTTCCTGGCTACTGAAAGCAATAAACATTCAGTTAGTGTTTACCCACAGTGTAAAAAGACACATTACATAAAATATTTCTGGTAGGGGAGAGATGCAAGGAATACAAACACTTAACATCTTTACTTGAACTCCTCAAACATTCAAAATATAGTATTAACAAGAACCCCAGTGCTTAGAGAGGTGCTGTCTGTCTAGTATAAGTTCACTCTACATGAATCAGGCCCACATCTTAAAAGTAAAGACTCATTATATCACCCCAGTAATTTTGTAATACATGCAGGAGATCTTGTGCTCCTGTTTAGCAGCAGGAACTGAAACAGTTTTTGCATTCATACCTTATTATTTCTACATATAGGTACACTGGAATGCATACAGCACAGAAATCTTCACAAATACACTTTTGGCACAATGTGGCACTAAAAAGCTCCAATAAATTTAATCACTCATTTATTTTAATTTTTTTTTCTTAGCAAAAGAAGTATCTAAATTAAAACAGGATCTAAACCAGCAAAGTTACATGCTTTGCCATGCAAAACAACTTCTCAATATTCCCTGTATGCTGGGTACCAATATAATAATAATCTACTCCTGTGTTCAAAATTTATTTTTTTTAGGACATTCTATTAAAGTGTCTCAGGCCATCTCCAGTTTGTCAGCACCATGTGCTGCCTTTTACTCACCTCGTGCAAGGTTCCAACCCAGATCACGAATTTTGTAAGCTACCAAAATACAAACATTTAATAGTAGCAGCTGCTAAGGAAGAATAAAGTCAAACCTAACATTAAATTGGGTAAAAAAGATAGGAATATGAAGCCTCCCAGACTAGCTTCAGCAGCCAGAGAAAAGGGTTCCTTAGCTCAAGCCTCAGGCAATTCAAGTTATCACCACATCACTCAACCATAGCAAAGCTGTTCTGACTTCACATCACAAGGCTCTGCACCAGAGACAAAGATCACATGGACATTTCAATTTATCTGATGTCAGGAGGGAGTCACTAGTGGCAGCAAAGCTGGCAGAACTGTCTTACATCAGCTTCATTTGCTAGAGCTGTTACAGATTTCCACCAAGATGAGAAGGGACTCAAGGTCACTATATGCTGGCATCCCAGAGAAACAAATAAACTGTTCACTCAGCAAGGCAAAAAAACTATACTATGATATTACACTTTCTTTTACATGACAAGTGGGAAAGTCTAAAGGAAGTAGAAGGGATTTGTTTTCTTTTAGCTACCTCTGTGCTAACATATAAAACAGATCCTCAAATATCCACATATGGCAGGCAGACCAGAGAGTTACAGCTATGTTTTAGTTGTTTGTATTTGTCTGAATTAAAAATTTTCACCTCCCAAGGCAGCAGACACACAGGCAGTTGGGAGGGTTAAACCAGAGCTATCTGCTAACTTGCACAGTAATGCAGGTAATTATGCTGAGATTTCTGAGGAACAAATCAACACAGTGACTCACATCAATGTGCAATTTGATAAAGGAAGCTCAGGTCAAAAAAAAAAGAAAGAAATAATTTACTCACCTTAAGGCTTGTACAAGATTGAGATCAGCGAACTCATGGAGTTCAACAAAAGCCTGAAGAACTTTAATATTAAATTCATCTCTATGAAAGACAAAAATGGAAACAATTACAATTCTGAACTTTAAAGGCTTGTTAGTTACCTCTATTGGGTCCCAAGAATAAGCAAGGAAATAAGTGATCATACTGAGCAAATAAAATAATCATAATTTACTTAAGAAGTATTTTAATATTTAACACTAGTATTTTGCCTAGTTTTGCTGGCGTTAAACAGGCAGGTTAGCAAGAGCCAGTACACCTGAAATTATTTTAGCACAGCTTATTTAAATGCCCCCAAACCAGCCTGACCTTCTTTGTTTCATATGTCTTGCTAGTGCATATGATGATACCTGATAAATATATCCAGTAAAAAAAAATCTTGTGGAAATTTTGTCATGAACTCTTAAATCCAACAATAATTTTAGCCGTACAACACAAAAAAAATAAACCACCCCATTTTTTCTTCTAAGTACTGAAAAATGTAAAGCAGTATATTAATTTATGTACAAAGATGAGGAACAGAAATGCTTCAACTGGTTGTACTTCAGAAAAAAGAACAGCTTTTTAAAGGAGCTACTTAATATGTAGTATATTCTCACTCCATTCTAAAAACATAATTACAATAGAAGTTACTAAAATCAGAATAAATTTTGAAAGGGCTTCTTCTCACTTGTCTTTTATATTGCTAAGTAAAGCTGTTTAAATACAGAAGAAATATTTTAACATTAATGAGAACAAAATTATTGGTTAGTCTACACCACTGAGTTCATATGCCAGAAGCATGAAGGCTTATAATCCTCAGGGTGTGCTTTAAATACATCACCCAGACAGAATGTTGCCTATCAGCCTCCTCCCAAAAATAGAAAGGTGTTCACCCACCAAGAATCATCTGTTGCATTACTGACCGACTGCAGAGTCAGACTAACCTGTCACCCTCAGGAGTAAATGCCTTAAAATGAACTATTTGTTCATTAAGATGTCCCCATATTGTTTACACCCTCCCCTACTAATTAATGTAAGTGAAAAAAAAATAGAAATAGCATTTGCTTTTCCATTACCATATTACTATTATTCCCTTCACAGAAATGAAGAAACATGAAAAAAAACAAGTAGAGCAGGCTGATTGTATACATTAAAAAAATAAGCTCCTTTTAAAAGAAAACAGATTATCTTTTGGCTTCAATTGTTCCTTAAAATGGAGGGTAAGTTGCTTCTGCTTCGTGAGAGAACAGAAGCAGGATGCTAATTTTTTTTACTTCTCCTATGATTTTATTATCCAGTTGATAGATTTAGACAAAATTTCCTGATCAGATTTGCTATTCAGTGTGATCACTATATTTGTATTTCTTTAAGTCTTGAAAAATTAAGAAGAAACCACTGAATTGTATATTTATCTGTATACATGCTCAATATTAAGAAAGGCTACTTTGTATTTTCAGCATAGACAACAGTGATGTTGCATCCTGCCAGGGATGCAAAAGAGCAAGCAATAAACTTTTACATTTTAAAGGTGAACACATAAATAGTCACACAAATATTAGTGATGACTCCAGTGGTCCTGGACATACTGATAAGACCTTTCTGCACAAGTTGTGGGAATAGGGGTAGGAACACTGGAAATATTTCAGAACACGTAACTGAGGCAGAATGCAGCTCTCAAAAATGAACACACACTGCTTTATACAAGCTTTGCTAGAATTTTGCTGTTATGGGCATTAATATGTAAGAGATTTTATAATAATGACTGCCCAAATAGTCAAGAGAAACAACATAATGCTGCAATAAAAAAAAAATGTTGAAGTGTTTATATACACTGTACAGAAACTTCATAGTGATCTGTTTTCAAAAGACACGTATTACAGTGAAACCTATTAAAGCCAAGAGGAAATTGCTGAGCACACACTAAGTCCCTGACACTGTAAACAGAGCACGATGCCTCAGAAGGGATCTGCCAGAACAAATCACTACAGCAGTAGGTCCTAAATGAGTCAACTTTTAAACCTCCATAACTGGCACCTGAACCAGAACATGTGCAAGCACGTAGATGCCCGCACTCCAGCCCACACGTCACTCCTGCCTCTTTCTGCTGCCTTTTTCAAAATCAATTCCTGGGTTGCAGAGCAAGAGAAATAATTTGCCTTTCGATTGTGTTTTGCAATAGGATGCACAGATCTGCACGCTGCTTGTTTGTTGTACTGGGATGGATGAAGATACAGTGCAGCTGCCCTTTTGAGACTCCTGCTTACTAATGGGAAGAAGGCAACAATAAAACCTGCCCATAACTATTGTCCCAGGAACTACCCATTTTAGTGAGTGATTTCTTTACTACCCGATTATTAGTGACTGTAAATCACTCCTTATCTGGGCACAGTATCAAGAGTTACCGGAACTGTTGCAACACAACTCTCAGACATTCCTAAAACTTACGGTATTAAATTCTGCACTACAGCAAAATTTAAGAGCATTTTCTCAAAATAATAAGTTACAATTAATAATTATGCCACAATGTACACATTTAAAAAGAAAAACAACCAAACCAAAAAAGGTATCAAAGCACCATAGTAATTTTGCTTCTTGCTGTAGCTTTTGAAGATCTCAGAGTGTAGCAGAGCAGCTCCCCCATGCAGCCTGGGAAGGGGAAGGTAGGTACCAAAACCCAGAAGTGTGCTCAAGAAAAGAAGTTTCAATAGTTTTACTTTACCTTTCACCGAGGTAATCTCCAATTACCGTTTTATTTAATCCTTCTCCTTTATAAAGGAACTGTGCAATGTCTTCTGCAGTGTTCTGCAGGAGGTCATTTTCTATCAGAAACTGTATTCCCTAGGAAGAGCAATTCCAGAGGAAAAGGAATGTTATGTTTTCTTCCACAAGCATTTATGTAAATACCACTCATAACATTGGGTATTAATATACTGACACAGACATATACACAGCACATTAAGAATTACATTAGCCTACAGAATTGTTTTCAGTGAAATGGTGAACAGATGTTTTTCAGTTAGATAACCTATATTTAGTACTGGTTAACATGAGAACATATTTTTAAGGCTAGAAGTATTAGGTGGCAGTTTGAATCCCTCAACAATATAAATTCAAAATATTAATTGAATAACGTTTACATGTAGTTCTTTGGAGTTTATGTAGGAATTGGCTTGTTCACAGTATTGCATAAGCATCTGCAGGGACATAATCTGTAAAATCATATAATGAAGAGGTACGTAGGAAGAACTTAATTACCACCATGACACAAAATAAAGCATCTATTACAATCTACAAACTGCAACCCAATACATCAAGTCACTACTTGTAGTAGAAGTCATGGCTGAAGATACTGAAACCGGTTTAAAAGAATTTATGCTGACACTGGGATGATCAAGGACTTCTGGTTGTGCTGGAACTAAGCTATTCACAAAGGACTTGAGCTAGACTATTCACAAAGGACTGTTCACCAACCAGTCAAGCTTCTAGCACGAAGCCAGGAGGAGAGTCTTACCCTGTCCCTCAGTGGGTACTTGATCAAGCCCCTGGACTCCTATGCCTCCAAAAATTACTGCCCCTACAACTGGCAGACTCTGGGGAGGCCCAGAGAACTTTCTGCAAAGTGGTAAAAAAGGAGACTGAGAGTTACATAAAGGTTATGTAAAGGGTGGAAGGGATGTCAGGCCAACACTCATGGAACAGCACCCTTTGTATCCCCACCATACGCCCCAAAGATGTTGCTATGCCTGCTGATTTTATAAAAATGTTAATAGCATGCTAGTGAAAAGCAGAAATGGCAACAAGAAGTAACCTTAATGTCTTGGGACTCCAAATATGTACTGAAGAGCCTAATAAATTATTCCAAATATTTTCTAGTAGAATATTTAATCATTTCAGAAATATTATAAGTTTTTCAATTTGTGTAAATGGAACATATTTCTTTATTTCATTACAACTGGGAAAACTTCAATTATTTTTTTTATATAGCACAGGAGGCCCTGTAGTAACATTCAAAAAAGCAATTATCCTTCTGTTAGGTTGATTTTGGCTTTTTATAATAAAGTGATTACCTGCCTGACAAAAACCAGTCAATTTTCTAACCTAATTTAACAAAGAAAATGAACTGTGATGTTATAAGGCTTCAAGCTTTTTTCTTTAAAAAGTCTGGAATGCAGTTCTCTCAAAACAATTTTATCATATCTGAAAATTTCATTTCAATGACAGGCTGGTATTCTGATACTGACAACTCAGTATTTTGATAAAATCATTTCAGAAGAAACATGACTTTGTTGCAAAGAATATATCCATTTCATCTTGAAGAGAAATAGCTGAGCTTTCCTCAAAAATGATCCCTGCAAAGCTTATTTGGTAACTAAACATTTCTACAAAAAAATTATATGACCTGAAACACAATGTTTTCCCCATACCAAGTTATTAAAAAAGCTCTAAGTTCTGTCAACCAACAGAGAACTCTCCTTCTAATAAATATCAGAAACAGCAGTTGAAGATTCCCTTGTTCAACACCTGGACCTCATTACACTTGGGATAAACAGGCTAACCAGAATAGTTTAAAAAAAACCCTGTATAAGTTATTGAAAAAATAGAATGGATATGACTATATGACTAGAAGCATGGAGAACAAATTGCTGTGCACAGCAGCAGACACTTGAGCATACTTCAAAAAAACAACTCCATTTTCCTTTTTCTGGATTTTTCTTACTTTTTCTTTTCTTTCCTTTTTTTTTTTTTTTTAGTTCTTAAGATGTTAGAGAACCAGAAGTCAGGAAAAGGCATTTGTCTGGGACAACTCCACGGCTGGAATAAATGGCAGGACAGATCAGCCAAACAGGACAGATCAGCCAAACTCCCATTAACTCCTGAAATCCCTTTTGAATTGATGCAGTTTTCTTTCTGTAGCCTGACAGAGGACTGCAGGCAGCTGTACTAGTTTGACCTCTCCCCACCAAATTCATGGCTACAGAAATACTCTATATTCTCTACAGATATTGCATAGACTCTTTTTTTTTTTTTTAAGCAATGACTGCTTTGAATTTCATAGCTTTTACAGTAACTTAATTACAAATTTTGCAGTTACTTAAATGCTGCCTTTGTCATCCAGAATTCACCTTCTGGCCCCAACACAGGCAGCAAGGACTCTCAGTGCTGTGAATTTCACACACAGCTTTCTGTCTTCTGCACAGGGATCCTTGAAGTGTTTCACAAACTCAACCATGACAGCCCTTCCCACAGTAACTAAACAAACCCAAACTAGTATGTGAGGGTCCATCACCTCACTGCATTCAACAGCAATTCTGAGGGAGGATCTCCTAGGTGGGGGCTGAGAGAACTGCTCTACATATATACTAGAGCATGGAAAGGTCTTCAAATATAAGTGGAAGAAGAAAATTACCTCACTCTTTTCCTGCTAATGCAAACACATTAGATCTCTTACTTGGTTTGAAAGAAGAAAACCTGGGGGATTCAGCACCCATATTATTACCTCAGTGCTTTCACATTCCTAACTCCAGAGACCATCTTCCTTCCCACTTCTGAAGGAAAAACATCCTTCTCACAATGACCCCAAGTTTATCAACATTAGAAGGACTTACATTTTAGCTGCCTGTAATTTAAAGTAGCAGCTGCAAACAAGATGATCCAGCTTTAGAGCAGCCAGATACTGCAGGCACCACTGATTCACAGACATTATTAAGAAATTACTACTCTAAGTCTGTTTACCACATTTAAATTATATTACAGTAGCAATGCAGCCACAGCAGCTATTTATAGAAATACTTTCACCCCGCAAGAACAGTAACAAAAAATAGTTAACATTGGAATGAAAGCATCTGACATCATCCTGTGACTGCCACAAACTCCTTCGACATGAAAGAGCTGGAAGACAACAGCAAACTTCAGGGTATTTCAGGGTATCCTGCCCTCAACAGAACAGAATTTAGACAGTCACCAAAACAGAAAATAAAATAAATGGTTCAGTAGCTTAAAAAGGTTTCTCTGTCTCAAAGTACAGAGTGTTTCTGGTAAGTGGAAAACAGCCTGAAGCACGGTAGCCATCACTATACCCGGAACATTACAGAAAAGCCACCAAAAGGTGACTGAAATCAATAAAATTAGGAAGAAAACATGTCAAGAACTAACACAGAAAAACAAATGCTAAACAATTTCAAAAAGACCTTAAAGAAGACTCCTCATAAATTCAAAATGGAATCTCAGTTACAAACAACAGAAGGCAGTAAAACAAAGCAAGGAAGATGTAAAATGAAATGTGAAGGCTACAGGTCAAATGTCTAAGCAGCTCTTTTAAATATATTGGGAGAACCTTGAATTTTCCAGTAAATTGACAATTATTTAAGAAAAATAGAGGCATTCCAGATAAATTAACTTTACCTCTTGGCTAAATGCATGGTAGACTTCTTAAAAATGGTAACCAACTTTCTACCTGCAGATGTTTGTACAAGTCACGCAGGTACACATCCAGATGTGTCCATACATACAAACATACAGGTATTCATACATGCCTTTTTCAAAGACAGAATTTAGATATGCAAATATAAAGGTCTATATGAAAACAAATTTTAAACCGTGTTAAAGGTGTTCTGAAAGAACAAAAAATAAGAGGGCATAAAATAATACATATGGCTTCACTAATAACCAAACAAATATTTTTAGAATTATATTTGACATATCCACATAGAACACCTCTATCAGGTACAAATAATCTTTCTGCAAGCCAGTTCAATCAATACCTGGCATATTTAATTGTTGATAAATAACCTCCATTATCAAAAAATGTTTGCTGGAGTGAAAAAAGCACACATGACTGGCAAATGACTAGATAACTGCCTCTAATTTGACCCTCTGATCAGTGTGTTACAGGATATAAAAAAAGGCCTCTCAGCTCTTATTAACAGAAATGTTTTCTTAAGAAGATATTACTGTATTTCTCATAGATCATATTAAAAGCAGAAAATTGATTCCCAACAAGTAGAAATAAAAATTCTCCACCTTTTTAGGGTCCATGTTGAATTTCTTCCTTCCCATGGCTATTTGCTTATTTCTCTGTGTAGTTTTGCTACAGGTGGAGAAAAAGAAGAAACAACAGCCAGTTAACAGTTGATCTTTTAAAAACCAACAACTTCTGGAGGAGCTTCTTTTCATTTGCATTTTGGCTACTTTGTATTACAAAAACAAGACATTAACTTTCTATAAGGGGAAAATTATGTTACTATTTTTAATTACTTCAAGTGATTGCAGCTTGGGAACTGCATCATTATCAACTGGACAGTCTAAAACACTATGTTCCATACATTCTCTATCCTAGTGAATTACACATCTGAATAGGATAAAGTCAGGCTTTAAAGACTTCATAACAGACTGAATAAAGGTGATCCAATGCTTGTTCAGTCTAATAAAAGTATTTGTATTTGCTATTCCTGGAAGACCTGTTTCAAGGTCTTACTGAATCATGTTAATATTACTTACCTTTCTTCTACACTAGTCAGATTATCAATTTCTGTCATAACCTCAGCAATTTCAAATTTTAATCTCTGCCAAAAGAAGGAATGACAATGTTAACCTCTATTAAAACATCTCTGAAATAATCTATCAATATTAATACTATCAATTAGGTGTTACTTTCTATTATTTGCTAGTCACCTGAAGGAAAGTGATTAATCTTATGGATTCTTTAGATATTTAGGTTCAAGATTTCTACCACAACCAAATGACTGTTAAATACATGGATCTGAACTCCCGGTGTGTGCTCATGTCAGAGCATCAAGACCAAATTGACATTACAAATTTCAGTATAAGATTTCTTTACCTGGATTTCTCACTCACTCCTATCCTGTATGCAAATCTGATGCTTAATGAGTTGTTGACTACACAAATCAAATGTGTACATATGCACATTACATAAATACAGAATTACCATTTTTAAAAGCACACAAATGATGCATAAATACTACTCATTATCAGTAATGTTTAGTTGAAGCTATTGGTATGCTTTGTTTTACTTGGAATTAATACCTAGGTAAGCAGTTTACTGTAACTTAGTCTACTTTTAGGGATCTTTAATGATAAATGAATTACCTCAATATCATCAATAAGTTCTTTTTTCCTGCGACGAATATTTAAAAGCTCTTCTCTTTCTTCAATTGAGAGGTCATCAGGCACTGGGATAGAGCAAGATACACAGTCTTTTAGCATTTGCAAACACATCTCATCACAGAAAGCTGAATAAACCTGATTCAGAAAAGTACATGAAGCATCAGGGCATTTTTTTTAAGCTGGGGTCATTTGTTACCCTGCTGATCGAAATGAGGTGCTGGTGAAGACGCAGACGCGCTTCTGTGCACAGCTACGGCTGTCACTCACTCCAGCAGCCCCACACCCTGTAGTGTCTGCTGAAAAACCAGCAAATGTGAAAACTATTCACACAAGGCCTCTGCTTCTCTTGAGCAATTAAGATTTTCCCTACCAGCAAACTTCTTTGGGCAGAGGTAATTCCCACTTGTAAAGCACTAGACGTTAACTACAAATATTCACCTCCTTTGGAATGGTCTATATGGACAGTTTTAATGCAACCTCTTTCTTGGAAATAGCTCCCTAATTATGGAACAGCTTTCCTTCTAGCTCAGTAAAATGCAAAAACGAAAATAACTATTAAGATGTTTAAATGGGATGGCCAAGGCTGTTTCTTCATGTCATACACACTTGTAACAGACTGTAGAAATGGCATTACAAGCAAAGCTTCAGCTTTACAAGAGACTTTAAAAACCATATTTGAAACACAGTCTCTGTTTAAATCTTAAAAATAGAGTATTGTTAGTATTTTCAACAAAGAGTGGTTGACCTCCTTTCCTTTCAGGATTCAAATTAAAACATAAAATCCAAATGGTATCAGACCTTGCTAGACATTAAGTAATTATGGCAAATGATCTAATTTAACTACTCCAGATACAAACATAATCCAATTACTTCCAGTTTAGGAAATGACAGTCTCCTGTTGAACAAAACACAGATTTCAGTATGTTTACCTGCTTTTTCCCTTCATCAGAAATCTACCCACTCCTAAAAATTATTTGCATGCAAATACCAGTAAGATTCTTTTCACATCAAACCTTATAAATACACGTGCCTGCATCACATCTTTGGCTTCTATGTATACTCTAAGACCTTAAAACATCAAAACTCAAGAGATTGTTACGACCATATGCACACTATGTACATACACATACCACAAATATTCCAATTATTTAAACATTTAAAAAAACGAACTTTGCTATCCAGTCTTGATTATTAAAAAGGCAAACTGTGTATAATCAATCACTCTCTTAGTCAGGAAGTGCACTCAAGTATCCTTAGAGCATTTTTGCAGTATTACATCAGTAGACGAAATTAGATTAAAAATTTGCAGTACCAGTATTAGTAAGAGTTCTTCATTTTTAAACTTTTTGCTACAGCAGACATTTTGGTAACTCCCACCTTCGTTGGCAATTGGGAATACTAATCAGAACCCAAACAGAAAATAATCTTTAAGGATTAAATATTTACAATTCAGAGATGGTGTTTCATTTTTCTCCAAATTACAAAATCCCTGGATTAGCTGCTATCCCAAACTCTTCCCAAAGCAGAACAGTGGGGCTGCAGTTTCTTCTCCCTTGTGCTACCACGCAGTGAAAGCTCTCTGGGACAGGTTTGAAATATCTGAAGCAAAATTACTAGTTGAAATAAACATGAACTGTGACAGTTTTCTGTGCTCTAGCAAACCACCAAAGAGCAGAAATCACCTCAATCCTTCTGCTGCAGTACCCGGGACTGCTGTGTTTTTCCCTTTCCTCTGATCACAGCCACAGAGACACAACACTCACAGTGTAATTAATTACGCTGTTAGACGACAAGGAAATAAACTAAATGGAGTGAGACTGCCTTTTGCATTAAGAAATAACATCAAGTATCAAAAGACAAGAAAAGCCTCCTGGAAAAGAAGATTCTGCACGTGGAGAGCACTCAGAAGGCAGCAGTTGCAGAAAACTGCACATTAATGCAACATTTTTAAATAACAGGATTAATAACAGAGCACAAAGATTCCAGTATCTATTGATAAAAGATACAGGATACAACTGAGTGAGGATTACAGTACTGCTCAGCTTCCAGAAACTATTGGTATTTTACTTCCACTCACACTAGAGCAGAGAAGTAATGACTGACTTGTCAGGATGATCCCTCAGTGCACTGTCCTATTGTCACCATAAACTGGCATGAGTGCAAGATATTGAAGAAGTCTGCCTTATTCTCATCCTTCTGTTGGTTGTGTCTCATCACTGCCTCCCATCTCCAGAGCTGTTCATGCTGATGAGAAAACATATCAATTGGAAAAGGAATTCCCCAGAAAAAAGGTTCTTTAGAGTCTACCCGTGGCATTACAGCCTGCAACTTCAGGGACTGAGAGAGTCTGCTCCAGGGTCCCAGTTGTTTGAATTCTCTGTCTTAAAACAAAATTAAGCAATATTTCTGTATTTCAATAAGGGCTTTTGAAATACTAATATTGGAGGATGTGCCTGGATACCCACAATTAATTAAACCTTTACAAGTAGGGAAAAGTAAGGATCTGTGTTTTTCACATCGATTATTCTTTCTTTCTCATTGATCCCTCATTGATTCAAAAACACCTAGAAAACATTTAAATCTCTACATTCTGCTCCTAAATAGTAGCCAAACAAGAGTGTTAGCCCAGAATGCTGACATTTATGAAGACGCAAGAAACATTTTTGAGCAAGTAGGCAAAAGAAAAGTCTTCCAAGTGGAGAGAGGACTGCAACAGATCAACTTGTAAAAAGTCCCACAGGTTAGTGAAAATTAGGAGTAAATCCCATAATGGGAGACAGAAATATAGTACTTTCCAAGTCCATAGCCCTGACAATATCATTTTTTTTCAGAAGCAAAAATTAAATCTATTCCAGCTCTTTCTCCAATTGTATTATATGAACCAAAACTCCTGTGTTTAAATGTTGGATTTTTTTTATTTACTAACCTTTTGATTGGCAGTCACTGGCCAAGGTGTAAAGCAACCTCACTCAACCACTTCAACTGACTTGCAGACTTTCAAGAGGATACAGCAATATAATCCATAGCCAGCAGAAAACAAACATCTAACAATACCTAATGATACCTTACAAAGCAACACAATTCCCTGACTCTCATTGCCCAACTGACTTTTTGGTTTCATAAAGATAGATATTTTCCTTCTTCTCTGTCAGCCCCAAATTGGCGGTCTTAAGTATTTTCATTCTGAGCAATGTTCAAGTAGATGGAATTTAATTTTGCTGCAATTGAAACATCTTGCAAGTGTAAAGGCATTTATACAACGCAAGGCTTAGAACTAAACAAAACTCTCCTCACCCATACACAGAGTGGGTAGACATGTTTCTTCTGGCCTTTAAAATAATACACATTCATCTCTGAGAACAAATCTGATTGTCTCGGGACATTTGCCTCAACGGATATTCTCAGGCTATTCTCTCTTCCTTTCCCCCAACATGCTCCCTTTTTTTAAACTTAATTATAGGAACACTTTCCAGATTTCAGATGAGATGTATAAACAAAGCTGTGACCACTTGTGGCTATTAAGAATTCCACAGAAGTTTTTGTAGGAAGACATCCTCCTGAGTAGATTTATTTCACAGTGCAAAAACAAGCTGTATCTGCATTAGATTTAATAAGTAAAACTAACTAGATTTGGTTGCTTCCCTCTTTTAACTGCCTCACTGCATTAATCTTTGCTATTTAGCCACTGCTGAACATGTTCTAGCACAGGAGTGACCACACTTCCCATTAGGGGGGAAAATAATCCTGTACACAATACCCTTTCACACACAAAAACTACCAGTCAGTGGTGTGAGGAATTTAGGACTGAGTCCATGGCTTGTAGTGACTTTGAGAGATTTCAGTCACAAGGGACACAGTGGGCAGAAAGCACATTAATGGCCAAACCCAGAGGAGAACCTCAAACTTAGGTCCATCATCCTCACTGTTTAGCTGCTGGAAATCACACCATTTCGAGATGTTCCTGAAAACATTTTTCACTCTAGGATAAGGAAATACTTCACAGGCAAGTTATAGTTAAGCCCTTTCAGGCTTCTAGTAATACAGGGGAGGGGGGAAGCCTAACAATATTAATCCTATTACCACATAAAAATATGTTTTCAGGAATTTAGAGGAATGACATGACCTCTGACATGATTCACTAATCTTTCAGATTTCTCCCCCCACACTGCAAGGTAGGTTTAATTATACCACATTACCAGATTTATTTTAAAGAACAAAAACATGAACAATTGGAAATATGGAACAAATTTTTATTCTATACAGAAAAAAAATAAAAATGGCAGGCTAATTGCACAGCCAAGTGTGAAATCATTTATTGTGAAAAACAAACAGTATTTATCATAATCCATAAGAATGACTTCAGATAAGGCAAGATTATGGTTTTGTCCAGGTCAGAAGTAGTCATGTATAATGTAGTGTTAACATCCCTAGTCAAGCAGAAAGCAGGCAGTTCCAAAATAGTGCAAAATCAGCATCCAGATAACACTAAGAAGGAGGAGGGATGCTAGGAGGGGGGAAAAAAATAAACAATCCAAACCATGCATTTTACCTGCCTCTCAAAAAACCATTTGGTTTCAGCTGTGGCACACAGAAGAGTCCTGCCTCGCCATGGTACCTGCAAATGTGCTCTATGAACCACAGTAAATGCATTTTGTGAACAGGACAGGAGTTTGAAATGAACAACTGCAGCATATGTATCTGTACAAACTGTATGTAGATAACATGAGCAACAACAGCTGTGAAAGGCAAGAGTATAAAGGCTTTTCATAGCTCTCACATGAGCTGCTAACCCTTGCTGCTAGCTATTAGTTGCCCTTCTTGATGGCAATAAAGCATAAATAATTACAACAGCTTTCAGATCTTCACCTTGCTATATAGATATGTCCATGGAAAGAACTGGAGAGACATCCACCTTGCTTTTTCAGTTTCTAATTACACTATTGACACGGGTATTTGCCATTTGAAAGCAGTGTGTGTTTAAGTTAATGAGTATTTCTTTTTACTGTCCATGCTCTATTTATGAACAGGCAGTACTAATGGCCATGATGACATTTTATTTACCTCCTTTGTATCTTATATTTAATAACGCATCTTATTTAATATTTTTTATATATTTCCATTAGAAAGCCAAGTGTTTTGCAACAAAAAAGAACTACCTGCAAGCAAATGAAGGAGCATCACTTGTGGAGGAAGAAGAAAAACTACCTGGGGACCAGCTCTGAGCAAGATTTAGTAGGAAATGAGTTGTTTCCTAGTCCCATATGTTCCTTCTTCATTTTGCCCCTTGCTGCTCCTAGATTCTGTTTTTTTCTGGGTTTGTTATTTGCCAGTTTAACAGGCCAAATGGTTTCACTGAGGGACCACAGAAAACAACAGGCTCAGCAGAAACCCTTGCCAGAAGGGAGGCTGAGGGGGCATTGACCCCCTTTGTCCTCAGCCAGACCTAAAATCAGCTTAGATCAGCCCCAGAACTCCACCCGTAAAGGCTGCATTCTGTAAAAGTAGTTCAACTTGATATTAAAAATAGATAAATGTGGATTTCCTTTTAGGAACATTTTTCTTTTGAAGTCACTCTACTCATGCATCAAGATCAGAAGACGCTTCTAGGCCAACTTTTCTTGTTAAAATATGTAAATAGATTACTGGATATGAAAATAAAGCTGAGTTTAACTTAACATTCTAGGTCTCTTAACCAAAATATGTTAATATTTCCATTAATAATATGAAGTGTTACAGTATGCATGGCTATGCATTGTTAAGAAGTGCAGAAAAATTTTGTGCTAGCTAACGTGGCAATTATAAAGGGAGATGTGGGCCACACTGCAGTGGCGTGAGCTTTAGAGAGGGTTATGAACAGACTAGCACAGGTACAGGGAACACTATCCAAGGTAACATGTGCCTTCATTAGCATTAGTTACCAATAACTGTTCAAGAAATCTGGTGAATCACCATTCTCATTAGTCTTACAACTATACACTGATACTATCATCTTAACATTACAGTCCTCTGTCAACAGGGAAAACACACTGAAGCAATGTGGGACAAATGTAATACTTTGCAGTGCCAAGCACTGTAAGTAAAAATACAGTCTTGCATTGTCTTGCTGTTTTCAGGACAGCAATGAATTTATATTGCCTTAGTATCTTCCCACTTGCCTTTCAGCTTTTTAACAAAACGTCTGCATCTGCTTTCCACTCCTCACAGAGAACAGGGAGGAGTGATCAGAATCATCTTTGTGCAGTAACACCACCAGTATAAATGGATACTGCTCTTCCAAAAATAACATGCCTGAAGCCTTTTCCTTACCCTGCATCAGACCAACAAAACCTTGTCAAACAGAATAAAATTATTTTCCCCTCTCAATATATGTATGCTGCAAGGCAGAGACTCACAGATAAACAGTTTTGGGAGAACTCGGTAATAATTTTCTCCCCATGGAGCACTCGTATGTGCAAAACCAAAGAACAAATATGTAGGTTGTTTCATGATAGAGCTGAAATCAAATACACATTCTCTATGTCTGCTTTTGACATCCTGTGCTTATATAGCATACTACACTACAGTAAGCATTAACAAAAAAAGTCTTTACAGAGCAAATTCTGAATTTCATTTATTCGCTTTCAACGTACGATCCAGGCCACATGAGATTTTAGCACCCCAGAGTGAGAGAATGATCCAGCAATTACGACTGGAAAGACCAGGGGTAAAAGCCAATAGCAAATAATGTATCCATTTGCAATGCAGAACAGCAGCCACTTTTTAAGTGAGAGTTTTAAGAAAGGAAATCTGGGTTCCCCCTCAACATTATGTAGAAGGTGAAAGGAACAGATCACCATGCCAAGTATGCACAGCATAGCTAAGTGACATTAAAGATACCACCTATTTAATTGAAATCCTTCATTTGTTACAGTGCAAAGAGGGGGCAGCAAAAGAGCAGTGGATTTTGCTTGCCTGCAGCAGGAAAATTCTGAAATTAAAAAGCATATATGTAATAGCTTTCAGAGTAAGACCTTTTAAGCCACAGAACAGAAGCAGCATGTCCCTTTTAACTTGGGGCATTTATGATTTTGCCCAATAAAAGTGTAGTGTATTACTACATAGAATTATACAAAGAATGGTATGGAAAAGAACTGGGTGGTCCCCTGACTAATTTCTGTGACAGCACAGTTCAGTTCTGATTGAGCCAAGCATACAGGCAATGTTGACAGCAATTTAAAAACACTTCAGTTTTAAACAACTGCAGGATGACAACCCTTGAGGTAAGCAAGCTTTAACATATTTCCACTTACTCTTTGGCAGAGTGACCCTGTGCTGTATAATACAAAAGCATTATCTAGTTCAAATCCAGATCAGAAAACTGGCAAAGAGTGTCTATGGTTGTGAATCACACTGCATTCCCTCCTCAGGTAAAGTGGGAGATGCTTAGCCCTGGACTACTTCCAGCTCATCAACCACCACTAAAGAGTGAGAAGCTGGATTGCTCAAACTCCTGCTTCCACTGGCATGGCTTTGGCTCTGCATTCACATCAGAGGGTTTGGGATGATTGTTAGCAACTCCACAGAGCATCAGGCAAAGTTTGAACCACTGACAGAAGAGCAAATCCTCCGCTGTTGACTTTTTGTCAACCAGGACTGGCCTCTCTCTCTCCCAGTAATCCCCAGGAATATGTGTGGATGAAAAGGAAAGCAGGGATACTCCATCTCCCATGGGCACACAACTCCCAGTAGTCCATGTGAACAACTGGACTAACCACAGATGTCCTGCTGCCAATCTAGACTGCTTTCAGCTCCAGATCCAAGCACCTCAGACCAAGGGTGGGACAACTCCTTCTGAAAGCAGAGATCATTTCATCATCTCTTGGGTGAGGACAAGGCAAACAAGAACACGCTGATCCCTTCAGCTTTTGAAATGATGTTATGAGAAGGAAAAATATATGTACACATGAATGTAGCAACGTGTTTCAGCTTTGCCCTTACAACACAGCTGTGTTTCCCACAGCACCCTCAGTTACTGGGGAAAGGAAATGGTTGGCTAATGTGCACCTACCTTTTTTCCTAGGATAGACCCTGGAAAAGACTCGAAAAGCAAACACACCAGAGTAGCAGCAGACATTCCTGTCAGATCCTTTTTGAGTAGCAGCATGGAAAATTGAGAGGAATGTTGCTGAGCAGCTGCAGGGGGGTCCAGAAACACAGCCCCTGCGGCCACTCGCCAGCAGTCCCCTTGAATCCTGCTCCAAATACAGGCACAGCTCAACAGACCTACCATGTTCCCAGGAAAACACTCAGGGCTCAGACAGTCTGTCACAAATTTCCAGTAAGATCTACTCTTGGCAATAAAGGAGCTGCTCGCTGTACTTCACTCATTAGTGGAGAGCATTAGCCAGTTACTTAGGATTGCTGGCTGTTTCTAGAGCACACAAATCCAATTTTCAGAAAAAGCAAGGCAAAGTTCATATTTCCCCTTCCCCCATGCCTGCCTGACACAGCTCTGGAGTTAGATTTCAGAAGCAGTATTTATTGCAGAAGCTTTCTATTTATTCGTTTTCCAAGATCAGCTGCACACTGAAGGAGGTGAAGCAACTGCTGGATTTGAAAGCAATCTTGGTTCTCTGAAGCATGACTCCAAAAGGCAGCTACCGAGTGACACATGACACTGCTCACCTATCAAGTAACTCCTTGAGCAGCAAGCAAGATTAATGCCAGGATGCCCAGAGCTAGTACAATGTGATGCTTGATGCTGTGTAAACCTTCAAAGTGCCTGCAGTCTCCACCAAAGAAGTAACCGTGATATCTGCTATGGAAACCTTTGAGCTGTACTTGGGAGAGAAACGCACTATAGATAATACAGTATTTTGCTTCTTGGTCATTTTAGCTTTGATTTGCTCCTGCTTCTTGCTATTGCATCAAAAGACCCATTGTCCACATGCCCTGTAGCTTGAGAGGGCACTAAGAGACGTCAGGAATTTTTTCATAGATTTATTAGTAAAGAACAGTAAGGCTCAGTTTAAGACCATAGAGCATTTTCAGATTCCTCAGAAAGCGGTAAATTTAGCTGTTGTGAAGTGTTGGTTGCCACACCATGAAACAATCAGCTTGACAGCTCACTAACCCAGCTATTAAAGAGTGTTTTATCTGGTCCACTGATAGGAAGTTTTCTGGATGGATCCACTTACTGTAAGGTCAAATCCCCAGTCCCCCCTTCTTTGCTTGGCAGAAAAGCACTGGCAGTTCATACCACATCTGGCTCACTGTGCCTCCACAACACAGCACAGTCAGCATAGGCTTGAACCGTTTTAAGTGCAGACATAAGTTCTGTGTTACAGAAAGAATTTTCATACTTCAAGCATACCTTCTGGCATTCTGATCAAAAACTCATTTGAATAAATACATTATTCCTATTTAAACTTACCCTAACAATTTCTGCCAGATCTGCTAAAATATTACAATACCCTAAGCTGTTTTTTCTGCTTAATATTGGCAAAATCACTGCATTCCTTCCAGAGATCAGTGAAAAATAATCTGAACATATAATCTTTTGTAGTTTATTTTCACATAACTTCTCTTTTTTGCTCAGCTAAGCACTTAAGAAAAAAACATCACAAAAGATCTAAGCAATTTAGTTTTATCACTCTCAATGTCTCTGACTTACAGCATATAAAATTCGGTGTTTTCTTTGAAAATTAGAGATTTAAAAACTTTAAGCAACTAAGTGGTGTTCAACCCCCAATCTCTTTTTAAATCCACCAGCTCCTGCTTCTCCTATTAATAAACATTCTTTCTCAGATTTCCACTTCATCCTGCCATACTGAAAAAGGAAACATTTTTGTTGACTGGGAAACAATTGAGTGAGACCAAATGCTGTAGTTCTGCTACTCCTCAACATGACACAAAGGGTAACAATAAAAGATATCACTTCCTCAATGAGTAAAACCTACAGCAAATCATTCTTCTTGTTCCTGCAGATACTAGCTTCACAGACAAGGTGGTTATAGGTAGTGTCTGCTCAGCACATTTCCAAAGGTATTATCTTATTCAGAGCAGTGCTCTACCTGACATGAGCCTTCACTGTACAAAGATAAACTTTGTATAAGGCTGAAAAAAAATCGGACTCATTAACATACTTGCAACCATCCTAAATTTGCCTTAGGGCAACCAGAAATACCAAGCTGTAACCACTGTTACACAGTCTGCAGCAACAGTGTCTGCAACTCTGCAGACACTGCTCACACAAGAAGCAGCAAGAAAAGTTCTCAATGCAGCTTAGAGGTTCTTCTGTATTTCACAAACATGAACCATGCAGTGAGTTCAAAACACCTGGAGAACAGCAGGCACAGATAAATTCATTATTGTTTTAATACCAACCAGTATTCTCAACCAGTGAGAAAAGTGATTGGCAATAGAAGTGGTGGCACTGTTAAACACAGATTTTTGTCACCGGCAACCTGACAGCACTCGTCTGGACAGGCAGCAGCCTACAGTCCACTTCAAATAACACAAAACTAGTCTAAAAGGTTCCTCAATGCAACACCTGTCCTACAATCTCTTTGATGTCTTAATAAATTGGACCTTACAACTTCGTTGAAGTGTTTGGAGCTTGATCAGAACACCTGAGTGCCATACCCACCTGAAGCTGCAGATGTTTAGCCAGTGCCTCTAAACATCCAATAGTTGGTTCTGAAAGATTACATTTTGATCCTTTAAAGAAAAAGGGTCAACAAAAATCACTCTTACACAAGTTTTCAATCAAGAAAAGCGTTCCACTAATCTGACTGCACGTATTTTATCATGAAGGTTTACAACTGCTAAGACATCTGATTATTTTTCCTGAATTCTTCCATGGTTGTACCCTAAAAAAATGTCTTTTCATAGGCCAAGGAACATCTAAGCATAACTAATTGCAAACTAACTATCAATGAAGTCTACCCATCCTGCATTATTCTCGCTGACAACTTAGGAAAAGAAAATCTTACCACAAATTTTCCATTTTAAACGCCAGATTGCTCACTAATTACATAAAAAAATACTTTCTACTGATTTAATGATGCTGTACATCTTAAATACTCCATCAGGCAACTTTGCATGGCACACATAACGTGCTCATACTAAATAGGTTACATAGTTTCCATAAGAATTAGTAGCAATGGAAAATGACAGCTTATACAGACCCTCAGAATATAATCATGACATTGTTCATATTAATGCCTGCCACTGCTGTTAACTCTTCCAGAAAGTCTCAAGAGGAAGCTAGATATAGTAGCAGAAGCTGATGAACTTCCAGCTGCAAGGGGTGGGAGGGAAAGGAAGCAGACTGATTAGCTGAATAGATTTATTGTATGCACATATTCTATGTTAAAACCCTGTATCTACTAGAACATAAATTTTTTTCAGTCATTTGACTGTTCACAATTCAAATACAGGAAAATGCTATCAGGCTAACATGTGTTTGTTCAGC
>NW_009954215.1:3856562-3869323 GCF_000747805.2 Chaetura pelagica | reverse complement strand
AGCAGGAAACCCTTTCTTCAAAATGGAAAAGAAGGCAGTAAGAAGCCAGAACTTTGCTAGAATTGTCATACTATTATTTCTCTAATGCGAGAAGGACCTTTTGATGTTTCCCCATCACATTAGAAAATAATCTCAACTTCATGTTAGCTCCAAAGAAAAATGCAGTGTTCTCTCTAAGGTGCAAGATACTATCATGCTACTTTCTCCAGTTTAGCTGGCAGATTTTATCGTCAGGCCACAAATATTTTCAGAATTTTCCTTAAAATTGATCTGACCAAAGCATCATAAAAACAAAATTGTAAGTGAAGTTTCCTATTCTAGTTGCTCTCCTTTAATGATCTTTGACATTGGCAGGGTCTATACACAACCAATTTTCAAAATGCACTGTAAGCTGACCTGCACTTCAGAAAGACAATTAAACTGAATTAAACTGGAAGAGATTCCCCCAGGCTCTTCACAAACCAAATAATTATCATAGCCCTTAAAACTGGGAGAAAAAAAACTTTGACTACCATTCTTGCAAAATAGGGATAAATAGGGTACTGCTTATTTAATCACTTCAATGTCAAAAAAAAAAAGGGGGGGGGGAAGCAAATTATTTGCCTTATAGTAATTTATAATACTGTATTTAAAACAAAAATGCAATAAAAAGAAAATAAAACACAAGAGTGTTTGGGAGAGGAAACAATCTGGCTGAAGCCTGAATACAGGTACACGATATATATCACCTGACTGATGCAGAAATACAGCAAAATAAGTCATCATCTACTTAATCAAACAGAAGAAGAAACACATGCAAAATAAGAATAGTAATAATAATAATAATAATAATTTGGTTGCAGGTTTACAAAACACATTAACAGTTGATTAATTCAGGCAAATTCTATCAACTCCTGTTGTCCTGCCACTGAAATAAACCTTCCTTGTTCTTACAATCAGCCTTGGTGAGTCTAATCAAGAACTCTAAAAATGTTGACATTTTACATTGTTTTATGGACACGATCAGTATTTTTTCATTCTGATTGATATGTGTTTTGCCTCCAAAGCACACTGTTGTGTCATATTTCACTTCCACTTTGAAGTCACAGATCAGCTCCTGCTAACTCAGGAAGGAAAATAAATTGTTGTTGCTGTATGTTCCAGAACTGTGGGGCAAAATGCCAGACTGTCCAGCAGCCAACAAACCAACCACAAATCTTTCTTCTTTTTTTTCTTCTTGCCCAATAAAAGAATATCAACAACCAATTAAGGCGTGTGGAAAGGAATGCACTGATGCTGTCCAGGATTATGCCTGAGACAATAGTTATGCTTTAAAATTCCTTTCACTGTCACCAGTAATGGAAATAACTTATAGTTCTTCAAGTTTGCTCTACCAGTCAATTAGGACTTACAATTTGAATACTATTGTTATTAAACTTACTAAATTAGACTAACCTAACTACAAACTGATTGAGTAACGACATTCAAAATTAAAGGCTCAAGAGGAATAGTAAAGAATCCTGCATTTCAGGTATCCATTTGATGGACTCTATGAGCGACTTAAGTTTAAAGGAAAGATTTGGAAAGTAAGCAGGTACCTACAGAACAGTGCATTTCTACACTGGCATTGCCAGTCTCAAGTAACTTGGAAACAGGATGACTGGCTACAATTACAAAGGAACTTGAGAAACATGACATTGACATTTTTAACATGGAAAAAAGTCTGTTCTGAAAGAAGAAAGGATACATCTTTTTATAATCATCAAGTATTCTCACCATTCCATGTACCTACTCTATTGCTCACTTGTTTTGTTTAATCCAAGGCATGAACTGAGAAGGTTGGAAGCACCAAATATACCAAAGGTAAACAAACTACAGAATAATATTAGGCTCCTCCCTCCTTACATACTTAGGCTCTGTAAAACAAAGACTAGCAAAACACAGTGTGAATATAGCAAAATCAAAACTGTTTTGTATACTCCACACTGCAGCATTATATATTGTACCAGTACTTTAAAGAGAAAAGATAATTTTGTTTGAACTAAAACTTTGTACTATGAATGAGAACCTGGTATCTTCTTCCATAAGTAATCAAAAAGAACGGCCACCTTCCCACTCCAATCAGCTAACTTCATTTTTGTTTTTAAAAAAACAGCAAACCCAAGAACTCTTAGGTGACTTAAAGTCTACAGCAAAATGTGAAGGCGTTTAAGTGCTTCAGGATGGGATTTATGGCAGAGTTCTGAAATTGATATTCCTAGTTCCTGTTGCTTTTACTGAAATATTTTTATAGAGAGTCACTTTTTTCCCACCCTACCCTTTTCCTTTACTGAATTTCCACACAATAACTTAGATTTGACCATCACCGGACATCTGAGCAACAATAAAAAAAGTTACAGCTGGATCCTGTATTAGTCCCAGCTGCACAGGATCTTTGGCTGCCTTCAGAAAACAAGAGACCCAATAGGAAAACAGTAGGAGAACTTCTTTTAGCAGCTTACCTTTGAATAAATTGTTTTTCCATATGCTACTACAACAAACTATCTTACTAATCTTACTACTCAATGCAAACTGAAGTTATTCTTCCTACTTTTCATCCCTTTTCTAAAAAAATAAAAATAAAAAATACTTCTTCAAAAACCTTTACTACAACATGCCAGAAAATAATCATCTCCATATGGTCTTTCAAGTCTAACATACCACAATGGATATTTCTGCGAAGTCCACCCACCCACAGGCTCCATAAACTTTAGAGTTTTATTTATATTTAATTTGGATTACCAATTTCACCCAACCTTTTCCCTTCCTAACACATTACTTTTTCAGGCTTACAGCAAAGGTAGGAGATAAAATAGGAGAAAAAGTTTTCAGCAAAATGAGAACAATACCATCATGGACACTCTCTTTACTTTGGATATCAGTGATTTCATAGCGGAAGGACTTAAACTAGTCTTCTTTTTATGTTTGCTCTTATAAAATATCACCTAATCTTTTAAAACATTCATGTGATACTATGTCATTTATTGGTACAAGACCAAGACTAAACACTGCAGTCTTTCCAACTTACATTGCACAAATGAGAGTGAAGAGAGCTAAACGTATTTTGAGTTTAAAAAAAAATAAATCACTGGGGGTGGAGAAGCTTCCTCTTAGATATTAAAAAAGTTACTATATTTAATGCACAAAAATCCACTCCCTATAGCCAAAAGAATAATCAACTCCATATGCTCCATTTATCTGTCCTTGCTAAAACATCTACAGCAAATTGAAATACCACAAGCTGTCTAGAAAGGTTGACCTCATATAAAAAACAGGACATAGGCTGAAGAACCACTTTGAGATTCCCAATTACAGAATTAACCAGCAACACCTACATGAAGAAAAAACAAGTCACATACCTGAAACCTCTCAAATCTCTCTCTTCTGTGACTGCAAACCCTTTCATGACACAACGGTCATTACTCTGAACTTTGCCTCTGTCTAACTATGGTTACCAGCTTCAACTTACACTTAGGAAACAGTTTCTATTCAAAATGCAGCTCAGAAACAGCACCACAAATTGTAAGAGATGGTGGTAAAACAAGCACAGGTGATCTCCCTGTGACCAGATGAATGTCAGATGCTGCTTAAAAATGTTTCATATAACTGACAACTTTAATAACTTAAGGCAGTATAATAGGTAAAAAATGACCTGCAGAAGAGCAAGTTAAATAATAATAACATTCTATTAAAAGTTACTTTTGAGAATAGAAATATATCTTCTCAAATATAGATATATATTATCATATATATATATACATATATATATATACATATATATATATATTAATATATATATATATATATATATATATATATATATATATATACATATATATATATATATATATAATACAGACTACCCATGTAGGCATTTACGTGATGGGTACCACAAGCAAAATTAGTTTTCTCCTATTAGTATGTATTAGTATGTATGTACTAGTACGTTACAAAATGCAAGACTAAACCAACGATTACTTCAGCCTGATAGAAGCTCTTGAAATACTAAATACTCCTGAAATACTAAAGTGTTTGGTTTGGGTGGTGGCAAGCAGAACCCTTTCAGCTAAAAGAAAAAAATTTAAAAAATAATAAAACTAGAGAAAAAAAAAAAGGGAGAACCACAAAACAATATATAGTCACACATTCACCTACCCCATGCAATAAAGTCCATAGATCTATGATATTGGATCCTCAGAGTTTGTACACAGCATCTCTTGTGTGGGTAGCCAGAAACAGCTGAGCACTTTTTATGTACAAGAAAGAGGTCAGGTCCACTTGGTCTTCTCCAGAAGGACTCAGAATAGCCCTATGCCATCCTGACCATTGTCTAAGGGGACAAGGGACCAAGTCCCTGTCCTGCACACGTTAGGAGTTTCATGCATTTACATCACAAGGTTCTTCCCAAGGAATGGAGTTAAGCCATAACAGAGCCACCACCTCTTCTTACAGCCACTTGGTCTAACCTCAAATTCCTGGGAAAACTTCCCTCCACATCCCCTAGCTGGCCAACTATGAGATACTGAAACAAAAACATGCAGCAGCTTTACAAATTCAAAAATTGCATTTGCAAGTGGTCAAAGTTGTACTCAGACAGAGTACACAGCCTGGTGGGAAAATTTCTCCTCAGTGTATTAGAATGACTAGGCAGGAAGTTCATTAGTCCAAACTTACATGAGCAAGAAAGAAAAAGAAATGTATTTGGAGTCTGACTACTGAATATAAGAAATACTGCTTCAAGCAACAGTAATTCTTATTTCATAATATCCCAATGCAATTATAAATGCCCCTTTTGACAATTCCCCCTCTCTTGTAGTAAGGATTTGTTCATGTCAGAGTTTGACCCTGCAAACAACACTGCTTATGAGCTAAACAAGGATCTTATTAAAGAACATGATCTCTATGGCACATGAAAGCAAAAATGTAACAGCAAATAAAGACTCTTGGATACTTGGAATTAAACAAGAAAACAACCTGAATGGTATTTTGCAATATGAATCAGATAGTAAAAAAAGCCCAACGAAACACAAAACAAACATCTCCATGCTAATAATTACACTGACTATTAATGAGGTGGCTGTATAAAAATGTAGAGGTGACTCATTAAATGATTACATCTCACAGTTTGTCTCAGAGAAAAAAGTAAGAGGCATTTCCCCTACTTACACATTCCAATTTTTCAGCCTTTTTTTGTGCATGCATGTGTGTGAGAACAAGAGTGAGCACAAGGGAGATTGGACACATTTCTTTTCCTACTCATCAACTCTCTCTGCCAAAGTACATCCCGCACAGCACTCAATTTCAATCTAATTTGACTGAGTAGATGTTCCTACAAGCTGTGTGAAAACTGGTAGCTGGGTAGAAGAGCCACTAAAATTAATTCCCACAGTTATTGTTCAGTCTCTTTCATATCCTGAGAGTCAGAAGACTTGCATCTGACCATTTTCACACAGCTTTTTTGTTAAGAGTTTAATCTAAAAATCAACAATTGTTTCCCCTTTGCATTAAGGATCTGTATCTGCAAAGAACAGCAGCAGCTCCTCAAAATCCAACTGAAACCCTGGACATGATAGCAGAAGTCAGACCTGAATGCAGACTCAACTTTCACAAATGAACTGATCTTCAACTATTGTTGAATAAACTTCTTGTGGATCCAGAAGAATTACTACTTAACAGTCTTGCAGTAAAATCCATCCTTGTTGGTACCAATTCCACTGGGTTGCTAAATAACAGCATCAGTTTCACAGTTCTTCCATATAGCTGGCATAAGGTAGCTACTTCTTTTTATAATAAACAGAACATCTGAAAATGAGGCCAATTAATAAAACTGCTTCAAAAAGTGTGACCTCTTGAAAATTTGATCAAAGACCTTCAGTACTCCATGTCCTAGATGAGATTCTGATTTAGATTTCACAAGCTTCCAGCACTCAACATTTCCCATTAACTCCGTAAGATTCCATTGAGTTTGTCAAATACTTTTTTCCTAGAAAATACTAGATAATTTTGTTTGTTCTTGCCTTTAACAGGTTAACTTTCATTGGAAAACCTACTTGCTTATATGGTACCTATATATACGCAGATATCAGAATTTCATTGGAATTGTGGAAGCAAGTATGCATCACTTTCTTCTCCTTAAATAAAACTTTCTATTAACAAATAATAGGTTTAAAGAACCTCAGAAAGCAATGAAATAAATGTAACACAGATGTTCACCACCAAAAAAAAAAAAAAGAACAAGAATGTTTTTACTTCATAGCAACCAAATAGGTCAAGCCATTTCCTTCTTCAGGCAAATCTCAGAGGACCACAAAACACATGGTTTTCTAGTGGATTTTGTGTGTCTATCCCACTAAGAGGAAACACTGCTGTCCAAAAAATTTGCAATACGAAGTTTTCCCATGAAATTGTTGGAATTAAAAGAAGGAAGTCATATGCAATTAAAAACAATTTGCTAGATGTTAAAAGTTATACAAATTGCATAATTAAACACATTTTTACTACCCAAGTCACATACCTTTCCTATGCAGCATCTTGTTTTAAAAGAATGCAGTGAAGAAGTCAGAAATGCCAACGTTATGGCTGTTCATACAGTGTTCCTTTGCTTCTATAAATCTCAGAAACATCACATATTCTTCACCTCCATGAGATTCCTGCCTTGCTGTTCTGTAAGTTGACAGGTTTTTCTAATAAACGAGCTAAGTATCCTCTGTGAATGAAGCACAGTCAATGTGTCCAAACTCCTCTCAAAAATAAGTGCAAACCTTCCATATGTACTTAAGTACTCATGAATTACAGTGAGACAAAGTGAAGCAGACATCATTAACTATCATTTTACTTTTAAAAGGAGGAAAAAAATTATCTAGATTCCTACAATCATCACAAAACCTACCCTACATGCTGGCTAGTTCCATATATAAGTCTACAGAAAATGTAATGTGTGATCCCTTAACCAGATTAAAACTTATTTGTGCATTCAAACAGGAAAATTAATATTGCATAGGAGAACATAGCTTGTTTCATAACCTCAAGATTGCAAAAGTGTTACAGTGCTTTTGCATTGGCCTTTTACTGCCATTTTTATCACAACCTTTCTACAGACTATTTTTAAAGCAAGCACAAATTAAAACATCTGTTTTCATGTCAATAACCATTTGGGATGTCAGCTTGTGTCCACGGACATCAATAAAAGGCAGTGGGTGGAAGCGACATTAAGAGCTCTCTTTTAGACTAATTAAGCTTAAGATCACAATTATGCAATCTTAAGATGTCAAACAAGCCAAGATTTTAGCTGGGACAGACAGTGCTGGATCCAGAGCACACAACACACACTGTGAGTCATCAATTCAAATATGATAGTTCAATTTTTATTTGCAAATTTGGTTATACAGAAACAAGACATAGAAAGGAAGAGAGTATTAAACCAGGCACAGGGTCCTACAAATCTTCATAAAAACTTGGAAGCAGAAACATCATCTCCCAAATGAAAAAACGATTACCAAGATAGGAGGGAAATGAGGAGAGAGCAGTCAAAGAAGCCAAGAAAGCAAGATTTCAAAAAGAAAAGTATAGTAAACAGTACTAGAGGCAGCTGGCAGGACAAAAAGGAAGAAGGGAATGTACCGAGTACAAGGGTTCAGGACAAGTGTGGAAAGGACCCAGGATGAGCCTGGAAGAGATGCTCTTCAAACAGTGACTGCAAACAGCTCATTCAATGACTTTCAACATGAAAAGGAGATGGGGCAGTAGTTCAAGAACTAAACGGCGCCAAAGATGTGGGGTAAAAAGAAACAGACTCTAGCGTGTTTGCAGTGGGAGGGAAAGGAAAAGAGCAGAAGATATCGGCAGATAAGAGGGAGCTACAGTATAAGCAAAAAGTTTAAAGCTTTCAAAATCTTTATGTTGTACTACTAAAGGAGAGACAAAAAAGGAGGCCAAAAAGATGACAAGCAGAAGAAATCAGAGGAAAGCCATGATGTATTTAATTTGCTTTCCCTTGAAAAAGTGTTCAAAATCCTACAAAGAAAGAAGGGAGACAATAAACGTGATGGGAATGAGAAACCCAATGTGAACTGCAGAATGCATCTTGGAGAACTGTGTGTTGGCTCAAGATCTGCAGCCCCTCAACTGGTAAAAGCTCTTACAACTACAGTGATATTAAGAGATTGCAATACCCATTCAGTCACAGCAGCACATGGGGAGCCCACTGTCACGTGGCTATTACTGTGATTCCCAGGCATTGTTCTGTAAAGTACACTCTGTTCCCATAAGCAAACCCTACAGCTTGCTTTCCTAGCTGTAACAGTGCCCACAGATGCTGTTATAGCCATACTGTTCCCCTAAATCCATGGCATGCTTGTACTGCTGAGCACAACTCACCAAGTACCATTATATATGAACACACCAAGTTTGGCAACTGACAAGCTCTGGAAAATCTATCAGCAAAAATTTCAAGTTTGCTTCCAAGTCGCAGCTAAAAATATTAAACATTAGGCTAAGAAAAGTGTGTTACTGCAATTAACAAGCCCATTTTCTGACTCCACCAGAAATAACTAATATTTACAACACCATTCTTAATATTGTACCATGGCATTTTCATCAGAGTGGTAACAGATTAAATGGCTTTGGGCTAAAATTAAGATACTACTGAGCTGACAGGTAATCTGTACAAATGTGAGATTAGTTTAACATTAAGAAGTATTTATTTAGCAAAAATACATTTAGCATGTAGCTCTGCTGGTTGATAAAAGTTTTATTTATGTCATTTAGGTTTTCGTTTTTTATCTCTGTATCTGCTCTTTTATCTCTCTGGAATCAGTCCAGGCAGTTGGTCTAACTCTGGTGTATTTTAATTCCTGGCATTTATCTAGAGTGCTCTTTAAAACTACAAGCCCTCCTCTAAACAACTTTTGGAACAACTCTTTAAAACAATCAGAACAAATTATCCACTTTGATGACCAGGGAGTGAAACATACTTAACTTTCTTCTGTGTTAGAATACACTTCTAATTTTATGAGTTTCTTTTGTTTTAAACACAACATGCAAATTTAGTCTTAAATGCAGAGCAAATGCCTATAACCATGAAGAGGTCATGTGGACTCTTCTATCTTTAATATCTATCTTTGAAAGATACTAGTGTGAAAAAGAACAGATCAGGCTGCTCATGTCTAAAAGTGAGATATATAATTTATTTTTAAACATTATTTTTAAGAAAAAAAATGTGTGTTTTGTTACATTTAACAGCTTTTACCTATAAATGGATAATTGCCTTGCCCTGCAGAAGAACAGAAGTCATCCTGCTAAATCTGGTTGGCAACAAATCCACTCTTCCAAGTCTTCTGCAAGACAAGCTGGTCTCTTGGTCTTGTTCCTTGAGAAGGGCTTTCTACACAACAGAACCAACGTGCTACCTGGCACCACTGCAGGCAAGTATGGCCAGCAGCTAACAGAGCTTGGCAACCGAACTGCTCTCTTCCCCCCAAAAAAGCTTCAAAATTCAGAAAGCAAAGACAGAGTGTGGGGAACCACAGGGAAATGTCGATGCCATAATTACTGATACAATTTGGTCTATTTGTCAAGCAGAACCAGGACTTTAACCTTTTGGCATGTAGGTTTAGAGCCCTTCACAGAGACTGTTTAAAGCAAACACACACACAAAAGTTGGTAAGTAACTCGAGGTCTTTTCCAAGAGGAATGGCACAGAGTTGAATCTGAGGGAGCACAAAGCTGCACGACCAGACTCCAATTCAGAAAAAACAAAGAGAAGTATTATTGTGCTCCTGCAGCACAAGGCGACCCACGCAGAGCATTTGTGCACTTCAAGGCTCTCCAGAAGATCACTCACTGCTTAGTGGCAGTGGTCACACCACCTGCTGCCAGCAGCACTGCCCAAGAGGGCCTCAGCTCACTGGTACCACCATGGAACAGCACACACATAAGAAAAGCTTCAGTCGAGTCACAAAAGATGTGATTTTAAACCCAGGGAGGAGGAGAAATTTCCTGGATTAAGTGAACCAGAGAGATATTTTAATCAGAACACAAAAGAAGGCTGAGACAAACACCAACTGACTCGGCTCATATCGCATCAATAATCCATGCACAGAGGCTCTGCTGAAATCAATGGAGGGCTTGTGCCTAAGTGGATTGTATAACATAAATGCATGCCCCTATTTAGGGCTCCACACACAAAAGACAAAGCAGTACTGAGAACAATTCCCTTAATTAACATTTCTCTTCCATCAAGGGCTTCTAAAATAATAAATCCTAACTTCACATATAGCTCTGTTTTCGTTCAGTTTTTACCAGAGGTGGTAAAACAACTGACCCCATTTGACAAATAAGGGAACCACAGCACAGGATGCAAATTAAACTGAAGAGCAGGACAGCAGGCAGAACTCAACTGGGAAACAGCAGTTTACCTTCTGAATCACACTTTAATGTTCTAGATATTTAGATGCTTATCTAGTTCAAGTCTCTAATTAGGGTGATTCTGTGCAGTCCTCAAATAATTTTGCATACGTCCTAAAGCACCTGTGCACAGCCATATGCTTATCTCTCTGAGTTTCCCACTCAATAAAGTCCATTTTTTGAGGCTTGTAAATATTCTGCAGAGGTTCAAAACACTGGGCTGCCCTGGCCAGATGCCCTTGGTACCCCAGGAGACTTACTACTCAGCGACAATAATGGATTTTTAAATTGGCTGTCAAATCCACACTTTTCACATGCTTTCTATTGTTTAAAAAAGGAGGAAGAAAAAAAGAGAAGAAGAAAAAAACCACAACAAAACAACACCTTTAAATTCAAAATACCAATTCATTAGCTGGAAATGACCTAACTAATCCTCGTGTTCCAAATTGACATCTGTCCACAAGAAAAAGCCAGACTGGATCTCTATACAATAAAAAAGTGCATTATTGACAAGATGCCAGTGTAAAACATCAAATACACTGATGGCAACAAAATTTCCAGTCTCATTAGTCTACAGTCATTTGACAACAAAGCCAAGTAAGGAGGAACATAATCCATGCTGTAATCTGACCCCCCCAAAAAGCATCAGGTTTATTAATGCAAAATTAAGTTATTAATAAAAGAACAGTTTCACTTGCATGCTATGACAAAATCTGACTTCACCTACACATGCTTTCTATTGTTTAAAAAAGGAGGAAGAAAAAAAGAGAAGAAGAAAAAAACCACAACAAAACAACACCTTTAAATTCAAAATACCAATTCATTAGCTGGAAATGACCTAACTAATCCTCGTGTTCCAAATTGACATCTGTCCACAAGAAAAAGCCAGACTGGATCTCTATACAATAAAAAAGTGCATTATTGACAAGATGCCAGTGTAAAACATCAAATACACTGATGGCAACAAAATTTCCAGTCTCATTAGTCTACAGTCATTTGACAACAAAGCCAAGTAAGGAGGAACATAATCCATGCTGTAATCTGACCCCCCCAAAAAGCATCAGGTTTATTAATGCAAAATGAAGTTTTATTAATAAAAGAACAGTTTCACTTGCATGCTATGACAAAATCTGACTTCACCTACAGAACCAGCTTTTAGCTAAACACACACTGTCTGTCTCTTCCTGAGGTCCCGAGTATCTCTCCCCCCCATGAAACTCCAACTTTGAGTGCTTAACATCTTGTGAAAGATTGATTCAGCAACACATCTACTTTCCAGTTTACATCTCACATGTGTTAAGTATTACATTACAAAGGTTTAGGGCCAATAACAAGCATGTTCATTTCCTTAAGGACAGATGCAAGTCCATAATACTGTGAAAACAACATATTTTGAGTTGAATGAGCCTTCTGCTCTTTACAATTGCAGTATTCAATTGCTTTTAATTATAACTTTTCAGGACTGGCTTGTTCTGTCTTTTCTTTTTTCAGATTTATTTTTTCTTTAGAGTTTAAATCTATCAATGACAGAACGAGCAGGAAAAGTGCCTGCTGCAAAAAGGCCACATTTCCAGAAGACTGCTTGAAGAGCTATTTTTCTGATTCATCACAGCATTTATTTTCTTTTTCAAGTTGACAAAACAAACACCACACCCACTTGATTTCCGAGTTCTGGGTAATTATCCCTGGAATTAGCAAGCAGCGTGCAACTATTAATCATACGACGTTGAGCCCTTACTTTACCTATTTAGAAATAAGCCAATGCGTTCAAACGCAGGCTGTTTAGCATTTTCTTGAAGAGATATCCTCATCGTTTAATTCTGCACCTCCAGCACCGACGCAGGCAGCCACAGACACGGAGAATATAGGGCAGCCCATTCAGCCAACCCCTCTGCCCCAAGGCAGGATCAGCTGCTCCTCAGCCACCATTATCGCTGATGATACACCAGAACTGGTTATTTCAGGCAGCAGCTTTACACAGGAACTCACAAAACACATCATAAATTACAGGAGAGAAGCGTGTTGCAAAGTCTGCAGCGCCTCAAAACCGGGACGGCGCAGAAGCCGGGCTCCCAAGGACACAGAGTCAAAAATCAGAGCTGCCCCAAGACGCGAGTCCGGATTTTCTGAAAGCGGCACCTGGCACCGCTAACGCCGCCTTTGGGAACAGCTCGCCTTGTTGGAACTGGACGAACCACCCCAGGACTCTCGCCGAGCCCCCATCAGGATGACACACACCGGAGCGCCCGCACACCCGAGGGATTCTCTCCCTTCACACAGGACACACACACACACACACACACACACACACACACACACACACACACACAGTCCCGCAG
>NW_009954215.1:3837088-3855766 GCF_000747805.2 Chaetura pelagica | reverse complement strand
AGGGCGGGAGAGGCGGAGGGGAGCCCTGGAGTCCGCCGGGCTTCGTGTCGGCTGGGGTTGTCTCTCGGGGTCTGCAGCTGCCAGAAAATGCCTGCAGAGCTGCCGAGTCCTTCCGAGGGCTCTAAAAGGGAGGGGGAAAGCGGGACATGACAAGGAGAGGACGGAGCTTGAAGCCACATCGTGAGAGGCGACCAGGTGCGTTGAAGTCTCCGAAAAGGAGCCCGAGGCATATGATGTTTCTGTGCGTTTTCTGCCGGTTGTTGCTGCTCCTCGCTGCGGGGTCTGGCCCGGCGGGCTGCAGGGTGTAAGTGGGACTGTTCCCCGAGCGCGGTCTGGGGGTTGCCTAGCTGTGCATTGTCTGTGTTGGTAACGGAAGGGATTTTTTCTTTAACGCCCTAGGAGTCCGAGCATCTGTGGGATTTCCGAAGTCCTCGGTAAAGATAAGATCTTCAGTGAGGTGTCACGGGAGTCGGGACATCAGCAGCCTCCCAGGTCTGGGAAGGTAAGCAGAAATGTGCTGGCACAGACCACTCTTCCTTCCTTCCTTCCTTCCTTCCTTCTCCGGCACCACCTCTTTTTTTTTAAAAAAAAAACAACCTTTGCTGTCAAAATTGTATTTAGATAGGAAGCTGTGGGAGGAAAGGGTCAGCCAACAGGAAAATATCGTGTTTTTCATTTTCCTCTTGTAGGCTGGCATGGGGCAGAGCACTGTTTGGGGAGCTGTGCTGGGAGCACTCAGGTCTTGACACCGCTGCTAATAGGTGGTTGTTACAGCCCATTTTGCTGAGAGCTGCCTTTGACTCCAACAGCTGCTCTGGTTGTAGAGCATTTTGCCTCATCTAGAAATCATAAACATCACAAACCTTTAAAATTCTCCTCTGTATTTCATAGAAGCATCACGTTGGTAAGAGATTTACTTTGAAATGTGTGACCATAAAGTGCAATTACAGGATGTTTTAAAGTAAGTTTGAATGCAGGTGAGCTGACAAGGGGGCTTTGAATACTTTTTGCACATTGGGCAAACTGTTAATTTACATTAGCCATAAAGTGCAATTACAGGATGTTTTAAAGTGAGTTTGAATGCAGGTGAGCTGACAAGGGGACTTTGAATACTTTTGCACATTGGGCAAACTATTAATTTACATTAAAGTGGAATTTGGTGAGAAAACTTCTAATTTTATAATTGATCACAGTATTGTTTGCTTCCATTGCATATGTGTTGTTTTACATGTTTAATATCTTTTACAACTTATATTTATTTCTCTTGTTGCTTTTGTTTGTTATTATAATTTGTTCCTTCCTTTGTGTATTTCAGTATAACTTAATATACTTTTGCTATAAAGAAAATTCTAGTGCAAAATAAAATCTAGCCCAGTCACTAATGGTAATAGCAGTGAGCCATGGAGAACGATCCCCCACCCACCAATTCAGTGCAAAATTCTTGTTGAGTTCATGGAAGCAGTATTAGGTTTTAGAATTTGCCAAATTAATAATAAGATAAAGATAAAAATGACTTTGTGATGCAAGCAAGATGTGAAAAAAGGCTGCCCTAGTTAATAAGTGATCACTTGGGAAATTATATATAAACTTCATGGTGAAATCAGACAATTCCAAACTTGTGAGAGAAGCAAAATGTTCTTTACTATAACTTCATTGTTAACTTGAGCAAACAGTTAAATTATCAGTGTTTTGCATTATCAAATAGATACCCTACTCTGTTGTAACTTTGAAATCTGTCATTCAGTACCCTCTACAGATTGCTTGATCTTTTTTCTTTCTTTCAGTCCCTTCTGTAGTCAACTCTATTTTTGCCACAAGTATGTTTAGCCAGTTTTATATCCCCAAGTCTAACCTTCTGTGTTGGAAGAACTTCCTTGTCTGTCATTGATGTAAATAATACTCTAATAGCTGGTCTGTTGAAATTATTTTTAGAGGAAAATTGTGATTTCTCCAAAAACTGCTGTTGTTGAAGTTGATTCCTTGATTATAAATGTGGTTATTTGCTGCATTTTCAGGTAATATACTTTGTCCTTTTTTTCCCTCTTTGGATCATTTGGTATCTGGTTTGATTCAGTTTTCACTAAGTAGTAATTTATCACATAATTTTTCATTTTAAGGGGTCAGGAGCACATCTGTTCTGACATTTGCCCTTACACAGAGAGTCAGTGAAGACAACTGAATCCATTACATCATACTTTTATGGTCTAAAAGGCTCATTAAATATTGAACCATTTTTATGCATTTCAATTTGAACCAGATTCCAAGAAGCAGTGAATGAAAATTAAAATGAAAATTACTCTTTACCCCTTCCCCTTTTTTTAAATAATCAAAGAATTCAGGAATAGGAAAGCCGTGTTGGTCATCACATCCTGTCCTCAGCAAGAATCGATTGATTCCCTTTTTTCTGTACTGCTTTTTCTCAGTTAATGGAAATTCTGAAAAAGTCTTCATAATTCATCTTCAGGTTACTTGTAGAAAGAAATAAGCTTAATCTTACTGTGGTAAGTTTCCTCTTTGGGTAATATGTTTCAGTGATGTAAAATTCCATTTTATGATGACAGATATAATAAACTTTTTATTTCTAACCAAAAGCTACGATGATCTTCATTACATGGATAGTAATTCAGAAGTAGATAGTAACATTGTTTTCAAAGACAAGAAATATAATTCTGAACTTTTGCAATATAGAAAGAAATAAAATTGCCATTGTGCATCAGGCTAGACTTCAGTATCAGAACAGGGATATGGAATAATGCACTTTACTGTTGGAAGGAAGAAAGAATCATCCTAGATGCAGACATAGCTTGCAAGTCTGGCTTATTATGACTTGTGTGACTAGATTTGATAAGAAGGATTTTACAGTTACCCTTAAGGAGAACAGTTAATCTTCTGTACACTCTTAACAATACAGTATTGAAGAATATAGATATGCCTTAAAGAATATAGATGTAAACTAAAATTATTTGGTTGGGTTTACTACTTGCTCACTTAGATGCTCAGATTTTTAGAAAAGCATTAGCATTACGTTTCCTAAGGCAATATCTTAGTCAGAACCACTGTCATCAGTACTTAGCCATTGCATTAAAGAATACTTTTGTCTCAAAGCTAGACCATCAAACAATGTTTTTATTTTATAAGAAGCATTTGCCTAATGGTTTCCAGGCAGGAAGGTCTTAGTCCATCTCCATGGTTTTTTTCTATTTTTTTTATCAGTACTTGAATAATAAGATATTCTTAACCCCCTAGGGCAAACTGTTTGACTTCCTCTGTCTGGCAGATGGGTTTTACCCATGTATTGTTTCTTGAAATGTTTATGCTGTCACACATATGATCTTTTTCTCAGCTGGAAAAATACATTTATTGAAAATCTTGTTTGCTGGTTGTCTTAGTGGTTTCAAAAGTGCTTGCAACTTCCATTAACTCAAAAAAATATTACTTGAAAGTATTTTGGCCTGCTTTGGGGAATATCAAAGCTGAAGTTTAGCAAGTCAAACATCTTTTATGAATGGTGCTTTTTTTTGTTTGGATAGGAAGCTTGTTCTCTTAAAATAATAAAAAAAACCCCAAAGTTAAATATGCCTCTTTTCTAAGAATTTTGCATGAGTTTTTCCTTCAGAGGAACTTTTAATCATATCCTGAATCTTATTTGCAGTTTATTTCGATTTCCAAGTCTTGGCATATTTTGAGGTTGTTGGTTTCCTTAAGATTCCTAAATAAGCTTGATTTACTCCTAGCATCACATGCTACTGGTTTTGAAAGTCAGTGCTTGTTTCCATTGTGTAACACTGATAGAACTACTGTGAGTCATTGAGTAAAGAACACCAGAATGTCCAAGTGGGGAAAACAAAATGTATTAAAAGTTGTGGAGGCCCACCAACTCTGTAATGCTTATGATTTGAAATACAGTTTACATCAGAACTCAATTCTGCCTGTGTTAATTATGCATAGCACTAGACATAAATGGGGTGCTTTCTAGCATGAAAGCCGTGCCTAAAATGACAGAAAAAGAATAACTGGATTCAAAGGACATGGGTTGAATCAGATCACAAGTGGAATTTTGCATGAAGCCTAAGAGGGTTTTTCTATCAGGAAAATGAAAACATTTGATGTAAAGTAATTCCCCAAAGGGGAGTGCACTGATAAAGGCCAGATGCTGTTCCCACTCTTGAGAATAGCCACAGTCTGTGAATTCACCTCAGCTGGCTAACTCCCACTTGGAATGGTTAAATGTGTTATAGCAGACCTCTCTGCAGTCTCACCAAGGCCTGGGAATTTGAAATTCCTCATCCATCCTATACTGGGAGCTGTAGCTGGGTTGCAAACCATACATGAGCCCTGCTTTAGCTGCACACTTATGGCAGCAGTTGAGAGATGGATTGTAGTAGTGCTACTAACAGCAGAGGCCCCCACAGTTCCTTCCTCCTCCCCACCCACAGAAGTGTTCTCCAGCAGCTCCACAGGGTAGCAGGGCTGGCATCCCATGGTACATGTGGCAGCCAAGAGACAAGATGGTGTCCCTCATGACATACAGTGTTAGAAGGGTTAGACCAGGTGCTCTTGTTGATTTATCATTGAGTGTCTGAAATGCAATTGCATATCTCCATGTGAGCTGGCTCAAATCTTGCTGCTGGCTAGTCAACAGTGCACAAATCTAGGTTGAATAAAAGTGGAACCATAAATTTAGACAGGAGCAGAAATTGGCAACTAATAATTGTCACTTTTAGTGCTCTCTCAGCTGTTCAAGCAACCATTTCTGGAGCTGTGCTGTAAGTAAGATCACTCGATCCAGATTTTAAAAGTTCTGTCTAAAATAATTATTTCTAAACATAATTATTCCATTGATTAAGTTGACACTCTGCTCCCACAAACAGTTGCATTGGCACCATTGCAGCATTGGTAGACTGTGACACACAGATGGTGTGGAAAGAAGGAAGGCACACTGCTGGATAGCTATTTTGTCAGTGAGGAAAATAGCCCTGAGTAATTCTAACCTTACTCTGAACCACAGACTGTGCCATCAATTTCACTTTCTGATCTCTCATGATCAACCCTTTTCAGACTGCCTATAGCCTGATTACATGCTTGTTAATGTCTGGTCTGTGCACTAGTAGATCATCTAATGGTAATAAATTGATCAAGATCAAATAAGAGCAGGTAATCACATTCCTGTCAAGTTTAGCCAGTTATGAGTTAAAGGGTTTAGACCAAACTTTATCTTGGCTTTATACTGCTGGCAGGAAGACAGATCATGCCAACTGTAGTGTAAAATCATCAAGAGTAAAACAACTCTCCACTCCTTGCTTTGTGAGGGTTTTGTTTTTCAAATAACTTTGTACTGCTGGGTTGAATTTATTAAAATAATTTTGTGCCATGTTGCCACCCAAAACCTAAATTTGTTATATGATGAAATTGCAGTTGTATGCTGATGAAACTATGCCTTCAGCTTCTCTTGTGGGTTATTTTTTTAATACATAGCTCCTATTCAATCCAGGTGCAGAGGGGAGGGGATTCCTTGTTAGAAGGTGATGTGTAATATTTTAAATTCTTACCATCTCTAACCAAGAAAGGTCCCTATTTATCCCAACTACTGTAGTTGTAAAGAAACACCCGGGGGTCAGAGGCAAAAAAACATCATTTAAATCCTTTCCCTCATGGCTGTATATACTGTTTTATTATTTTCATATCCTCCTGGATATAAGAGTAATCCCATACATTTCTATACTAAAAAAAAACAACAAACAAAAGGTATTTTCTTACTATAAAAATGCACTTTCAATTTTAAAAGCTGATTTTTACTTTAATTGTCTTTTCCTGCTGTATTTCTCTGTATAGTTTCAAAAAAAGAAAAAACTGCCTCCAAGTACAAGAGGATGTTAGGGGAGGGACAAACTTAAAACTTGGCATGCACTAAAACAAAGAATTTTTTGCAAGGAAATGGAGGAGACGGGTCAAATTAATTCCTTATGTAACTCCATTTACCCCAGTGGAGTTAAATGAAGGATGAATTTGGTACCTTATACCTCTGTGGTCAGAAAAGGATTTCTGTGACCTCAGTCAGCACCATATAAAATAATTCTTAAGATATAAAATTGTAATTTACATGTGATAGAACTGCCCTTGTTATTTTTAGTCTATTAATATAACTGTAAAAGAACAATAGGTCTACAGAACAACAGCAAAAACAGCTTCATAAAAAGATTAGTACATGATGATTTGCAGCTTACATCCATAGTAACAGTTTTTTGTGGAAATGAGGAATTCATGACAGACTGCTAATATGGGCAGTGGCAGCAGGGACAGTTTCCATTTCTTTTAAGGTCCAAATACTTTTCACCAGTTTGCTGCATTGCAGATTTAACTTTGTTCCTCTCATCTCATTCTTCTCCCCTGACCACCCGTTATTCCCTTCTCCTTTCCTTCTGGTTTGAGTTCCACTGTGTGTGCAGGGACATCTGTAGCTTCTTACTGATGAGTTTTCTAGATTTTTCTCTTCAGGCAGAAATATTCAACCTCTGGGGACAGGTGAAGGAGAGATGTTTGGTCTCCACCATAATGTCTTTCTGGATTTTAAATTTCAATGTGCTTCAATTTGAGATGCTTTAAAATAACACATTTTCACTGTGAGAACCCAGCCTCCATGTGCCATTCTGTAGTACTCAAATATAGCTGTACCCAGAGATTATTTCCCTTTTAAAACCTTGTTATGAAACATTAACCACTGCTTCCTCACCCCACTCCCAAATTCAGGAAATACTTTTCATATCAATATGTGAACATGTTTTAATAGTGTAATGCAAAAGCATCTATATAGTATATTAGTGCAATGAAATTGAAGTCAACAGTCTTGTCTTTTTTATCCTTACCAAATTGCAACTATCTTTTTTAATATAGAGGAAAGGATTTGTGTATACATGCATATAAAAGATGTGAAAATACAAAGGCATTTATTGAAAACAGACAAAACCAGGAAGATGATAAAACAGCAGAAGGAAGTGGCCTCAGAAATAACTCTTGCTTTGTATAGCAGAATTTATCGCTAAACCTAAGGCTGGCAAGTTGCCATGCTTCAGATAAAACAAGCAATGTAATATATAAAAAAAATTAAGCGTACAAAATACAGTAGACACATTTGAAAAGCTAATGTCCTAGAAAGTAATTAAATTAAATGGGTTTTGTTTCTCTCTTTTTAAAAAAAGTGTCTCTTTAAAAGCTTCATTATATTTTCAGACATCAGCAATCTCAGTTGTACAGATGTAGGCTTTCTGAGGATGTCTGCATCAGGTGTGCCATTCAGCAGGATGTAGGAAAATCCCAAATATCCAAAATTAAGCAAAGATGGTGGAGATGCATTTTGAAAGCAAAACATTTGCTTTATCAAATTAGCAGAACTATTAAAACACGTTATATGGAAAAATGATTCACAGATTTAAAAGCTACTGCACAATTTTAATCCACAAAGAGACTCAAGTAAATATGTACTGCTCAACATTCTCACACTGGATAAAGGATATTTTTTTAACATAGTAACTTCTTTATTTCGTTATATGTTGGGAATTGGGGGAAATCAAAAGCTTTAGGAAGTAACAGTTCATTTATACCTGAAAGACTTTTCACATAAATGTTTTTGAAGTCTGCTGTTGACTGCAAACACTTCAAAAGCATGAGAATCTAGGATATTTAGGTCAGCATTGTACCAGCTGAGAAAAAATGAATTATTTTCTGCAAGGTTGTTTTCTCCTCTCTAGCCTGGTAAGGCCTGCATCCTGGTATTCCTGCTAGAAGAAAGAGCCTTTTCAGAAGAAGATGGATAATAAGCACAGCTAAATTCTCATGACAAACAAAATCACACTCTTGCTCTTTATCTGTAAGGCTTTTCTGGAGCTCAGCATGTTTGGAAGACTCCAAACCTGAAAAACAAGATGGCAGATTATTATAATTAAAATAAACAGTTTTTTTTCAACATTTTAATTCCATTTGCAATGTAAATGGGCTATTATCTGAGTACTATTTATATTCTTAAGTAATGTCTAATTTTCTCACACTGAGAAATCTTTTTTAACTTGTTGACAAGAGTAGTTATCTCCTTCACAGATTACATAATTTCATCAAGTAGTAGGCATTTCTTATGTTTGAATCATCCATGTCTTGATTGCTATGGAAATTCTGTGGAATTTCCAGATTTACTCTTTATGAAGAACAGTAGCCTGGTAGTTGTAGCTGCTGCTTTTTCCTGAAATCCTCTGGACTTGCCTTATAATTTATACAAAGCTCTCCTTTCTATAAATGTTCTATTTAATTCTGACTTAGTGAAGCTGAGATATGCAGATAAGAGTTAAAAAGAGGTAAGTTCCTCTTCATATTCTGCAGCTAAAATAATGAAAAGCTGTTTTAAAACTATTAGAAAGGAGATAATACTGTTTTTATAAGCTTGTGAAACTGCAAGTAGTGACAGATAAATGCAGATAAAGCAGTCTTCTCAGAAACCTGAACGGCTAATCATTTAAAGATGTTATTCCAGAATGCTGACCACAGGCAATAGGAATGAGTAAAGCAGCATCTTTAGCACCGTGGGATTTTGAAGACCCATATTAATCCCAAAAGAAAAAAAGAGAGGTGTAATTTTAGCATGTTCGTAGAACTCAGGGATGTTTATATTCTTTGCTACTGGACTTCCTTATCATTTATGGAAAGCATGAAGAAAGTTATTATTGAGCTAAACAAACAAAGGTATTAATGCATGTCTGTGTTTATATGTAAATAATTTATATATTATTATATATACATCCAGTCAGAAAACCACAGTTTTGTATTCTATGCAGAACAAATGGTCTTTTACCTCTAGATCTAGAGGTATGCTGGCAATATCTTGAGCAAAAGACTCTCTGCAGGCTCCTACAAAGCTGTTCATAGTATACATTATATACTACATTGGTTTCTGTCCAGTTTTGAACAGAGGCATGAAAAAGAGCTCTGAAAATATTTTTTCCATACCTCTTTCTTCCGATAGCCTAATTTCTTGTAAGGACTTTCTAATTAGTGTAAATTGTTGTGACTTGATTAATTCACCATTTTGAGAAGATAGTCCAATGTATTTTCTTGATCATTAGTAGTAGATAAAGATGTCCAACATCTGTTTATTTGACTGCAGCACCAATATCAAGGAGCTGAATTTAAAGAAAGTAATACAAGAGCCAGCATCTCAGAGATGAACAGTGTGTAACTGAGAAACAATAACACTAAAATGTAATACTCCAGGGGGAAAAAAACAACACCAAACCAAAACAAAAAGTTATTCTTACTTTGCATTAAAAGCTGTAATAACCTTGTTAACAATGACCATGTGCAGTTCATGTGAGAATATCTAAAATTAAAATGCAATAGTGGCAAAAGCTATGTTAAAATTCTTAGCAAAAGCTGTTACGAGTTTAACAATTCAAATAAAGTAGCGAGTGATGCCATTTTATAAATTGGAATTCTTAGAAGTTTTCTCTGTTTTAGAAGACCATTCAGTATGGTGTGATTTTGGACACTGCATTTTTTAAAATAGTTCCCAACTGGTAAATGCTGACTTTTTGTTTCAAAATAATACTTGTATGTTAAGATTTATTTTCTACAAGGAGTACAATGTTTGGAAAGTATGCAGTGAATTTCAGAATACTTCAGAAACATGGTATAGTCTCAGTTTGAATTGCTGGGAAGATTCACATTGACTCTACTGTCAGTAGCCCTGGACTTTAATCTGGCCTAAATTTAATGATATTCCCATAAAACACATGAGTCCAGACCTTGTAGTTTGGTTCACCCAGGGAGATCCTCATGCTTACGGAGCTGTGATGAAGTCATTGAGGCTAGACATCAATGCTGATCTTGTGTGATTGGATTACAAGATTGAAGAAGTCATTTGTCCTAATAAGACAACTCTAAGTTACTTAAGTAGATAAATCCTATTTAATTTCTTACTGACTTTATGAAATGCAAAAAAAAACCCCAAAGAAACCAAACCCAAACCTTGCTTACTTTCTCCATTCAAAGAAGCCTGACATGACAGACACCTGAAGGTGCAGAAGTAAGCCCTTAGAAAGGTGCTATACAGTATCATTAAAATACTTGTTTGTTTTGTGTGTGTTTTTAAATCCTCAATGCTTTTATAGTGAAGGGGGGATCAAAGACCAGAAATTGGAAATTTAACTATTCTAGAAGGTCATACATTCTTGTATTGTGTGTAATATCTGGAGTCCAAGGCTAAGATCTGAAAGGGGATTGAGGGATCTCTGCTGTAGGTTTTTTTTATTATACAACACAGGACTAGATTACTGAGCTCAGAAGGGTTATTTGTGAGCAACTTCTAGCTTTCAGCCACTAGCTCAAAATAAAGAGCATCAAAAACATCCTGCCTCTCTTTGGTGCTGGCTTTTTGTTCAATGAGCAAAAAGTGAGCATTTAACTTCTGTGTTAGTTTTGGTCTGTTACACTTGGGAATAATTTAACAATGGGTAATACCTGAAATAGTGCCAAAATCTAATAGGAAGATACTTGGATGTATGTGTTAGCATGTCTATGGCCAAGTTTATTTGCAAAATTATTCTGAGTTCCTTGAAGTTCCCCATGTACTGCACAGATCATGCTCCTTTATGTAAACATATATAGCTGCCAATGAACCATCTGAAAGTGATGACATTATTAATTAAGGCTAGATCACACCACTGTCACAGTGGAGTGGATGGAACATGGTGGGCAGCCCAAGAGGTTACAGACCATTACTTCAGTAGGTACCATGCACATTCCAGAAGCAATAAGGCATCAACACTCAAGTGCAGAGAACATCGATGGTACTTTCTCAACTGTGGATGTTTAACCACCTGCTGAAACTTCACAGCCCTCATTAGATTACTACATAATTTTCCTTTACCCTTCCTTTCTTTTTTTTCTGTTAAGTGCATGTTTTGAGGCAAAAAAGATGCTCTCAAGCATTCATCATTAAGAAAAATAGTACATGTTAATTTGGTACTCAAGGTATCAGTCTTCAAGTTTGTCATAACTGCAGCAAATAACAGTAACACACTTCCTTAAAATGTATCCCTTCTGGCATCGAGCAACCTTAAGATCAAAGAGTACTGCTAGAAACATGATCCCTTTAAATACATCTGTACAATTTATACAGTGAAAAATCCAAATGAGAAGCACCAAAACTAGCTCTTTTGTTAAGGACAGACACAATATAATTTTTAAAAACATTTTTATTTGTTTTTAAATAGCTTGATAAAACTCATCAATTGGCATTCAGAGTTCAATTGTAAACAGTTACAACATGTTACTGCTGTGTATTGATCTTATACATTAACATTTGCAGTGACAATCTGCAAGACAAGTCAAAGTCAGCATATCTATAAACTGAAATGCACTGTACTAAGAAAAAAGATGCCATAACTGAAAATACTTAAAAGACTGATGTTTAACTCCCTCCTGTGGTGTAAGCGAGCAGCATCACAACAGCTTCTGGAAGCTCAGATAGCCTCTATATTACTCAAAAGTCTGTATTCACCTTATTAGAACAACTAGTTTCAAGTCCCCTATTGAAACTCCTCCTACAATAAAATGCTAAAATATAAACTTGTAAACATCTTTATCTGGAACAAACAAAAATGGTTTGTGCCAGCCTTCTCCATCTCCCACACTGCAATAAAAAAAAATAAAAATTAATTAGGGCCAAAGACAGAGGCCACAGATTAAAACTGCTCTGCATGGGTAACATCACAGTTCACTGAAGTATTTTAAGTGTCAGGATTTAGAATTAGGGTTAGTCACCAGCAGGCAGCAGAACCCATTTTCAAAAAAGTCCATGAAACACTCACCAAGTGATGAATTGGACACTAAGCATTAGATTTAGCTACTTTTAAGAACAAAAGCTTAAATTACATCTGGGTATTTTTGTATCTGATAATAGGAAAAATTGACTACAACCAGAAAAATAAGGAACACTTGACACTTCTACAAGTTTGGGTTTTAACACAAAGAAGGAAAATATGACCCTCAAGCCATTTTCCAAGATGTGTTATCTTTTAAGTGTATTTCATCACTAACAATGAAATAATACAAGATTCAGAGCAATTAGATAGTTACCAATTCAGAAAAGACTTAAGATAATTGGGATTTTGGAATGCAATGCAGGATTAATTTCAAAGTACACACCAACAGGATTTACTTAGTGCAGGATGGCAAAAGCTACCATCATTCTAGCACTTCCATATTATTCTTTTTTAACATAGTGAGACTGGTATCCCTGTCCTCCTATTTAAGTATGTGAGCTGATTATAAATACCAGTACTTTCATAGGCAGCAAGTTGTTTATTTGAAAATAAAGTTTATCAAATGCAGCTCTTCCTTCTTGAGGATTAATCAGCTTTTCAGTCAGGTATCAAGGGGATTCATCACAAACCTAAAAATGACTTAAAAACCTGAAGAATTTTGAAGCTAGTGTAACTGTTCCTGAAGTTTTGACCTCAATGTATTTGATAACCCCCAAATTCTAGGTGCAATTCTCAGCTGGCAGAGGCACTATACATTTGAATTAAATATTAGATTTTAATCAAAGCAGCTGTTTTGAAGGGGAAAAGCAGAAACATGTCATATTGATTATCTATTGCTCTGCCAGAGATACCACTTGTCATACACCCTAGTGAAAGACTATAGATGCTTACATCTCTACATGATTTCTGTCAATTTGTTATGCATAATTAATTGCAGGGGAGTGTTTCTGAAATGGAACAGAATATCAGCCTATGCTTTTGCTGACAAATTATTGGGAAGGAAGAGAAGAAAAATACTGGTAAAACCAGCCCATAAAAACAAACAGAAGAACTTGACAATGGGATGATACATTCAGAGAGCATGTACAGGCTTGCTTCTTCCAAAAATGTAAAGTGTATAGACTGTAAGGAGGGACAAGGGACAAGAAAAGGAGAAAGCAAACTTTGGCAGTTTTAAGAAAGTGCAGTCTTTACAGTCCTAAAAAAAAAACACAAACCCAACCAAACAACAAAACCACCAAAAAAATCCAAAGAACAAAACACCAAACCCCAAACAAAGAAAAAAGCTCCAACCCAACACTGAAAAAGCCAAAGGTTAGATGTCTACAGATAAAACTGTCATGGTGCACGATGATGCACACAGACAATTTCTAAGATTGCACTAGATAATATCACACTGAGAAGTACACCACCAACTCTACTGCATTTTGCTTTGTAATGTCTGAAAGTAATTAAGCATTTGCATAAACATTTCCACATCATACTGTGATAAAACACTTTTTAACTACATGCTGAGCTCTGTGTGCACGAATTTGAATATATGTTTTCTTTTTCAAAGCAGTATACCATATAGTAAATTTCCACTCACATGTATATTTATGGGAAACTACTAGGCAATTCTCTACATATTGAATATTGTCTTAATTTGTTCTCTTATGGCAGAAATAGAACTCTTTGCTATATAGTGGAGGAAGGATCTGGACACTGATCAATGAAATTTTAGAAAGCACGAGTTGTTTAGTAGAACCCTGACATTTTACTTAGAAATACCTCTTTACAACATAAAGAGAACAGCAAGAGGAAAGAGGAACTGGAAATAAGAAGACAACTCCTGTTTCACTACAAAGATCCCTTACCTCTACTAAAAATGTTATTCTTCTGTACTATATACTAATAGTAATTAATCTCAGCCCTAATGGCACATTTCCTCAGAAAAGCAGTTTCCACATCTCACTTACTGAAGCCATGAAACTATACACAATGGCTCTTAGCTGAGACACCTTCCATCTTTTGAAATGAGTTAATATGAAAACATTTGTAGGAAGAGAACAGTGGCCTAAACCACATAGTGTTTGGTTTCTATACAGCTTCAGAGGATTGCCATCCCTCTGGTTCTCTCTTCTGCAGACAGTAAAGGCCATCTGAGTGTTGTTGCCACCAGCCAAACTGTTCTGTTAGTGCAAGAACAGCACTTTCCACTGATGGCCTCCCCAAGCTTAAAGTGCAGTATATTACATGAGATTTTAACATTCCAAACTACCCTTTATTTTAATTTCAGAAGGAATGTTCAAGTTAGAAAGTTACCTTTTAGGTTTTAAGCAAGAAAATCCAAGGCAAACTGTCTTAGAATGGATTAAATCCACTCCCTTAAGACATACTCTTTAAATCTTATGTTCAATATACATATAATACACACAATATATATATAAATTTCCCTTAGCTCTATTGCATAAGTATTTGAAGTGATCCTATAATAAGTGATTAAAGGCCTGATTTTGCTTAAAACAGGATTGCTTTAGCTAGACTGTGATCATTCCAAGATCATTCCTGCATAGGCTTATCATCAATAAAAAGACAGCCCTTGGCACCCCACTGTTCTCAATTTTAAATTCTAATTTACTGGTGGTTTCTCTGATGTTTTATTCCCTTCCACACCCTTTTTTTCTTGTATATAATTATTATTCTCTAAATATGTGGTTCCCAAATGATGTCCAGCAGAGTAGAGGCTCTTCCAGGCCAAACAACAGACAAGAAGCTCTCAAGTAACAATTGCAAGTAAAACCTGCCAACCAATTCTTTCTATAGGAAGTTCAAGTATCCAGTTTTGGATTCAAGATTGTGTTTATGTGCAGCTTTAAAAACAAAAAGCTCACCCCACAGGAAAAGAGTATTTCTTTACCTATGTAGCTACTATAGAGATTAAAATACAGTTGTACAATATTTTCTTTAGCAATCAAGCCAGCTTAAACAGGCTCCAACTCCTCCCTGTCTTCATTCCTTTACTCTCAGTTCTGCCAAGTGGTATTTTTGAGTCAAGCTGGATGCAGACAACAGCTTAACACTGTAACTCAAATCTTTGTTTCTGATGCTTTGGTGTTTCAGATCCATGTGGCTTCAGCAACCTTGATCCACAAACACTCGTGTTAATAAAAAAAACACTGCAAGGGTGCTGAATTGCAGCAGTGGAGATGGGATTGAATAGTGTGAAGGAAAGTAATCCGTTATTACTTTTAGACTTTTGGTAATTTTATGACAGGTAATCATGTGGTAATTAATAAAAGTACACACCAGGAAAGTTATTTTCTAAATCAAATGGGTTTTTATCTCTTCTAACATACAGAAGAAATAGCCAACCAATGGGGATAATAAAAACCACATCATTTAACATTAAAAGTAGTGTATCTTATTTTCAGCGCTCAAAAAATTCCAACATTTCTCCCCTTAACACTGATAATTGACATTTCATCTTCATAATCAAAGACTTCTCTGCACAAGTGTGCTAACACCCAAATAAACACATTAGAAACTCTACTGGTTTTCTAAGTGAATTCAGGTCAAACTAAATGCAACATCACTCACTCTGTTTCCAAAATGAAGTAAGCTAGCTATGAAGAAAGGATGCTTGGTGTGTGAGTCGCTGGCATGACTTTACTCTGCATTAAATCCTCATTTTTAACTCAGAAAAGTGAGCTGACAACACATCCTAACTCATCATATCAATACCTCCCTCTTTAGGTAAGCCCACAGAACATGTGAAGCCCACCTACACCAACTCTGTCACTGAGAATTTTAGACACAAGAGTTCAAACTTTGACCTACTGCACAATGAGTTTCTCCATCTAAGTGCCCATGGGAGCATATTCCTGCAAATTCACAAGCAGCTCTATTGATTCCAACATGCTTGCTCCATTCTTTGCCAAATCCTGTTGTCAGAAGCCTGTCCCAAAGCCAAAGTCAACAGGCCCAGAAACTATTACTGTGCTTCACTGATAACAATCACTTTTTCTAGGAAAGAAAATATTATTTTAGAAAATTTTTTATAGTGTCTGTTGTTGCACAATGGAGCTCACACAATATTGTTTAAATTAGAGTAGCACCACCCTTGAAAATGAACAGTGCTGAGAATTATTCTGTATTGAAGACCACCCTCCCAACACCTTTCCAGTTCAAAGTGTTTTAAGCCTGAAAACATTAATTACTGTTGGATCCAGGGCAGGAATTCAATTCCACAAGAAACAGTTTGATTGGAAATGATTGTAAATAGTAGCCAGAACACTCAGCTAAGACAAACCCTACAGAAAACAAGGGATCTGTGCTAAATAATCAAACTGGGTTCTAGTCTAGTGTTAATGGCAGACCTGCAGAAGTCCCAGAGAGCTTTGAAATTAAGCAGTTCTTTCCACTCAGATGTACATATTACTTAAAAAAAAAAAAAGTCCCTATTATTCCAACAGCCAGTTTTGGTAGCAATTACAAAGTATAATTTTTACTTCAGTTGTCTCCTTCTCATTAAAACCTGTACTGTAACCTTCTCTCTGCTATGTAATCAATTAAGTTTCTACTAATGTTAAAACCAGCAATCATTAAAACCTTAGTACTCTTTTCCCTTCACTGCTGCATACCAGAGGCCTGCTAGTGCAAAAGCCAGCACAGAAATTGCCAGCTGTATCATGTGAACATTATTAGTCACATATTCTATATTTGAAAACATTTTCTTGTATCCAAGTGTTTGCTCTGAAGATACAAGGTTTAAGTAACAAAGAGAAAACCATGGTTTCTGGTTGTTTAAGAGTCCTACACCGCACTCATACAGTGAGAGAACTGGAATAAAATGGAGATCAGGAAGTTCACCAGGCTCCAGTTCTTCAAGAGATGCAGGCTGCGATTCATTTTCTTTGCTGATGCTCATTTCCAATTCCAGAAACTGCAGGTTTTGTTTATACCAGAAATTTCCCAGCCACAAGTGTGCAAAGCATACAAAGTTGTCTCCTGGGCAGCATGAGCTAAAGTCTCCAGCAAACCTACAAGCTTCCTCCAGCCAGCCCATTACTGAAGTGCTATTAATGCAGTAAGAAACCCTATGAAGACAGTCTTTCCCAGAAGAAGAATACAGATGAAATGAATCCTTCCAAGGAGTAGCTGCACTTGAGTTTCCCTCTGCTGATTCACTCAAACTTGGAGGCATTTCCTTGCCAAGAGAATGCAGAGGTATAATAGTAAAGAGAGAGCAACTCTTGGTGCTAAAATAAAGTAATTCTTTTTGTAAACTGCTACTATGATTTTGAGAATTGTTTAACGTGGAATGTATGTGTGTCAGGTGAGCTGCTGCCTTGTGATGACCTGGGCCACTGTCACACACACTGTTCTGGTTTAAATCTTCTTTCTTCATAGTTCTAGAGAAGACAAGCATAGCTTTGCTGTTTCATAACAGGTTTAATTTGAAGAAGAATACAATTGACTCTAGTTGCAGCACACAACACAAGCACCACGTCACAAATCAGTGGATCTCAATGTGGACCTAAAGAGAAGAATACAGGAAGTTATTATGCTGATATCCCAGTTTCTTGGTGCCCAGTATATAGAGGCAAAACCAATAAAATCTTTAACATAAAGAAAAAGGAAAACCCAACTGCAGAAAGTAACAGTAGTCCAGACAGGCAAGCCTCCCTGCAGGGTGCTTGAGCACATCCACAGGGGTAGGCAGTACACCCAAATATAAACTTTCTTCTCTAGTTTCAGTGTAATCTGCTACAAACTCTCTTTTGGTAACCAGCATCAAAGTGAGCCTGCAAACGAGCAGCTGGAGAGATTTGCTGTGTAACAGGACAACTTTCCTTAGCCAACAGAAACGTAGACTGGAACTGATTAGAGGCTTAACTTTAAAGGTAAATATTCAAGTAATCTTCCTGTAAACAGAAGTGCACACTGAAATCAGACACACAGCACTGGAAATCTCCTATGCACAGCTTCCCAAAGGGAACTGGTCAGACTGGCTGCACCAATTAGAGGGTATTGGTTATATTATAGTCAAATGACAAGCTGATGTTGTTACAGAGAACTATTACATACCACCACAGATAACAAGCAAAGGCAGGACATTCTTAGCCACCGAGGTTACTAAGCTTTGTGTACAGTTCCTGGCACTGTGGTTCGATTTCAGGGTTCAGAACTGTAGGGCAAGGCCCAAAAATAAAAATGAGATGCCACATTTTGACCTCTTCCCATTTTAACCTACAAGTCACAGACTGCAACCAGACTTGCCTTTCAGCACTTGGCCACTAGCTGGACATGCCATGTTTATGGGGAGAAAGCCGTGTTTATTACAGCTACGTTTATGGGGAGAAAGACAGTGTCCAATCTTTGGCCAGTGCTGATGTTTGTGACAGCCCACAGCCTGCTTCTGTTGCCAGATAAGCTAAAAGTAAAGCTTTGATTTCATCACAAAACCAAATAAACGTCAAGCCTGCAAGGAGTAAGAGCTCCCAACATCTTTAGGTCAGAGCTGTTTCAGGGAGTCCCACCTTTTGAGCTCAAGGCAGGAGAGGCACAAATTAAATTTGAACTGCCATGGTCATGCACTGACACTGTTATTTGAAACTGCCTCTTTTGTCCCCCCGCAGTTGTTCTTGGCCGAACAGAAAGCAACAAACTGACGGAGGAAATGACCCCGTTAGCTCCTTAGCGGTGTCAGGAGTCACTACCGACACGCACCTATTTACCCGCGGAGCCCGGGACGGCGCGGTGACACGGGCTGGGGCTGCGGACGCGGCGTTTGCTGCCCGCGCCAGAGCCAGCGGGCACCGGGGTGCGGGTACCGAGGCGCGGGTAACCGACGTGCGGGGACCCGACCGGCGGGCACCGAGGCGCGGGG
>NW_009954215.1:3828636-3836395 GCF_000747805.2 Chaetura pelagica | reverse complement strand
TGTCCCGCCCGGCCTGTCCCGTCACGCACCGCCCGGCCTGTCCCGCCCGTCCCGCCCCGCCCCGCCCGGGAGTCGCTCCCGTGCCTCACACCCGCTTCCCGCCGCGCTGGCCGCCCCCGGCCGGGGAGCAGAAGCCGGAGGGCTTGACCCAGGTCTGCGCTCTGACCTCGATAAAACATGTACGGGCTGTCAGGATCGATAACGGTTTCTGGGCTTGGCTGGGGTGGTTTTTTTTGTAATTTTGTGTTGTTCTTCGTGCATTTTGGTGTCAGTTCTGTGAGCCAGCTACATTATTGACTTGTTACATTTTCATACTGTCCTCTTAAGCTCCCTCAACACAAATCCATTCCATGTAGAAGTAGGTCCTCGAAGATTTATGCAAAGATTCCTCTACACTTAAGTTGCCATATGTCTAAAAGACTGAGAAATAAGGCCCTTGATGTGCCTACCACATAGACTGATATTACGTCATTGCATTCCCCTGTTTAACAGTCTGTCGTCTGCTTGGGATGGGCCTCTTTCGGGAGGTGACCTCTCTTGACACAGAACAATCCTCGTGCTTGAGATCGAGTCTCCAGGGCTCTCTCAGAACTAACAGCACCACAGACGGATGGGCCTCTTTCGGGAGGTGACCTCTCTTCTTTGTCTTTGTGACACAGAACAATCCTCGTGCTTGAGATCAAGTCTCCAGGGCTCTCTGTCAGAACTAACAGCACCACAGATAAATGAGGAACACTTCGTAGTTTAATGAGACAGAGCTTAGGCTTATTTATGCTTCCAATTCTGTCTTTCTGGTCCCTCTTAGAACCATTGCTATGTATGCAAAAGTTGCATAATTGATATTACTGCCTATGATAAAATGATTGCAAAAGACTGAGATCATAACAAACTGGAAAAAGGGAAAAAGTCAGATATTTTAAACAATAAACCATTTTGTTCTCTTCAGTTCCTGTGATGATCTTTACTTTTTTGGTCTGAAAGTTCATTTTGAAAACAGCCAGATAGTTCCTAACAAACCCCTTCTTGTGAGTGGCTTGGGTTTTTTTTAGGACTGCAGGGAAACTTGCCATCAGCTCTGGTAGCCCATCTGCTCACGCTGTGCTTTCCTTCCAGGGCAGTGATCTGCCTTGGCACTACAGAATCCCAGCCACCTCTCAGAGAGTTTATTGTCCCTGGTGACAAAAGCGTTCAGTTTACTCTTCTAGTTTGTGATGATGTCAATTTTTTTGTAATTTTGTGTTGTTCTTCGTGCATTTTGGTGTCAGTTCTGTGAGCCAGCTACATTATTGACTTGTTACATTTTCATACTGTCCTCTTAAGCTTCCTCAACACAAATCCATTCCATGTAGAAGTAGGTCCTCGAAGATTTATGCAAAGATTCCTCTACACTTAAGTTGCCATATGTCTAAAAGACTGAGAAATAAGGCCCTTGATGTGCCTACCACATAGACTGATATTACGTCATTGCATTCCCCTGTTTAACAGTCTGTCGTCTGCTTGGGATGGGCCTCTTTCGGGAGGTGACCTCTCTTGACACAGAACAATCCTCGTGCTTGAGATCGAGTCTCCAGGGCTCTCTCAGAACTAACAGCACCACAGACAAATGAGGAACACTTCGTAGTTTAATGAGACAGAGCTTAGGCTTATTTATGCTTCCAATTCTGTCTTTCTGGTCCCTCTTAGAACCATTGCTATGTATGCAAAAGTTGCATAATTGATATTACTGCCTATGATAAAATGATTGCAAAAGACTGAGATCATAACAAACTGGAAAAAGGGAAAAAGTCAGATATTTTAAACAATAAACCATTTTGTTCTCTTCAGTTCCTGTGATGATCTTTACTTTTTTGGTCTGAAAGTTCATTTTGAAAACAGCCAGATAGTTCCTAACAAACCCCTTCTTGTGAGTGGCTTGGGTTTTTTTTAGGACTGCAGGGAAACTTGCCATCAGCTCTGGTAGCCCATCTGCTCACGCTGTGCTTTCCTTCCAGGGCAGTGATCTGCCTTGGCACTACAGAATCCCAGCCACCTCTCAGAGAGTTTATTGTCCCTGGTGACAAAAGCGTTCAGTTTACTCTTCTAGTTTGTGATGATGTCAAGCTTAGAGCCCCCTCTCTCCAGAATATTTCAGAAAAATAAGTGTACAACACACTGTGGATTCTAGCAACACAGTGTTGGAAAGTTAGAGTGGGATACATGGGAAGCTACCAACAACAGCTCTTGCAGAAGCTGCTGTGTTGCACACAGCTTGCACTGAGGAGCCTTGGTACTCCAACACAGGCAATCTTTAAAAAGCACAAGACCTCATTCAGGTACTTTTCATCAGTTTAACAAAGGCAGGGTCTAACATTAAATCAAAACACCTAGCTACCAGATGTAAGCAGAAATAACAGTCGCCCAGCTGCACCTATTGGCAAAACAGAAAGAAGGGACTTGATCTCTGTCACCATTAACCTAGATTGTTTTGCAAACAGAACAATTTGGTCATTTTTATATTTAGGAAATGGAGAATAAACCAAATATCTTATTTTGAGAAGTCTTCATAGAATTTTTTACTTAGCAGCTTATTAGTATACAATTGGTGGGGGAAGTAAATTTTCAAACCATTTCTAGATTTTATTTAACTAAGTTATTTATCATATTTACTCCTCTTACAAGTTATTTGGAATTTCTACAAATGGTTCCAGTGAGTAGTAGGTTCCAGAATATATAATCACTTTTTAGCAGTTGTCTTATTTCTGTAGTGAGTGTATATTTCTGTTCTGAATACTGACTGTGCTATATGAGGAGCTACTGATTTTAATTTCTGGATTTGATCTACTGTGTTTTTTTAAGCTGTCTGGTTATTGTCTTGCTTTCTAGTCCAAGAGAAGTTGTTAGTTGGAATGTGAGTCACAGCTGTGCAGCATGACAGAGGAAAGTAGGCTTCTTACCACTCCACATGTCCTTGGGCAAACTGACCACAGCAGATTTGGTCTTTTTCCATCCTTGCTCTGCTGAAGTCCATCAGCATGTCTGCAAGCCTGGAGCAAAAGAAACACTGCATATTTCTAAGCAAATCAAGCGGCCAGGTCAAAGCTTGTAGCCTTCAGTCTTCTTTCATGTGAAAAAATTATTGGATAGTGGAAGGCAGTACAGCTAGTAATACAGAATGGACTTATGTGATAGCTAAACCTTTATCCTTTTTCTCAACATTTAAAAGCTAATTTCTGTGACATGCTTGATATCAGGACAGGTAGATGTTGAGGGAACCCGCAGCTTACCCATCTTCAGCAATGCCTCACCTCAGGGCATGATGTGATGCTTGCAGTTATTAAAAGGCTTATTCCCCTATTTCTGCTGAGTTACAGGAATAAAAAACTGAAGTGACACAGAGAAGGCTCAGGTCCTTGTTTATACACATATAATGATGTCTCTATTCCGGGGAGCTTGCAGCCGTATACAGGGATTACTGTATAGAGTCCCACTGCCTTCAACAACAGTTCTCACTGTAGTAAGCAGTGTCTGTTACTGCCTGCTAAACCTGAGGGCAGACATAAGTGAATGCAAAGCCTTATGTGGTTTTTATAACTGAAATTCTTGACAGAAGAGATATTTATCAGAAGCTACCTAAAGAAAATACAGGACTTGTTTCTGTTTTATACGTATGCCAGCTAAATAATCTATGCTAATATCACATGAATGTGATGCATTTCTTTTACAATGCTTCATTATTGATGTAGAGATATATACTAACTTTTTATTTTTATGCTCCTTTATTCTGTTACCTCTGATGCAGCAAATGCTAACATTTAAAACTATGGTTTCTTTTCTGTTGCTGGCTTTGGTTCCTCTAGAGCAGACTAAGTACTGTATTTGAACAGTGTACATATCACATGCTAGTACAGGCTTTTTTTCACAGTCCAGGAAACTAATAATGAAAAAAAATGTCTGCCTGGTATATCTAGAAATCGTGGACCATTATTTGTGCATTATATTATTTTCTAATATGAATTTTATGTCACTGTATCTCTCCAACTTCAGCAAAGATATTCTGAATTTCCTCCACAGAAATAGTGTCACTTTGCTAATTAAAACTGTGCTCTGTTAGCTTGACAAAGACATGCAACTAAAGAATTCAAAGATATTCAAAGATTAATAAAAAAACCTTCCGAATCTCAGACAGCTGTGTTAGGGGTGAATCTTTCAGTGCTAGCTACCATCCAAACAGCTTAAGTACTGCTGTCCTGATTTAGGAGTGGGAAGGCAGGGAGGCTCAGGGAGTGACAGGCCACGATGGCAGGTAACATCAGAGGTCGAACCAGGGTTCAGGAAGGATTTTTTGTTGCTTAGTGCTGTGCATTAACATTTCTTTCTACCATTTACTATGTCCCTAATTATTAATTGCCTTTTATCACCAACTCAAATGAGGATAAAATCAAGCTATACGTACTACTTTTAAACACCTTTATTTTAGCTATTTTAAGATTGAAAAGCATCTGGAAGCCCTGCTTTTCCCCAGTAAGAGAAATCTGTCTTCAGTTGTTTCGGGTGGGGTTTTTGTTTCTCGTTTTAATAAAAATACCTAAAAAGAGATGAGTGCAATATGCTGGAAACCTTATTCCTCCCTCTGACACTTCGGATACACCTTTGCTTCACATAAAATTGGCTCTTGCACTTCAATCCAACCCCTAGTTTCCAGTGATGTGAATGACAATGACAGCTTGTCATTCCTGAAACAGTTTTTATGCTATCAGTAACGACAGACGTTTACTTTACTTTTGACCTACATATCGTCGCATGTTATTTCCTGAAGGCAACTGAACAGAACTGGTGTCAGCAGTTAGTGTCATCCAGGAGTAAGAGAATACACCAGTGAATCATTCTTAGGTGTTCTCTTTGTTTCACTGACGTGTTTCCTTGTATGTACAGTGTGTATACTGGTACATACCTACTTCTCTGTGCATTTGTTTGTGGCTTTATTTATGAGCTAACGTCTTAAAGGACACATAAGTCATTTGGGATGAAAGATACTCTAAAAGTGCAAATAATTATTGTCTCTGTAATGCTGATAGTCTGTGTCATGGTGAGTAGAACTTTCCAGTATTGCATCAGCATGATTACCCTGACACTCCCCATCCACCAAGGAGAAGGATCCTCCTTCAGGGCCAGCACAGACACAATACACACACATTCAGTTTCCAAAACAATTTCAAATAATTATTTCCTCTCAATGTCTAAGAAAAGACTTTCAAGAATTGTAATGGGTGAGAGGAGATAAGGTGTAGACTGCAGAACAATATTAGGACTGATCTAAGCCTCAACTCTATGATTCATGATCTTATCAGAATTATGGAAAGATTTATAATTGGTTATTGTTACTGCCATTCATTATTTTCTTTTTACTTACTCCTCTGTGTAGTGCATTTGTAACTATTCTATATACAACTCAGCATTGCAGCCATATCTATCAAACTGATAATTTTTCTATTAAGCAGTTTGCCATTAACTTTTCACTCCTTTGCCCTGTCATTCATTCTGGTGTCTAAGATTATTTGTTTTGTCAAACTAATGATTATGTTCCCTGTATTGTAGGTCTCTTATTCTCAGGGAAAAAAATGCGTCTGCAAAGAACGTTAAGCATTTTTAGCACCATGTAAGTTACTTATACTACATACTAGTTAAACAAAAAAATGTGCAAGAATAAAGTAAAATGTAGCTGAAATGTAGTAAGTTTAATAATAGGATAATTAACACATCATGTACTCCAAAGAGCATACACATAAGTAATAATTTGCCTTCTAGGGCAAATAAAGAATAGTTACCTGAAGAGAGATGTCAACTAGAATTCAAAATGCAAAATTTGGATCAACTCCAAAAGGCTTCTTTTTATCATAAATAAAGATTTCCAAATGGGTGGGAGGGAAAATTGTATAACTCTGTTACCATTATCATCTATCCAATCTATATATTTTTTTAAATTATTAACAATAAATATTTATTTAGGTATTTTCTAATGTAGGCAATTCTATACCCAAGTGGGTATAAAATAGTCAATTTAAAACACATCCAAAGCATACCCTGTGTTTTAACATAAGTATTTTTTGTACAATGCAAAACAGTCGATCCCAAAGGAATACGATGGAGGAACATTAATAAAAAGATACTGCTTGTCTCATGACACGATCATAAAAGCAATTTATGCTAATGTGTTTTCTTTATTACAGCCTCCATCCTTCTTGTTGTAAGTTATTTTGTAATAATATTTTACATTTTATTGTTTCATGTGAAAAACACAAATCACCCATCTGTTTCATTGGATAAAAAAGAACCAATGGAGGAATAGGTACGTGGTGGGAAAATCAGATGCAGTTTTACATGGCACTTGAATCTTCCCAAGGTCTGGGCCTCCCCAAGACTGTGACATAAATTAATTAGACAGTCTTCATGTCTGCTCTGTTTCCGTGCAGTGTCTCCAGGGCCCCAAAAGCTGTTGTAGCAGGCCAGAACAGCAGGAGCACTGTGACACTGCCCACACCTTTCTTCTGCGGCTCCTGGCTGCTGGGTGGGGAACAGTTGCTAGGTCATTGATGGCAGCAGATTATTGGCTTTTAAGAATATTTAGTCATTTCAGCTTCCATCTGTACAAGAGAACATGGACATACAAGTGTTGCAAAAATAACCCTTCGGTTCACAGCAATAGTGATGATGTTCTCCTCACTGATGTGAAACATCTGAGAATTCTCTTCAGCAAAAGAAAAATGGAAGACAGTAAGTACCATGAAATGCTCTGTCCACTGATGAGGTTGCATGGTGTGGTGTCAGTTTATAAATGTTCCAAAATTAAATGAAGATCCAATCCCTGGAAAACCCATGATGGTGGACACTGTATTGATTTCAGTGAGTTCACCATCACTTTGCAGGAGCAGGATGTGCACAGGCCCTTTCCCCACGCTTCCTTTTGAGGAACAGGTGGCAGTGCAGAGGGAACAGCACTTGTGTGCATCAGTCCAACCAGAAGCTTCTCTGCCAAGTAGAATTATGGCAAGAACTAATTGTAGAAATCAAAAGATTCCTGAGATCGTGTCATTAGTTTAATTGATCTTCTCTGCTTGACTTTTACTGAAGTATTCCCTGAAAATAATGGGTTTGCTTGGGGAGAAAAAGAAACCCAAGGCTCTTGTGTAGCCTGACAGTCCCTGGGCTGTCCCATCTTGTGAAGACTGCACTGATCTGTTCTAAAACTTGCTAGCAGAGTAAATGAATGTCACAGCACATTAGGAGGAGGGAGAGCGGCACAAGGACCTACTGATGGAATGTTCTGGCTCCGCATGGTGCTGGCAGGGAGGTGTCCCATGGCGGGGGGCTGTCTGGGGGAAACGGGCACTGAGGCACATCAGGAGCTCTGTGGGGTGTTTTGCTAACATGGCACTCAGTAAATGTGCAGGGGGAAAGGAACGTCACATGAACATTCCTCATGGGACGCACACCAACAGCGGGTGCGTTACGTCCCAGCGGGTGCCGGGATTGTGGCAGTGTCAGGAGCGGAAGACAGGATCCGAAGTGATGCCAGAAAATGGCTCGTTGTGTTGAAAGGGGTTTGTCACGACATGGCAGGCGGGCACCAGGCCGATCCCGCACCGGGCGGGGCGTCATGCCCTGACCCGCGGCCTGGTGCGTGTCTCAGCAGTGCCAGCGCATGGCACCGCATTCCGCAAGGCTCTGACTGATTACATTAAAAAAAAAAAAAAAAAAAAGAAGGTGATGAGCCCGGGGGCCG
>NW_009954215.1:3827223-3827777 GCF_000747805.2 Chaetura pelagica | reverse complement strand
GGGGTCTCCGGTGCTGGCTCCCTCCCCGGGCCCTGGATGGCGGTGGGGAAGGTGCTCCGGGGGTCGGTGCTGGAGCGGGAGCCCAATAATCCGTGTTCGTGCTGACAGAAGTGGCTTTCGCCTGCCTTGGTGCAGGAGGGTGTGCACTCCGGGTTTGTTCCTGCGGGGATGGGCCGCTTCCCCCGGCTTGTCCTGCAGCTTCCTTTTGTTTCTGGTGTTTCTTCTGTCATTAGACAAACCGAAGTCATCAAAAAGTGTTAAGAAAAATGGCCATGCTTTTAGGGATATGAGACATTTAATATTGATTTGAAATACCTTTGGTGAAAGCAAGAAACTTCTTATTACTGTTCATAGCTTACATCTAATTCTTGCAGTAAAACTTAAGTGAAACTCTGAGCAGATCATAAATGCTTGTGATCAGAGGCTATTTTTCTGCATGTTTATATCTAGTCTTTTAAGATTTCTGTCTAAAGGAGACTGATAAAGCACTTGAAATACAAATTATAAGTGAAACAACTGGAGGATGCTTTTTAGAATCGAGTTAACTTTTAAGT
>NW_009954215.1:3808756-3826846 GCF_000747805.2 Chaetura pelagica | reverse complement strand
GTATTCTCCATGATGCTGTTCCCATCAACTCGGAGGCATTCTTTCTCTTACTGGATGTCAGAGCTCAGGGGAACATCAGAGGCCAGCTGGAAAACAAGACTTGTCCTATGCAGTTTGAGAGGTTTTTTTTTCCCTGAGGAGAAACAAAAATCCCAGTGTAGGCTGGGCATAATTGGTATCACAGCAGACTTCTGTAGATGACAGACGAGTGAAGTAAAGCTAAATGTTCTTTCCACTGTCTGTAATTTCATGTGGTGGCTTAATTTTCCAAGTTATTTACGTGGAGGGTTTTTTGTTGTTGTTGTTTAATTTTTAAAGATGTAGAATACCTAAAAAGGCAGCTGAGTATGACTTAAACTTGCTCCATATAGCAAATTTGTTTTGACTTGCTGTTTAAGATTTTGAGCAATGCAAACAGGAAAGCAGTATCTTGACAAATGAAGCCTTTTTGTAGTAATGTAATTCTTTGATGCTGGATAGGATAACTGTGGACTGTACTTTTGGGTTTGTTTTAAATGTTCATTTTAAAAACAACAAATTTGCTTTTCTATTAGATCAGTTTTTTTCATTCAGCTGACCTGTGTTATCTGTGACAATGCTGTAAATAAACACGATGCATCATATTATGGGTGGGAAAAAAAATTCAGTGTACTTCCTCCCCTAGATTAAAGAACTTGATGCAGACAAACTGTGTCATGTCCAGTAATTCATTCAACAAAACAGTTCTTTTCGTCATTTGCTTTGTAAACCATCTTACTTAATTCTGAGCGTGTTTATTGCTCTTTGTCTTGGAAATGAAAGTGGTGTAATTCTACCCCAGTTTTGTATGTAAGTGTGGACAAAATGCAGTAGTCTTAATTTGTTTTCCTTGCTCTTTACTTAGAAACAAATCTCTCTTAAAGATCCATTCAGGTATTATTGCTCATTTTTGGTAGCTTTGTATCATTCTCCATTCAGTGTTGTTTGTTTTTTTTTTTAATGCTGAAGTATTGGTGTTTTCTCTGTGCTGCTGCTGCTTCAAAAGTTCAAGCATATTACAGGTATTCTAGGAAATGTGCCATGTTTGGCTTAGATAAGGGCTAGAGCTTTAGTGTTTCTGTAAAACAATGCAAGTTAAAGATTTGCTTGTGTAATATAAGACCTCGGTATTGTTTTATGTCCTCTCCACAAAGATCTGCTAGGAACAAAATAAACAAAGCTGTAGAAGTGCCTGTGTGGTGATTATTTTTTGTAATTTATAAATGAGTAGGCTGTTTCTCATACATAACTCATGTTTGTTCCTAGAGCTTTTACTGGTATCTGTTTAAACAACTAATTTGACTAGAAAAACACAGCATGGATGCTAGTTGTGCTATCATATTTTGCCCTGGTTTTACTTTCCCCACTGTCAGGACTGTTTGGGGAAAAAAATGGCAACTGTTGCTTTGACTTCTTGATGATACAGAGCAGGAGGAATGTGCAGGACAGATGAAGAGCACTCCACTTGAGTAACTACAGGAATTGCTCTTGATTGACACTTTAGAAAAAGCATTGGTGGAAGTTATTTTTAGCAGCTTTTGTTTTCACTCTAAGAAGGCAGCTGCTAAGTGGCATGAAAACTCCAGTGATGTCGTGTAACATATGGAGAAGTTCTGCATTTTGGTCAAGCTTCATGCTCTTTTGTAGGCATTTTTAAATTGTAAAAATACTGTAAGAACAAGAGCAGCAAATTCAGAGTCCCTGTTTGAAATTCGGCTTAATTTGAGACCTTGTCTGCTAAAGCCATGCTGTGTTTGATTTGATAGCTTGTCGAGAAGGGGGGGATCAGGCAGGGGTAGAGTAATTGACTTCTAATTAAGTGTAGTGCAGTGTTTGTGCAAGATGGTGAACGCCTCGGGTCTCTCCGGTGCAATCTGTAGACAGCCCAGTGACTTGAAATGTAGCTTGTGTTACTGAACTTTTAAAGTTAAAAACTATAGTAGTGTTGTAGGTACCGAACAACATATGTGGGAGAGGGCATGTCGGAGTAAAACAGCTTCTCTGGCAGAGCTATGTGTAACCAAACCTGCTGCAGACAAAAATGCTGAACTTTTGGTCTCAGGATGGTACTAGAGAAATCTCAGCTGCTCTTTAACGTTTGAGTGGAGGCCTGGGCTGTTGTGCATCATGTCTGCTAGGGAGGTTGTGCATGTCAGAGAAAGAAATAAATTACATCATCAAAGCTTTTTATGAAGGCTGACACCTGATTGTAGATATCAGCATTTCGGGAATTAAACCAGCAAGTACTTCAGCTTGTCTCCCTTACCATGGCTGAAAATGGGAACTAAAGTCTCACAATTAGTAGTGGAGCAGCAGGAGACTCTTCAACCATCTGTGCAGCTATTAGAGGACAAGAAGTGCTGGTGCAGATCCTCCAGTGGATCCAAGCAGCTCTAACACAGTGGGGAAACTTATTAAGAATACTTAAATAAGTATTCTTACTTATAAGTAAATAAGGCCAGAAAAGAGATGGCATGTTTCGTTTTCAGGAATTACTACATTTGTGGTTTTATAAATACATTGATTCCTGGACTGTAGCTGGAAGCCATAAGGCACTGTGTGCTGTCTTTTAGAAGTCTTTAACTTACTGTTTAAAGGCTAAAATGCTGGATTTCTGTAGGCCATGCTTTTAATTACAGTCAAATGTTACTGGTTTCATTTATGTAATAGTGGGTGGACAGAGCTATGATTAAGTAGTTGCTAGAAATCTTGTTATGACTAATCTCGGTTTGGTGTTATTTTAGTTTCTTAGTCTCAGCCTTTATGTACAAGGACTTTTATTTTGCCAAACAGTTGGAATTCACTTTAGGAGAGCTGGGGAGTTGCTTTAATACAGAAGTTAGAAGTCTAAAAATGTTGATAAAAGTACTTGGAGGGTGTATTTTATTATATAAAGGTAGGCACGAGTGTTTATTTTTTAAGACTGGTGACCATAATGGTCTGCCTCTTAGGCAGTGAGCCAAAAGGCAAGGAAAGCAAGAAACCTAGATGGAGCAAGTCTGAAACAGGGTTGTGGAACATGTTTTTTCTTGTTTAAATGGCTCTGGCTGATTGGTGCTGCAGAAGCTCAGGCACTTATGAGCTCGGAATGAAATCTCTCACCACCTCCTTCCTGCCTGGTTTTGATTAGCCAGAGCAGACTCACCAGTTCCAGTGCAAGGTGAGCAAAGTAAGATTGGGTGCAGAGAAAAGTTCTTACTCCACTGCTGAAAATGTACATTTCAATATTAATTTTTTAGAAGCTTAAATTACTGGTAGTGAACTTACTAGAAAATGAAACATCAGACCGAACAGGTTCTAGAGGCGTGAGAATGAGTCTTCTCTGTGCCTCAAGAATGTCCCAGAGAAGGTCGCTTTTGTTCCTTTTGGTGTTGTGAAGGTTTTCACATTTGTCCTTTAGAAGCCAGACCAGGGTAACCTGCTTTATAGTGTTGGGAGTGCAATTCAGGAGTATATTCAAACTGACCTGACTGATAGCTCAGGGAGCTGAAATAGCAAGTTATCATTTTGGGGAGGCAGAGTGAACAGCTTTCTCCAACTCCCAGTCCTGGCTTGTTTCAGTCAATGAGTGCCAGTGCAAGAGAAGATGGGATATCTTAATTTGACAGCTGTTAAATTAGCTAGCTGCATTGTCATGCTGCTCCACAGTTCTTTCCCAAAGAAGTTTTTAAAGGGTAAATCCCTCTCCTACTTGTATCTCAAGCCTGTTAATACAGGAAAATATTCAGAGATTGTATTTATCAACAACAGAATTAAACACACACACACACACACCTTTTTTTGTGTGTGTGTGTTGTTGGTAAAAGAGAGGGCATACTGAACATAAAAAAAAAAATTAAAAAATCTCAGACTGTGCACGGAGCTGGCATCTGGTTTCCTTAGAAGCAGGTGTGAGAAGCAGTGTGGAAAACTGCATGGTATGATTAGAGAGAGTTGCAGCAGATGGGATGTTAGCTAGGTCTCAGCTCAGAAATATAACAGTACAATTAAAAAATGGTAGAGTAAAATTCTACATAATTTTGCACACTGAAGACACTCTGAAAGCTCAAGCATTTCAGCTAATGTCTCCAGATGCTGCTGTGGATGGTTCCTGGGGCTAATGCAATGTGGAACTCCCTAAGTTAATAGAAAGACTTGTTACAGGTTGAGCTGCAACATACACAGTAACTTGTGGTTGTGACAAAGCTCAAATCTACTTAACCTGCCTTAAATTGTGTGCCACTAGGAAAGGCTGGTTGATCTTGTTAGATCATTGTAAATGATGTTCTGAAGCCAGTCTTTTGTTATCTGAAGGAACAGTCCACCTGCTTCCAAACCAGAACTTCAGTGATTTAAATGGAAGATACACAGTAACATTGAGGTAGGAATGCCTCGGAATGTTTGCAGCTGGAGAGCTAGTAAGGCCTTGACTAAAGCTAATTTTTGTGAGGGTTTTTTTTCTTTTGCAGAAGCTAAAGGGTTAATAGGATATTTTTAGCAATAGTGTTTGGTGCTTGGGCTGGGTTTGTTTGGGGTTTTTTTAAATATTAACTGTCATTCTAGACTAAAACTTCAGTGAGTTCCTTCAGGTTGTGAAGATTTAGTTCAGGAGGCTTGGGAGTCAAGCCTGACATTAATGTCAGGATATGTGTTAAGTACAGTAGGTCCACAAGTATTTCTGGTTTGCTTTGAGCAAATCATTGTAGGGTAAGACATCTGCAAGACAATGCAGTTTTCCTTGCATGAGAGTTTGAGAAGAGTGATTGGGAAGACTAAGGCTGTAAGGGCATTACTGCTTTTGAGGACCTAGTTGCATACTCACTTCTGGAACCTCTCACACTGTTAAAGGATTATGCACCTCAAGTGGGAACCCAACATGGGAACCAGTCTGCACTGTCAGAAATACTCTTTGCAGAGTCTATTTTAAAAAAAGAAATAGGTTCCCATTAAAAGTTTTCCAACCCTTAACTGAAACTTTTAACAAAAACTTAATGGTGTTGTCAATCTAGTGTTTAGATAAGATGTGGGTGGAGTGGGAAGGAGCTGGATGGCAGAGGTTTGAAGGGAACCCGGAGCAGAACCTTGTCCGGCCCCGGTTTGAGTCTGTTCAGGATTAGATCAATGGGGAAATGTTCAGTGTTCCAAGTTTGTCTGTAAATCAGTTTATAAAATATTTGACTAGTTGATGAAAACATGCAGGGAGTCATTTTGGGGCAGCAAGAAATATTGTGAGGATTATGATTTGTGTTTGCTCCTCAAATACTCAGAAGTAATGATGTGTTGAGAAATGGGATTTGTCAAGCTTTTTCAAACTTTACTCATGTCAATGGATACAATTTTCTAGAAAAAATAACAGTTTTGGAATTGTGTAAAGAGTGTCTTGAAATACTTGTCAGGTTTTTTTATTTTCATTTCAGGGACTTGGAGTAGAGCAGTCTTGATGAATGTTCAGTCAGGTGACTAGCAGATGTTAGCAAGCTTACTAATACTTGTGGGGTTTTTTGGTCTGAAGATTAACAAAATTTGGTGATTTACCACTTCACAAAATGGATGTTTATATAGATGTTTTCATTGCCAGTCACCTTAAGGCTATGGTCTATTAGGTATTTTCCTGCACAGTAATGACTACTGACACTAGATGGCTGGATGTAATCAGTGTTAGTCCCTAAAAGGAATATTACTTCTCATTATTCAAGAGGTGTTTTACATTGAAGTTTCTTTTATTTTCTTTTTTTTTACAGAGCTGTAGGTAAAACATGCCTACTCATCAGTTATACAACCAATGCATTTCCTGGAGAATACATACCCACTGTGTAAGTACTTGTAAAATCCTAAGAACTCATTTATGTCACCTTCTCTGTACTATCTGCCATTCCAGATTCCTTATTGGAATGGTTCAAGTGGGCTCCAAGCACCGCTCATTGTTTAGCTGAGTGTCTGGGGGTGTGTAAGGAGAAGCACTTTGTGCTTTCACAGCTTAGCACAGTCACACCTGTGCTTGTTCTCAGTCCGCCTCTGTCTGCCCCCCAGGCCTGGCTTATTGGGGACTAAACATTTAGCAATGGTTCATCAGGTGCTGTTCTCTTTTAAACTAATGTGTTATGTCTGTCTTTAATATCATTCATAATAAGCAGTCCAAGGCTAAACAGCTTGTCAAACATCTTCCTGTAGTCAGAAATAGCTGGTCTTCGTGACTAGAGAACTTTTTTTCACTTGGTCTTCCACTTTTTGTACTACTGCCAGTCCTGTGCTAAGCAGCCACAGCTGGGTAGCTCCTCAGTCGAGATGGTGGAGCTTGTGTATTTTGGTCCTTCTCCTTTTCTGACATGTGAGGTTTTGTCAGTATCAGTATTAGTGCAGTTCTCTTTCTGAGGGCCTGTTGGGGAGAGCCGTTTTATACATCAGCAGCTTCTTTGCCCTTTTTGGATATCTGTGTTTATCTGGATATGTTGTTCTCAGTATTGATGAGGTTTTTTTAATTTAAAGAAGTACATACTGAGATGTAGTTACCCTTTCAAGGCCTTGCTGTCTCAATTACTTCAGATTCCTTTTTTTCATCCTACATTCAGATTTTTACATTACAGTATGCTTGTGTTCCCAGTGAATATAGTTTATCCTCAACAAGGTATCAAAACTTTTGTGCCTACAGTGCTCATGAGATAAAAAATCATGCCTCTACTGACCCCTGGTTAACTGATGTTTTACTGGAAGGTTTTTTGATTAGCAGGATTAATACTTTTTTTTTCTCACCTGCTGTTGTTGCTAAGGTTTCCTTGGTCGTTGCTCATGTATCTTCTATTCTAAATCTTACAGAATGAGACAGATTAACATGCTCAATGTCACACTAAGACTGGAAGGTGCTTGCTAAGTACATCACCTGCTTTCCTGTGCTTACTGAGATTAACACTTCATGTGGAAGTGTTAATCAAAAGGATGATTTCTGTTCAGACTGGTCCAAGTCTGTTGTGCATGTTTTTTCCTTTCATTACCCAATACTAGGCCTGGTATTTAAATAACAACTTTACTGTTTCTGGGGAGCAGAAAGATGCAATAAAAATATTTCTTTTTGTAGTGTTCCCGGTTAGTACTCCCTAAGAAAAAGTCCTCAGGTGCCCTGTTTTACTGGAGGCTAATGCAGGTGACTAACTTTTCCTTATTTTTCAGTTTTGACAACTACTCTGCTAATGTAATGGTGGATGGAAAACCAGTCAATCTGGGTTTGTGGGATACAGCTGGTCAAGAGGACTACGACAGACTACGTCCGCTCTCCTACCCACAAACAGTAAGAGCTGCAGAGTCAAACTAGAAAGAGACTGGACAGCTTTGTCTGACCTAAAAGTGTCTTTCTTTTTGAACATACGGGCAATGTTGTCACATCTGGAGTTGTATTTATGGTAACAGTGACTTGTTGCAAGCTCCATTCTTCATTCTACATGCTGTAGCACTACAATCTTTGATGTGTCCACAGTTGTACAGATATAAAACATGCGTGCTGGTGTATTTGCACGCACTGATACATGTTGCCTTTGTGTAGTTGCAGCCTGAGAATTAGCTAGAATGCTTGATTTAAAACATGAAAAAATAAACAAACAGAAAACCCTCAAAAAACAAAAAAAACCCTTGGTGAATAGTCTCATCAGCTAGTCCATTGATTTTACAGCTAGCATGCCTGCCAAAAGCGGGGTTTGTTTTTGTTTTCAGGCGTGATGTTTGGCTGCAACCTTACACTGTCACTGCTAAGCACTTGATACTGTTCAGTCTCTGTGAAGATGTTCTAAATGTGAAAGGGGCAGTGCTGAATGAGGATATTATTGGTATTGACAGAGGCTGAGGCCGAGCTCTGCAATACACTTAGGCCCATGGGTATCTTATTACTTATTGTAGTTTGTGCCGTAACATCAATACAAACATGCTTCTGTCTTCAGTGCTTGCAACTGGCTAAGTCCTGTCTGCATGCTGTAGCTTTCCCTGGGTAAGGAAAATGCTGAAGTGACCTGCTCTGCTCTTCCCAGTGTGACTGCAGCTCATCTGTGTAGAGGCTGTTTCTGGCCTCTGTAGAGCAGTTACATGTATCTGGTGGAGCTGTGCTGTAGGTAAAGAAAGGTGGTAATTTGCAGGGGTTTTTGGCATTAGTAACTTTTATTGACTGTCAAATATATGCTAATAATGTAAAATTGTTCCAGTTATTCTGCAGCTTAACTGCTGTCTTGAATAATACAAATTTTATTTCATGAACTTTGGTGCTTTTTTAAGTAAACTATTAATTCACAATTTTCCTTAATTCACTGCTCACTAACTCTTACAGTTTGGCTTTTCTGTTGGTTATAACACCCAAGATGGATGTGAACTTGCAGGTTGTAGGCAATTCTAGTAGAAATGCCTTTTCTAGGAAGAGAAACAATGGAAAGCTGTTCTTCACTATTATTTAGGTATTTATCAGATACTTAGGAGAACGTGAGCTTTGTTTAACATAGTAAAAATATTTTCTAAAAAGAATCTCAGGGTAGAAGGTGTGTTGAAAGTTCACTGGGTATGAGAAAGCAGAGGTGTCAGGGGGAATATTGTTCCTTCCTTGTGTCAAAGGGATAGGAAGCACGTGCATGTCTTCAGCATGCTAGAATAATGGTGACTTTCTGACAGACTGCAAAAGAATTCCATATTTTTGGGAAAAAAATAATCTCTTCTGTACAAGCATGTGGAACAGTTAAGTGAAGGTTTGAAGTACCCCCAGTTCCTTACGTTGTGTTTTACAGCAGAAAATGAAAAAGGCTGGTAAGTCTTGGAATTGCTTTTGAAGCAACCTTCAGATTTTTAAGACTTGTGCAATACTTAAGATTTGTCATCAGTTAAGGGACAAAAATCCACATGAAACTTAACAAAAAAACACAGAAAAAGGGAACAGTGGTGCTGATGAAGCCACATTTTTGTATTTTTTTCAGGACCTGTGTTCAGCCTTCCCCTTCCTTCACCCTGCTATTTAAAACTCACCCCCCACTTATTCTTGTGGCCTCTGCTTTTCTATTTGTGCACCTGGGCAAGCAGAGAGCAGGAATTGGTGATTGCTTGGCCAATATGTGTGTCTTCAGTAGCCACTCAGCAGCTATGAATTTCACAGTGAGGATTTTGCTGTAGTGGAGGCATTAATTTGTATCTTTATTCATATTTTTTTTTCCTTAAAATACACAGGAATGTGATACCTTCTCTTGAATGTATCTGAAATCTACCAGTATTTCAAAATATTTGGGGAAGAAAGAAGTTGAGACAAAAAAGGTGGTTAACCTTTTGTTTCCTTGGGAGATGAAACAGAAAGGAAAACTAAGTTAGGATGATGGTTTTCATGAGATGTTTGATCCTGCTAGTCTCCCCTGGCAATGCAGACAGACATTATGGGGAAGTCCAGTGGCCTCTTCTGGATGCAGGGAGCTGGCTGTGCTGAATTGCAGGGCAGTGTCTCTCTGAAGAAGAAAGGCCACGTTGTGAGTATTTGTGAGCATAGATCCCTGACTGAGGGAACGTGCTCCCTTAAATCCACTGCAGGAGTAACTTTATCTCCTACTGTTACTAGGTTGGAGGAGCCAATGGTAAGGGTTTATCTTCCAGTCTGACAGACCAACCTATTGCCGTATGTAAAAGTTTAAGTAAACTTCAGTTCCAAGTTCTGTCATCTTGTGATAAATTGGCCCCTATTTTTTTAAACAACTACTTTTCTTGGAACTATCAAATTGCTAGATTGGAGAACTGTTACCAAATCTCTGTATATGAATTGCTGTGATTAAACCTTTTCTTGCAAACAAACAGCTTTTCCTCCTATTTATGAAGACTGGTAGTGTGCAAGACACCTGAAATCTTCAAATAATTCCTCATAGTTACACTGATTATTTTTTTTTGGGAGACAGTGAAGGAGAGAGTCTGCACAATGTGCAGAACTTCCATTCACCACAAACCTGCAGAATTGGAAACCAGAAGTAGTGGCCATAGTATCACATGATTTGATGTTGTTTCTTTCTCCTTCTGGGACGCTGCTGTGGAAACCTGTTGGGGTGATGCATGAACAACTGGGTTGCAAGTGCTTAGCAGTGCAGATGTCAGATGCTGACCTAACAAAATGCCTTGAAATGCAGCACAATCAACTAACATTCTGAAATGCCTGATTCTTTAACACATTTGATACCGGAGAAGTACAGATGCAGAGGTAGGTTGGGGAAAGCTGGGCTTGTGTGTGAGTTGCTTATATAGGTCTGGGGTCACACAGAAAGGTTCTGCTGGATAGAGAAAAAACAATGTTGTGGTTATTCTGAATGCTTGCAGACTACAATGTGTCATGTCTGAAGCTCATTGGTTTTTGAAGCGTGCACTGTATGGCAGTTAGGGGAAACTTTTGCTCTAAAATGTTTAATCTGCTCTAATTTCTCATGTTTCTTTTGCCTTCAGTTGAAAAGCAAGATTTGTAAGATCCATGAAAACACTTTTCTTTCCACTTCCTCAATTTAGAAAGGGAAGGAGGGAGTTTTGAGTTTTTTTAATACCCCTTTCAATCCTAACTCAGAAAAATTCTGGAACCTTTTTATTCTGACATTCAGTAGAAGAGGCAGTTCTACATGATGCTTTGGATTTGGGCATGAAAGTAGTATGTGTGGAAGTAGGTGTTTGATTTTTATTCAGTGCTGCATATTTTACCTTTGCAATTAAGATTAGAGTATTAATACCACACTGATATTTGAAAACCCCTGCCAACATCTACCTTGCAGCATCCTGTGCTCATGAGTTACGTGTCTTTGAAGGCTTAAATGACTTGGAGGTCTGCAAAGAGCACCCAGCCCCAGGTCAGAAGCCAGTCTAGCCACTCTTCGTTGCTCCCTGTGTTGGTCAGGGCTCTCATCTGGAGAATTTTTTCTGAATGTCAGCAAGGGAGATTAAATGACAATTAGGGAAAAGCAGCTTGCAGTGTAGGGGTAGTCGCCTTTTAGTTGCCTTTTATAAACTTGATTACAAGCTATTTGTTGTTGGTTCCTTCCCCGTGCCCCTGTTGCATCTGCTTGTAGCTGCCTGGGAATGGATTTCCCACTGGGAAAAGTACCTCTGATTGTCATGTGCAGCTGTGTTGTTTGACCTTGTCCTCTGCAAGTGTGGTACAGGTGTCTGTGATACAGGTGCTACTGGCCTTTGCAGGGTGATGAGATTCTATGTTTGCTCTGCTGGGCTAACTTCTATTAACTTGCTTTGTAGGATGTTTTCCTAATCTGCTTCTCCCTTGTGAGTCCTGCTTCCTTTGAAAATGTCCGTGCTAAGGTAAGTACCAGCTGTTATCATTGTATTTTTGAGGGTCCAACATAGTGTTCATTCATAGGGAAAAATATTAGGTGATTAAAAAAAAATAAGTCAGGCAAGGTGAAATGTAATTTGAAAAAGCAGAAATCCATTTGCCTGACTTCTTGGTCATGGAAGTTCAGGGCACAAGTAACTCTTCATAGAAGTGTGACTTGTTCCTGGATGCAGTGAGAGGGTGACAGTAGCTTGAGCCTTTTCAGCCAGCAGCATGCTCAGATCAAGAAGAGAACTTTGCTCTTAAAGCAATTGAAAAATATTTTAAAATAATTGCATGTAAAAAATCAGGTTGATAGGACTTGTTTCTTGCACCAGCCAGCAGGGTAGCACCTGCTCTGCTGCTGCTGCTGTGGGCTGCGGGTCCCTGGACTACTTGGCTGTAGGGGTTTGTGGAGCCCTCACAAACGGGAGGTGGGAGGTGCAGATCAGAGATTTCTGGTGTAGGGGAGAAATCCAGCCCTCAGCAGGGTAAACTTTTAATTACATGGGAATACCTGTTGGCTTCATTAAAAATGTTAGCAGTTGTATATTTCTTAAGACTGCCTTCCCATGGGGTCTTGTGTGCTCCCCTTCCTGTGACTGACCCTTGGAGTGTGGGGAGGGACCCCTGCTCACCCAGCCCCGCTCTTCCCTTGCAGTGGTATCCTGAGGTGAGGCACCACTGCCCCAACACTCCCATCATTCTAGTGGGCACCAAACTGGATCTCCGGGATGACAAGGACACTATTGAAAAACTGAAGGAGAAGAAGCTGACTCCTATCACTTATCCACAGGGCCTTGCCATGGCCAAAGAGATCGGTATGATGGCAATGGGGTTATCGTTGACTTGATCCCAGTTTTGTTTGTGGAAGCTGTTGCACCTTAATGAAAAAACAATGCCTGGCTTTTGTTGTGGAGTTAGCTAGAAGCAGTGCTGTTGTATGTGTGGAAGATGTCTTGGTAACAGCCTCCTTGCCTCCCACAGGTGCAGTGAAATACCTAGAGTGCTCAGCACTTACGCAGCGAGGCCTCAAGACAGTGTTTGATGAAGCGATCCGAGCGGTTCTGTGCCCCCCTCCTGTAAAGAAGAGGAAGAGAAAATGTCTGCTGCTGTAAAGGTTCCCCTCCCGCTGCCCACTCCAAACCCTCTGCTTTGCTCAGAACAATGGAGCATTCACACTCAATGCCAAGTTTTTTCTGTTATAAATTAGTTCTCTTCCATAAATTCTTGAACCAATCAACAGTTTCACGGTTTCATTTGTCTGAGGTAAGAGTTACCTTGCATTCTTCTAAAAGCAAACTCCTGAAATGACAAACCTATGTCAAGCCTTATTTTTAAAATCCTGTTCTTGCTCAATTAAGTGTTGCCAAACTCTGCTGAACTAAGTTGCATTGTTGTGCTATGAACACTAAGCACTAAAACTTTTTTAAAGATTCTTGAAGATGACTCTCATTTCTAGTAGGAAATGCAAAAACACTTTCTAGTTTTTCACAGTAACAGGACCATAGAATTAGCAAAACTGCCCTCTAATGGGTTTTCTTATTCAATGTTTCTCAGCCCCAGTCAGTGCGTAGCATTGTGTATCAAACCTGACTCTTTGACAATGACTGACACCTTGGAGTCACAGTGTAAAATGCTTTCTTGTTGGTAAGGGCTTGGTTGCAATCTAGTTCTTGCTGCTGTGATTGAAAAAATAACTATTCTTACTGAAGTGTATCTAGTCCTTTTGACAGCATTGTATTGTGATGGATAAATGGAATATTGGGTTGGATCAAATGATAGTGCCAGACAGTATTTTGACACTGTACAGCTGTACACTACACTGCCAGGGCAGCTGAAACTGAACTGACTTCTCTTGCAGGTTAAAATCAGCTGCCATTTTCCCAGAGGTGCAGTAGTGGAAGAGAGGTTGGGGTGTTCATAGGGAAATTCCTTGGGAATTTCAAGTAGGGCATTCATTCAGTTAGGTACAATATTGAACCAGTCATTCCTACAACTCTTGTGTAGTAAATGCTTTTCTTGTAGAATCTTCTTCTTACTGAGCAATATAACTTGTACTTTAAAACCTTTCTGATTATAGACATTGGCTTTATTTTTTTTTTCTTAGAGTAGATTGTTCAAGCATATCCTTATTTTCCTGTTGTTTCTGGCCCAGTAAGTTATATGCTTTCTGAAGAGCTTTTAGTCTATTAACTAGGTGTAAAAATCATGTGAAGCAGCTTTACACATCTTAGTAATTTTTATATTTTAAACCTCTATAAACCATGAACCTTCTGAATTACCACTATTTGCCAGATGTCCCCAGCACTGTAACATGACTAATGCAGACAGTGTTTTTGATGTCACTACATGTGCAGCATAGATGGAGTCATGGTCACTTGGGTCTGTGAGGTTCTGTAAATTAGTGCTAATGTTCTGTACATCCTAAACAGGCAGGAAGATGATGTTGGACTACACCCTTTCAACAACTAAAGCAAAATTTTAAAAGAAAAGTTGCAAAATTGTGAAGTTTTTACATTGATCTTTTGCTAATGCAATTAGCAGTATGTTTTGCATGTATGACTTAATAAATCCTTGAATCACATGTGTGGCAATGTTTGAATTACTGAGCAAGTGTTCTCATTCTTGTACCACCAAGTCTGTTTCTGCCACTGCCACCAGCAGAGGTTCCTTGTCCCCTGGGGGGGAAGGGGATGTGCTAACCACAGGCCCTGATCCTAAGACCCAGAATTAAACACAGTACTTGGCACCATTTCTTCAGAGGCCTTACACTGTCATGTGAGTTGTTACCAGCTTCTGCTGCTGCTTATGCAATGGTGTAAAAAGCTATGACAACCAAGGGGGGAACAGAGACCCATGTCTCTCTATTGTGTGCAAACAGCAGCGCTTGCCTCATTGTCCCTCTAAAAAGGTTACTTTAATGGGTTGTAAAACGATGGTTCTGGTGCAGCAAGGATTGTGCTAAATGCTGCAGCCTTTTTTGCCTTTTACACTTACCCCGTGCTCCAGGTGTGGTAGCTCCTTGTCTTCAGGGTGGCAGTGTCCCCAGGGACCAGCCTCCCCGGGGGTGGGGCAGGGGGACACAGGCAGCCTGAAAGCTGCACCACTGCCCCCTCCTCGAGGAGGGAGCACCAGCCAGGCCTGCACTGTTGGCACTGACTTACCTTGCTGCCTGCAGCTGGCTCTGAGCCAGCAACCCTGCCCTCACACCAGCACATCTGAACATACTATGACAGAAGTCTTTCTTGAGTGCATTTTATTTTGTCTCCATAGACAGTATCACAGCAAGAACATCCACACTGGTCTCAATCACGTATTACTTTTATGAATTTGTATAATTTTTTTAATTTTGTTTTTTAACTTTAGAAATGCTGCAGAGCCCTAAAAGAAAAGAAGTTAAAATAGCTGCACGCTAGAAACAAGGAACCCACTTCTTAAATAGAGTATCTTTTCCTGGCAGCATTGATTGGTGCCCCTGATGGAGCTCACAACTGACATGATATCAAAACATGAACAGTAATTTATTTTTTTTCTTCCTTTCTCATTAAGTATAGTATTAGTTTTAAAAAAATAATAAAAGTAGTCACATGGATCAACAAACAGAACAGGCAGGTAAATTAAAGACTATTGCACATGGGTAGCCAAGCAGCCTTGAACCACAACACACTCCCCCCACACCACCCCAGCCCCCGGGCGGTGGGGACAGCCCTGCTCACTCACTGCGTGGGGCAGCTCCTGCAGCTCCCTGGGCTGGGCACAGGGACACGGCCTGAAGGGACGCGGCAGCAGAAGGGGCTGGTGTGTTCCTGAAGGTCTCACAGGTCTGGCTCCACCTGCAGGCCCAGCTCCCCCCCAGGCCCCAGGGCTTGGCGCTGTGTGAGCTGGAACTCACTGGGGTCTGTAATAGCTCAACCTTCAGCACCAGTGCAGGACCTGTGCTTCAACCAGCACCACATCACTTGAGGTCGCTGCTGAGGCAAGGGCTTAATGCCCTTCTTTATTTTATGCCATGTGAGAAAAGTACTGAAATCCACTTAGGTCTGCACGTGGAATGTGTCTGAATACTTGAAACCTGCAAAGAGAAACCCCCCACACCTCTCCTGTGAGCTATGGCTGTACCTCATGGGTGTCACACTCTCGTGTTTGACATGAAATGCATGATTGATGCTCCTGAGATAAACTGTTCAGAGCCTTAAGCACAACATCTGGCATGTGGTCTGTCACCATCTTGGGACTTATTAAAATGCTGCTGAAGACTGTTTCGTTTGACCATCTTGCTGTATATTTAATATCTGAAGACCACAACCTAAAAATAAAAATACAACACACCACAGGGATTAATCACCCTGGTATCGGCAGGACACTGTGTGTAATGCTAAAAAAAACATCAACAAAGCAAAAAAGCCAACCCCCCTAATCATTGCTCCAACAAACCCACAATCTTCGCCCTTACAGCAGTTTCAGCTTTTCTGTTGTCTTTGTCTCACTTCCCTGCATCCACAAAAAAGCAGCAGAGGACAGGAAATGAGGGGCTGCATAAGCACACTACTTACTGGGGCAACTGGGCCTCTCCAGCCTGGCCAGGTTGGTATTATGGTTAATATTTTGCCTTTCTCATCACCAATATCCATATGACTACCAGTATAGGTATTTTATCACTCAACCACTACTGGGACATAAGGCTGCCAAGATCTGCAGTCTCAGGGATGAACTGCAGCAGGTCCCTGCTGATCCGCCTTACAGTGTAAATGCAATATGTGGGCAGAGTAAACCAGGTACTTTGAACGTGAGAAGCTGCTTTAAGTAGATTTCAGGAAAGCAAGACAATTATATTCATTTTTCTGCTTACCTCTTAGAGCTAGATTCTTCTACAATGTGGATAATCTTTCCAGGAAGATACAGACGAGGATACTGAGGTGGTGAATTTAGGTGCGATTCATCATCAAGGGCATTGTAGGAAGGAGACCGATGAACCATTAAGCTCTCCTCAGCCAGGAGGGGCTGGGTGAGGGCATCTTGGTTTCTTCCATCCAGCTCTGTTGGGAAGTTATCTGGATCTCCCCCAAATACTTCATACCAACAACCACGTAGCAAAATCTGGTACTGAATTCAGAAAAGAAAAGCAGGTGAAGTTGGGCATCTCTTCTAGTCTAGTTGTGTAGTTTCAGGTGATGTGAAACTACAATTAAAAGACTAAAAATTACTGTATGCTCCCAGCGTTTTGTTTGATACAATCTCCTAACCCACTTTTCCCCCCAGAATCCTATTTCACCATTATCTAACCCAAGCCACCAGTAACACTGAAGAAAGAATTTCCATCTTTGCCACTTGAATTATTCTGTGTGGGTTCTGCTCTGCAGATTTATTTTTTCTTGCATCTGTAATTTCTACCTGTCGTTAACCTTATCCTGTGTTTACAATATCACCCAGGCCCTCTCCACGACTCCTGATCCTGGGACTACATGGAAATCCTGTGAGTATAGCAGGTTTAACTTTAGATGTTCAGAAATGGCAGTTTTCAATCTTTAAGCCACTTGTCTGTACCTCCAGTATCAGCTTGCCTGACACCACACTGCTCCAGCACTTTCAAACTGTTTCTCACTAACAGTAAGAAGGCAAGTAATTAACACCATAACAGAGAAGTATTTGCTTTCCAAATGAACTCGGAAGGTAAAATTTAAATAAAACCACTGATTTGTTTACTTACTGATACTAAATGTTTAGTAGAGTAAGTAATCTTACTGACTTTTCATCATTTTAGCTGGTTTCATTTTGCGTTTTCTTTCTTTAATTTTTCAATAGTCCCTCTATCAGCAAAACTAGCAAAAGGATCATTTCAGGCCTTGGATGCTGCACATGGATATATCTTCTATGTCTTATTGAATCTTAATTTCCAACAAGGCAGCTTTATAGGATGAGAGACTAACACAAGTGTCACTGGATTAAAAACAAACACTTTTGTTACAAAACACAATTGTAACTCTCATCATTAAGATCAAAATGTACACCCCAGCAAAGCTGAGGCTTAGCCAAGCTAACAATCCCACTGACTTTCAACCAGGACTGCATTTAGTTACCTTGGGTCTGTTGCAATTTGCCACAATTCTCACTATTCTCCTCTTTAAATCCTCCATGTTGGGCATACTTAACCTGTTTAAACACACACAGAGCAAAGTGAAGTAAAGCCTCCTAGTCTGCAATCTGTGCTGCTCCAAAAGAACAAGTCAACAATACATCCATCTCACCTTGCAACAAGGTCCTTTCCCACAATGACTGAAACAATGAAGTGCTTAGTGTAATCTGCAAGGGACTTGCTTAAAAAAAACAAGATGAGGCACAATTAGTTCTATGATGATCATTAAAATTCAATAAAAATACAAACATGTAGCAACAGCAGCAGCATTTGCAGTCGGTTCTTCAGAAGGCTTTCAGACCTACTTGCTACAGAGTAATTTCAATTATCATGATCATGGAATGTGTAGATGTCAAAGTAGACCAAGCCAGACTAGTCAGGTGAACATTTTATTTCTGAAACATTTATTTTAAGCTCTAATTGTACCATCTGACAGAATTCACTAGATATACTTCATTCTGTAATATTTTCCCCAAGAACTCAACTGTAACTCAAGATGGAGAAAATCTAATTCCAGTGGAAAATGCATAAACAAACTCTTAACACAGTCAAGCTCAGGGCTATCAACTAATGTACTTGTCAAGGACCTTGAAGATTTTTACATCTTAGACACAGAACCAAATAACAGAAGTCTTACCTCAGAAGTCCTCCTGGA
>NW_009954215.1:3800792-3808734 GCF_000747805.2 Chaetura pelagica | reverse complement strand
TTGCCAGTATAGCAGCTGTTCCAGCACCCAAACTATGACCAACTATCACAAGTTTATATTCCTATAGACACAACAGAAGAGTGAAACACAGATGAGCACAGAAAAAAACTTTGTGTAATTTTTCTGGCAAATAAAATTATTTGGAAGGTAACTTACTGGAGCAATTGTGAAAGCCTTGTTTAAAATTCCATCATTTATTAGCTTTCGATGGATGTAATTGGCAGCTTGAGTTATTCCCTACAAGACAGCATTTAAGATTAGAAGGGTGTATCTGATCTGAAGTGTGACACACACGTACTTTAAACACAACACCATCACAGAACAACTTCCTTTTTGCAAAGCTGGTCTTCTCTTTAACATGCTCCCAACAGAGACCTATTTGTAACCCAGTGGTCTTGTACGTAATGGTTAAATGGATTTTGTAGTATTTAATGAGGACATCAAGTCTGACAAGAAGATTGCAAATTCTACCTTGCAGTTCCCATACTTGATGCAAGAACCAAGTCACTGAAATAATTTGTGCAATCCAGCTCACAAGGAGAAAACTTTTCTGCTTATTGTTTATGGGTGTTTATAGTTATTGCACTGCTGAGATGACCTACAGACAGCACAGACTGCACACACCTTATGCACAAAGCCATTCTCCAGGACATCCTCCAGTGTCAAGTCTTCACAGTCGGCTGACAGATCAGTCAGGATGTCCTGCCAACAAGACAGTTTTGTCAGGCTGCCCTGCAGGGCTTCATGGCTCATGGGTCAACATTATCACAGGGACACCGACAAGGTGACTTCCAGATGTGTAAGTAACACAACACAACCCACCATAAATCACCACCCAAGTAAATATATGGAGCAATCACAATTCTGATTTCAGCAACTATTTCCAAATGGCCAACACAGACATTATGAACACACCTCCATTTGCAGTGGAAAGAAATTACAGAAGGGCTCACAACTTACACCTGGAAGACTCCTACTTGTGAGTGAGTTATTTTTACATGTGCCAGTACAACACAATTTATTCTAGTTATACTAGGAGTTCTCCTCTCCCATTTCTATAAAGCTAATTATTTTTATCAGATGGATGGTACCTCAAAAGACAGGGTTCCTCTCACTGCAACCACAATGGCTTCTTTTCTGTGATCCAAAGCAACAAAAAATGGAATCTCATAGATCTGGAGGGGAAAAATGTAATCAGTAAAGACACCAACTTTTTCTAAGAGCAAGCATTTGTTCTCACCTTCTGAAAGCTCTCTTACTGAGCTCTCTATTATGGAAAGAAGCCAAATTATTTTCTTACCAAGTTCTTTTAAGTCCCTTCTATTGCAATACTGAGAGGGATTTCTGTCAAGTTTTGTGGCTGTTTCTTTAGATTAAAAAAAAGTAAATCAACACAGACTGTTTTGGGGCCTGTTTTCATTTGGCTTTGCATCCTGCACTTCATAAATGCTGAAGGGCAAATCAGAACTTCACCCCTTGCTTTCAATGAATTAATCACTAAGTTTTTTTTGTTGAATGCCTGCCCAGATCGTTTACCTTGTTATGAAAACTGATATGAATGAAGTCTCTGTACTGCAGTCCTGTTATTTTTAGGATGGATCCAAAGTGCAAGTTGTGACGCTCACTGCCAGTTACATCAGAATCTGTCAGTCTGTTTCCACAACTAACAAACACAGAGGAGAAAAACTTTCATGTTCCAATGTTTTAGGTTTCCTTTCAAGGAATCAAACTCAGTTACATTTGCAGCAGGATTTCTGCTAAGAATTAGTACAGGAAGCCTGATACAAGGTGCTACCTCTGCCCACAAGCCTGGTTTGGCTTGAGCAGCATTGCCACACGTTTCTGAGTCCCAGGACTGGCAAATTCTCACTGCCACAGAACTACCAGCAGAGCAAGCACTGCAGTGAGGAAAGAATCCTGAGGCCTACAGCCCAATGACAGAAAATACAAACAAGCAAAAAGGAAATAAAAAATAAATTCTGTACAACAGGCTTATCTCTATTTTTATCCATTATGTTATGTGGTTATTTTTTCAAAGCCACTTAGGCTTCAGTAGTCAAGAAATGTCAGTGGTCACTTAAATATAGAGCAATCCTACACAGCATTTATGCATACTGCAACACTAACTGTAAAAACATAATTTGAGTCAAGGGGGCAAAGGGAATAAAATGGAGGCTAGAGGGACAGGTAATTCTGGCTATTTCCTTTAAGACAGGGGAAATTGTTGATACACTTTTACTTCTATATATATATGTGCCTCAAAGGCAGCTGTAAAAAGCCTAATTTTAAAACATGTTTGGTTTAATTGCAATTCTTCCTTTGTCATTTTGCTAAATTTTACTTATCTATATAACAAACTTTGCTTAAGAAAAAACAGCAAATCTGTTTCAGAGGGTGGAAAGATGCTGTATTTTCATTTCTACTGAATTTGTAAGTGATAACTCTACCAGTCAAACTCATGTCCTCCTAAGACTGATAAAACTTACTGCATCAAAAATACTGCAATTGAAACAATTTTGTTTCTGCTAACATTATTTAAATGAAAAGAAGCTATATGCTTTTAAGCTCTTAATCAAACCTACCAGTCACCACTGAGCTTACAGAGTGCAGTAAATGGGTTGGTGTATATGTAGTAGGGCCAGCCATAAGCAGCTGCAGCAAAGAGCATATAGTGAGCAGAGTTCTCCACTTCAATATCCAAATCATCTGCCTGAAAGGACACAGGGAAAGAAAAGGAAAGAAAGATAGGAAGAAAGGTGTGTTAGGCAGACCCAGAATAAAACCTGAACACAGACTAGTGAAAATCAAGGCATTACAAAATATGCACTATTTAAAAGGAAAACCTCAAGGTCTAAGAGGAACTGAAAATAGCCACTCATATTCTAGGAAAAAGTCTGTGTTTATTTACCTGGCTACACAACCCAAGAATCTTGAAAAGCTCTCAATAAATTAGTTTCTTCCAATATTCACACACTGATAAGCTCAATACTGCAATAACATTCCTTCCAAGTATGTTACTTAAGGATGTCAAAGGAACAGCTAAACAGCCTGTAGCAGATCTCCCTGGTAAAGACTTGTAAACCATGACCCCATCCCACTGGCTGGATTCAAAAGGAAGCTGAGGGAAACACACTGGTTGAAGTACAATTACATACTTCTATAAAACACAGAACAAAATATGGTAAAATAATTTACAAAATTTTACCATAGATGCTAGTAAAAAATGTCTAAACTGTAACCCATCATCTGTAAGCATTTAAAAGATGCTACTTTTGTTTCTTACTTTGGATATTTGCAGCAGGCATAATTTAAACAGACCACAATACTAAAATACTAGCTTTTCAGTCCTATGTAAATAGTGCTAAATATTAAATTTCCTCTCTGTTTTCTTTCTCTCCCAGCTCTTCAACAATGATCAAATGTCCTAAATGGTTCCTTTTCATATATTAATTCTACTTATGCAAAAGCAGACAAATATTTTGACTGCAAACTCATCAAGATGTGTTCACTGCATTTATTAATAATTTAGATTGTTGTGCATTTTTATAGCAGTGTTTAATCTTGTTTAAAAAAAACCAACAAAAAACCACAACAAAAACCAAACCAAAACAAAACCCCCTTGCACAAAGAACTGCATTTCAATTTGATTTGGCACTGTCTCCTACTGTAATTGCACCAGAGGCTGCAACAACCCAACCTCACCACAAGAGATGATGGAGAATGACACAGGACTTCTTCAGGGTCTTTTGGGCAACTTTCCATTTTATCTTGCTCTTGATGGAGCAGAGTCAAACCAGCTGCTATGTCACTTGGCACCAGATCAGTGTCCTGTACAAAGAAACAAAGCAGTGCTTAGAACTATCCCAGACCTCAACATGACAAAAACTATCTCGTATGAAAATGCACACAGAATCCTATTTTTTCAATTTATATAAATCCACATCACTTAGAGACAAGGAGCATTCGAGAAACAGGTCAGAGCAGCACCTAACCTCCCACCTCTTCTGTACCTATTGAATGTTTTCTTCAGTAAGGCTGATGACAATTCTGCAAATTAATTTCATCACCATTAATTCTGCAAATTAATTTCATCACAAAATACCCAACAGAGGACTGGCTCAGCCACATAACAAACAATGATCCAGACATTACTGATCACTGTTCTACACTGCTGTGTGAAAGGCTCTATGTGAAAAGAGAACAACTAAGGATTTTACACAGAAGAAAGCTGCAGGGTGTGGGGTACTCATCTCTCCACACCCTCTACCCTGTAAACCACTGAGTAGGCTGCAGCTACAAATCATGTCCAAGTGTCCCTTAATAAGTAAGACCTAATAGTCTTGAAATGATTAACAGAATTTAAAGTCAACATTGAACGACGACTTCCCAAGCAGTAGGTGACACAAATTTGAGCTAAATAAACACTATGCAGAGTCAGATTTGGCAAACACTTTCTATTTCCAAAAAGCAACTTTCTGGACATGCACACTCTAGTCTGGTCTGTGCTCAGACGGGCTGGGAATGGGAAGGCTGCCTTGGTGTCCTGTGGAGCTCAGGTTCTTAATAGTCAGGAAGCAGCCTGATTCTCTGCTATGGGTGTGACTCTTTACGCATCATCAGTCGGGAAAATGGCTCAATATTCACATTTTGAAGAAAAGGAACTCATCCTTGTTGTCCTAAATAAATATTCACCTAAGAAAGAATACTGTTCTCTCACAGCTCTTCACACTTGTGAAGGGAGAGAAACCTTTGCTAAAGGGAGAGAAAAATCAATGTTGCATACCTTGTATGAAAATCACCTTTAATTTTGAAATAGGCATATTCAAAACCTGATTTCTGGGCACAGAGTAGCAGGGACCTCTGACTGAACAAAGGTACCTGTGTGCTGCAATGGCTACAAACTCAGAGTTAGTCAAAACAGAGTCAAAAGGAAGAAAAAGCTTTCCATCTTACTGAGAAGTAGTTGCGGAAAAGCTCTGCGATGCTTGTAAAAGCCACCCGGTGGTCATCGTCTTGCACAATGCAGCAACACAGTAACCTGATTCTTTTTTCCCAGACTCTGGTGGCAGTGTTCTTCACGTTATATAGCAACTGCCCTGACTGGCTGCTTTCCAGGTTCCAATTTACACTGTCAGTGAGGTAAAACGTTTTTTTCCCCCCAAGTGGATCAAAGGCAATTACGACTCCAATGATGGTAAAGATGATGATCACCCAGCTGCAAAACAGAAGGAAGTGGGATAAGACGACCATGAAACCTGATACTTGTGCAAAGTATGCAAGAAAACACAGCTTAGAGATCTTGACAGACAGGAAGCAAAGTCAGGTACGAAATACTGCATGAACACCATCTATGACTGTCTAAACGGTGCGTGGTTTGTTATTGGGCTTTCAAGCCACTAGGCACAAGAACAAGGCTGTCAGCTCATTTCACACCATCAAAATCAGCCCTGTGCTTTGGAAATAGCAACCCAGAGGGGTAAAGGCTCCATTTTTCACTACCAGTTAAGTCATCTAGTTCCTATCTTCCTCATGTTTATCCAGTTTTCTACATTCCCACCTATCCCTCTTACTCTTTCTGATCCTCATCTCCTTTATTTCACTCTAGCACATGCTGTCCCAAGGTAAGAAGCTCAAAGTTGTTTAAGAAAGGATCCCAACTCACTCTAGCTGCCTAGATTTTAAAATTAAAATTTTCACAATGAAAATCCTCCTATATAAGAAACCACAATAACTAGTCTCTGGAATACCCTTCCAAAAACACATACAAAAAGCATGTCAGGAGTATTTCCCATTTCAAGTACACTGCCAAGCTTAGGTCTGGGAGCAGTCACCTTTACCTTGCAATAACTGTCCCAATGATGCCATTTACCACAGTCTTCTCGCAGCGCACACTGCTGTCAGACACCCATACAGCTCCTGCAACAGCCCAGATGAATTCAGGGACATAGAGAAATAGGCGTATACAAAGTAGCTTGGGAAGTGATTTTCTTGGGCCAGGATTAGAAATTGTTCCTGAAATTACAGGAGAATTTAAAACAAGAACTGTTTATGAATGCATGTTAAGAATACAAAATCCCACTTGGATATACGGACTTTCTGAGCTTTACAGAAAGCATGGAACTTAACTGAAGCTATGAAGCATTTTCATACTAATGGAAGCATCACTGAAGCTGAGAAACGGAAAACAGCAGTGGGTTTAGAGCTATGATTTTTAGAATCTATTACTACTCAAAATCCCTCTCTAGTCAGAGACAGTTCTGCAGCCAACTTGAGGCTGTGGTGCTGTGCCCAGCAGAAGCCAGAGGGGTACTGGAGCACTGGCTCACCTCCTAGTGCCCTATGACTTTCCATGCCTACTTTTATTATTATTCTGTTTAATTTTTAGTTGGCTGAGTATTTCATCTTAGATGCTACTTTGCTGGGCTACAATGAAATTTTGCTTACTGAATCACTAAATAATAGATTCGTGGACATTTTTACTCAGGAGAATAAGAGTAAGGACCGTAACCAGGACAAATACTTCTTAGACTATCTTTTGTTTTGTTAGGTTACTAATAACCTTTTCTTTTTAGTACTCTTAGGCACTTAAAAGTGAGTAACTTTTGCCCAGCTCAGCTCCTTAAACCAGTTTACTGATCACAGAGTAAATAGACTGGTGGGCTGTGCACGCTCACGTGTAGGCAGGATAATTTGTAAAAGCTTAAAACACTGCAGAAGAAAAACAACTCTGGAAACTATTTTCCAGTCGTAAAGCTGTGGTTCACACCAATGACAAAGCTATTTAAAAAGCCCTTGATCCAGTGGTTGCTTATTCCCATTCCCAGGTTGTAGGCTGTACTGCAGCAGCATAGTTGCCTACACAGACACAATCAGATTGAACTTTGATTCCTGAAAACAACCTCTTCCCTTTCCCAGCACCACAAAGCAGTCAGGTTTACCACTGGCATCATGAATGCCCACATCACAACAGTGGTGCAAGAACCATTGCTTCCAAACCCACACATTATAACCACAGCCCAAGACATGTCACCACTTATTTTCTCGGAAATTCAGCCTCAGAATTCTTCCATTTCTTAGATATAATGGTCTTGTAGCTCCACTTCTATATAAAGTAAGGCTCTTTTCTCCCTGCTATTTACAGTTACATGTCTCATTACATCTCTCATCTCCTCAACTTGGATATACTTAGCATAACTTGGGTAATAATCTCCCTTTCTCTCCTCTGGATACTGTAGGAAAACCACTGGTTAGATGCAAGGCCAGGATAATCATCCACATCTCTGCTGTCTCATTGTTTCTCTTTGTGCACTCACATAATTTGAATATTATTATTAGCCATTTACCTTGCATACTGATGTACACAAGAGCAGACAATGCACATATTATAGCAGCCAGGAGAAGGAGGAGGCCGAGCAAGTAGCTGTGCAGTGATCCTCCCCCAGGACAGTTAAACTGCCCCTTATGGACTGTGTAAAGAACAAGAATTCCAATCCACCTACAGGGAAGTGAGATAATAAAAGTTATAGCTGGAAGGGAAAGTGCAGCTGCAAAGCGATCACCTTACAAGTCGTTTCCGTCTTACTGAGAGCACCAAAGATTAGCAGAACAGGAGCTGTTACATAAGGAGTTTGTCGGAATGAAACGACTCGACCAACACGCCGCGGCAAGTGCAGCCAGAGCCACAAACTGCCCTGAGGCGCTGCCCGTCCTCGGGCTGAGCAAAGGAACCGTCACGTTAATCGCTGAAGTAACGAAACCACATCAGCACTGACCAGCGATTCCACACAACGAGTCGCGACGGTTCCGAGCGCAAGGAAGAGCGCGCAGTAACGACACGACGGGCTGCGATTATGTAAGTGCAGGGGCTCTGACCGCGGAACCGCCGCGCTCCTCCCCGCGGAGCAGCGCCTCAGGTGAAGGGGCAGCCCCAGCCCCGCAGCCC
>NW_009954215.1:3786866-3799809 GCF_000747805.2 Chaetura pelagica | reverse complement strand
CCCGCGCGCATGCGCGTGAGCGCCGCCACACATGCGCGAGGGGCGGGGCGGCGCGAGACGGGGTCTCGAGCGGCGCCCGGAAACCACCGAAACGCCCCAAAAGCCCGGTCAGCGCCCGGAACGTGACGGGCTGCGGCTGCCGCCTGTTGTCACACCAGCCCTCTCCCCTCCTCCCAGCCCCTGCTCCTCTGCACGGGGGGAGGGAAGCCAATGACCCACCCAGATCCGGAGTTCTCTCATACGGACCAGCACACATCTCACACGGCTACAACTGGAATCATAACCTTGTATTTCATTACAGGGAAAGACCTTGATTTTGAGCAACAGGATCCTCAGGGCAGATGTGAGGCTTTAGAGAGCACAGCATCTGAGCATGCACACTCTGCAAACAAAAACCACTCTTCACATTTGGGGACAAGGCTGAGAACCATCACTAACTATGGGGATAATGATGGTAAGCTAACTTACAGAAGATAAATGACTTCTTGAATATAAAGCAGAAACATGTCAAAGCAACAAACCCTAGTCTGCACTAAGCTGGAGACTGTGCTCTTGCCAAACGAGCAGAACTAAGTCAGCACTGCCTCGTGCAGTGACAGTGCCCCTCACAGCCTTAGGAAGTTCACATTTCAGCAGGGGAAACAACAACATTAAGCCACGTGTCCTTACCACAACTTTTCACCCAGTTTCAGGCTAACAGAAAACTGAAATTCAGGAATAATAAAAACATTTTCACCATTTCATAAAGTGTTTATTGAGGATGGTAACACAGGATAAATCATGCAACAGCTCAGTAAAAAAAGGGAATCATTTAAAGGATAAAGAATGGTAACTGGTGCTGCTGATTTTGAAAATTTTATAAAAAAAACCTCAATTGTCCAAAAGTGACACCAAAAACCACTTGAAGCTGAACATGGAAGTCGCTTATGTAGCATTCATTAAAAAGAAAATGTAGATATTGTTTAAAATTATCACCTACAGATTACTGTAATCAACAACTTACAAGTCTCTCCTTTCTATAGCTGCAACAGTGTAGCAGGTCTGCACATCCAAGATATTTAACCTTTTCCTGAACAAAGAATACAGTCACTAACATTTGCCACTGAGCAACCCAACCCCGTGTCTTACTCTTCACGACCTGCACTGCCAAGTGCTTTCAGTATTGGAATTATCTTCCCAAACATCATGGCAAACCAGGAAAGGGCCCATCTGTGTGGCTTCAAGAGGTTTCCTTACTGTCCGCTTGCCATCAGCCTGTTTTAGAAGGAGAACGACTACAAAATGTGACTGTTCACCTTCTGGCACCAACATATATTTAAATAGGAACTCCATGTCAGCAGATGGCACAAAGACTGGGCACCAGCACATCACATCAAACATTGGTGGTTTCAGATTCAGAGTTGACATATATTCACCTTTTGGAAAAAAATAAATATAGTGGAATGAAAATTGAATCAAAGGGAAAGAACAGATGACTACCATCCATCAAGGATGCACATAACTGTGCACTGAAAAAAAAAATAAGAAAAAAAAAATCAGTAATTTCAAAGAAATTCTTGAAAATTAAAAAAAAAGTTTGCACTTGTTCCTGGTCATAAACAATCTCACAAAAATCTCACTTTTGGAACTATTCCAATTGAAACCATACACTGAATTTATTAATACAGTATAAGTTTCTTTATGTAAAAAATCTTTATACATAGTAATAAAAAAGATAAAGGCAAGATGCATCAAACAGAAATCTGCTGGTTGTTCTTCCTCCATTCTTACAGAGCCGCTGATGACTACCTGCGCTATCAAGAGCTGTGTTTCTGACTTTCTGTCTCAAGCATCTTCGCCTTTGCTTGTGATAAGGATTGTTCTGTCCAAGCATCCCAAAGGACAGATGCTGCTGACGGTTTTTTGGCACTTACGCTGGCAAACTAAGCTTCTTTCCCTTGAGTACTGTAAGGAAAAGTAGGAAAGAAAACAATTATCAACACAAAGACATGATCTATAAGCACACATTGTTAGAACTTCAAAAGTGACCAAAATCTATCGCACCTAAGCCACAGAGTCGCTTTGTTACAAAATGGGTGTGTGCTGCAGACACTCCTCCTGAGCTCATCTCTCTTTCAATACATACTGGTAAAACCATGACTTAACAGCTATTCCAATCCTGCCCTCTTGTGGCACCCCGGAATTCTCACATTTCCTCCTCAGACATATCAGCTTGTGCCTGACGTTTCTCAAGACTTACATGTAACTAAAATAACACTGACCCACAGAGCTTTGTAAGTTATGTGATGGAAGCTGGAATGTGAATAAGGGCAGAGTTACTAATGCACCCAGCAGAAACGATGGTTTCTACACTGATCAGAAACTGAAACATTGAGTCCTTTAGACTCTTTAAGGTACTTAAAGCACTAAGAAAGGTGTCTGGAAGTGTGGAATCTGCACAAAATGCATGTTGTCAGGAGAAGCAGGAGGATCACACTTATTGATAGAAGATAACAGCAACATGTATTTAGCCATACTTACTTTAAATTTGTCAATTAAATTCATCAGATCATTTATACATTAATATTCTACCCATAATCAAAACAATCATCTGAAATGCCCCATGCTAGCAGGAAGTGTGTTTGATAAATCTACCTAGAAGATTTCAGTGATAATTTGCATTCAGAATTAACAACCTAGTAATACTGATATAGCAGATCTCTATGAACATGTTAATTACTACATCCCACACCTTGAAGCTGAAAGTTCTTGCACCACTTACCTTTTGTAACATACAAATAGAAGAAGTCACAGTAAAGAACGGTCTGGACCACACCAGCAACAACTGCTATGAGATCAAAAAATCCCTCAAAATAGTAGCGCCAAATCCAGTTGACTAAGTACAAGGCACGGTACAGACCCAAGAAGAAAAGATAGTGAGTAGTGATGGTCTCTGCCTCCCCAGTTTTGCTGATCATAAAAAGTTGAGGGAGAATAGCAACCGATTCCAGGTAGATGGAGAAGGTCCAGAGTATCTGAAAGAGAAACCAAACCCCCACAGGTATATTCAACTGTCTTAGTGGTAACAGAAGCACAGAAGATATTTGACTTGGCTTGACTTTTCACTCCCTGACAATGACATGAACAGCTACAGTATTTTGGCAAACTATCCCTCCTACAGGAAACACTAAGTTAAAGCTTCACAATCAACCACAGGATGGCACAAGGGTACAACTCTCTTGGCAGACAACAGTCTTTCCAAACCAGCTGTCCAGTGAGCTGGCAGGCACAGGTTTACTTGTGAGGAAATGTATGTGCACCCATCAGATCAAGATTCACAGTACCATGAAATACAGCTTACAGAGCTGGTGCTGTAAAGAGCTGCAGAAAAGATCAAGTCCCTTTTTCCCCTCCTGTTCTTCCAACTTTTTTGATCAACTGATTTAAAGAACAAAATTTAAAATACTGTCTCAAAGTGTTGCAGTTAAAATGTCCTTACTCTCTAGTATTATTATTTAACTCAAATAAATATAAAAATGTATCACAGTTCTCTTAAAATAAGTATTTTAAGCTATTATCTATTTTGTGGAAAAATTCACCTGTCTGAACTCCCTGTAATTACATTTTTATTATAACACACAGCTGCATTTTAAATGCAATCCAATTCTTTCTGATGCTCTAGACCATTCGCAACACTGCAACATTTTCACCAGCTGGCACCAATTACTCATAAACTGCATTCTGGGGCATTTCCTTAAACTTAACAGAAGGAAGGATAGTGTACTGGAAAAAAGAATAGTCTTCTGTTTAACAACATAATAAATGCTGATAATAATGCTAGTTTCCTGAAGTGCCTTGTGTTTCCACAGAAATCTACACTGTAAAGATGCATTCAGGAAACAGGATTAGCCTGAACCCAGTAAACACAGGCATCTTTCAGGCATTCCTTGATGAGCCTAAAATGTTCACATTAGTTTTCTAAATATTTTAGAGAAAAAAAATGTGTAACCTCCTGCCCACAACCAACTCACCTCCAGAGGAGAGAAGTCATGATTGACAAGAAATGAGAGTCCACCAACAGGAACTATCAGGAACTCCACTCTGAATGTATCATGGTTTCCATCATAGGTGGCCTTGAATTTCATGTAGATCAGGTACACAGTGGCATACGAGCAAGCAATGTAGATAAGCTAAAGAGCAGGGAAAGAAAAAAACAAAACAATGCACAGAGGTTCCAGGATTAGATCAAACTCATTGAACAAAGATATTCCTAGGCAGTAAGAGGAGTAAGTGCTGTCTTTTTTGATTGTCTGCATTTTGTTTACATGCTTTCACTGTTCCAGGCTATCCCCACAGGTGGCATTTAACTTTTCTCAGCAGAGTAATCATTCAAAACCAGTGACTCCAGGCTCTACTGGTTTTGTTACCTTAGAAGCATTACCTTGGTTGAAATGAATGTCCAAAGTGTCTTTGAAGACCCTTTTCTGAGTAGACAGACCTAAGAAACTGACTGGAGCAGGAATATCCTTGCTGCTACTGTAGGCAGGGGAAGCACTTCTGTTAAAAATGTGCACATGCATTAATGCAATAAGGATAGGTCTTCTTACACACAAAAAAAGTCTAGAAGTGGTGTGGCTCATGTGGTAACTAAAAACCTACGAAATAATCTCCATTTAGACTCAGCCATTTAACATAGTACGAATTAGCTGATTTGCTTTAGACTTTTAAGCATCTCTACAATCTGAGGAGTAGAAAGTAGCCAGTTGTTCTTCACCAACCAGCAGGCCATAAAACCTGCAAAACTAACAGACTGCTAGAAGCACTGAACCAGAAGTCAGTTTCAATTTCAGTTCTAATGTTACCATTTTTAACTGTTATGGTACAGCAGACTTACAGCTATTCCCCACAGAACAGGCAAATGCCCTTACTTTACAGATGAAAAGACAGAACCAGAGAGAATACATGACTTTCTAAAGGTAAACCTGCCATCATCATGTCTGAGCTCACATTGTCCTGGAGACAACACAGTACAGTAGACTAGACAGTTTAGCTTCTGCCCCAGTTTCACAACAAAGATTAAATATGCCAAACCATTTATCATATTAAGTATAGGTTCCTTGCAACTGAGAAGTAACAGATTTAAACACCTGTTACTACTGATCTCTAAAAAACTCTGCTCAGAGAGACAAAATGCTACAAATATTATATGAAGGAGCTCTTAAAGACTCTTTACTACACTAACACCCCACCTGACTGGAGATGAAGGACCACAGGGCAGCCTATCAGATATAGGGAAACCCTACTACAGATGTAAACAAATCCTAATTGCTGTGATCATAGGAGACACTAAGAGAATTCTTCCTGAGAATTATAGTGTGTTTTGGGACATAAAAAAGTTTTCATTTTTAAAGATATCAAAACAGAAGGATGTTTAAAAGACTGACTGCAGAGTGCACCAGCAGAAATGCATCCAACACTCAGCTACAGGTAGCTTGCAAAAGAAACTGTAAGATACAGAATACTACAAATTAGTCATTAAGAAAGGCAGACAGTACTGATTTGTGTATTTCTGTGTATATTCCTGGAACACAGAAGAAAATAATTTTCTTAAATATCTGATGATCACTGCCAGACAAATAAGGCAAGTTTGCACCCGTAGTTTAATTATTATTTTGTCAAGAATACTGAAGAAAATCCTAACTCTACCAAAATTACCAAGCTTTTGGGGTTTTTTTTGCTACCAATGATAGCATTTTCCTGAGATTACAAAGTTCATTTAGTTATACTCTGGGTAAGCTTTTTTGTGTATTACTTCATGTTCTCTACAACTGGTAAATTTTATATACTCCTCAAAAGATGCAGAGAGAAGCTGTGCTGGGATACTCTAGCAGCTCTGTCTTGGCTCCACAATAATGTGCTGAAAAGCCAATTAAATCTAACAGTCTCTCTAAGTAGTAATCTTTGAAACTGTAACAGAGGCTTCTATTTTGCAAGTTAACATTGGATTTGAACAAGAGGGACACTTTTGCATTACTGGACAGATTCAGATTAGTATCACAAGTCTAATTTCCCACTGTGTTCCTTTTCTGGGCAGGAAGGCTGCAGAACTAAAATGTGGTCACAACCCTGAATCACAACCAATGCATAAAGTGCAAAAAACCTGGCTGCTCCTTTGGTGCACCCAGCTTTCATATTCTCAGAAATCACATAGGAAAAAAGCTTGTATTTCAAGAATATTTTACTTAATCCACAGTTCTTCATCTAGACTATTAATACTAAAGCTTAAGCATACACATCTGACTTGTCAGAAGAGGGTGACAGGGTTTAAAGATCTAAAATGTTACTTTACAACATTATTCCTCTAATTCTTCAGTATGTTTTGTATTGTTGACTCTCTTGTCTTTCCTCTTGGCAAAGTTACACTATCCTCTAACTAGAGTTTAAGAGCATTTAAAAAATCCAAGAATAAAGGAACTGGCTTTAAAAGGTGTCTGTCCTGCTGCTACAGACACACTAATCTCTACTGGTGCCACAAACATGCTGCCATCTCCCAGTCTACTGCTTTATTTTCTTGTACTCAGCACCAGGAACTGTAGGCATAAATAAGAAATAACAGAGCTGAATTTGGGCTCACTAACACTCACTGGACAAGCAAACAGGGTAATCTGATGGAAGTGACATTCCTAAAAGCATACTTCTGTCAAGTGCTGATCAGACTCTGACCAGACAATTCCAGCAATGCATTTTGAATACTAATTTACCTAGTAGTGGATAAGAAAGATATTGGCTTAAGCTAATGTCTCAATTCAGAAATGCCATTTATTTGTACCATTTTCCCTAAAGCTTTTACTTCCAATAACCAAAATGGTACGTTACAAAAGTCATAGTCTCCATACAAACAGGGTTTTTAAAATTCCACGTAGAGTGTAGAAAGAAGTAGGATTTTGAGTCCATTTCCCAAATTCTTTATCCAAAGCCCATCTAGAACGTCTTTGATAGTAACCATGCAGTGGGCCACCATTTAAGGAGGCTTTTATTAATTAAATTATGCACTCTGCATACAACATTACTACCTTTTCTAACTCTTCAGTATACTCTACCTTCATAGATGTGTTATACAATGAAATGAATGAAGTGAAGAGGTCCAGATAACGGGTAGTGAAGACCAGTGCAAACAGAAGCTGGCTTTTTCCAGAAATACCTAAAGCAATAAAGGAAATAATTAATTATTAAAAAATTGATGATGTGCTTTAAATCACTTGATTCCAAGGATTAGAAAGGATGTATCCTTTATTTCTTGGCATGCTGATTACAAAAGTAGGACAAAATCCAGGCTTTGAGAACTAGGCTGTACAAACAGAACTTTAAGTTCCTGTATCTCAGTATTGTGAATTAAGTTACCTATGGACCACTGTACTGGCAAAGTGCTAGCACCACACAAGATTCAGAAGTTACTCATAGCAAACCTTGCAGGTTGTATTTTTGTAGATTACACTATCTGTTAAGTGTTATCATTGCCCACTGTATTCTCAGTGCTGTTACATGCCTCAGTACATTCTTTTGCTGCTGAATAGCTGGAAAGGTACAAGGACAACAGATACTACATATCCAGTGATAATCAGAAAGTATTCTAGGACCAATAACTTGATTTTAAAGGAATAAATTGATTTTAAAACATAAGGTAATTCAATTCAGAAACTTAACTGACCACATGGTGAGGGGAAAAAAAAATAATCAAATACTCAAAAAGAGATGTTACTATGCAATATAACAAAAACAGGTAAGTGAGCTAAAATTACAGACATCGACATTGCATTTTCAAAGTAACTTTCAATTTTAGGCCAAGCCTCTACATCAAAACATTAGGTTGTACTTAACTTCAGCCACTACAGCAGGGCTAGAAGCCTAAAAGCGTTGCACAATCAGTCACTAAAAGCTCCGGAAAAGTGAGGTGAAGCATCACACCATAATACTGATGTGGTGGTGTGGCACAGCAGGGGGACAAAACAACCTTGCCTGTGCCTCTATCTTGTTATTCCAATTATTCTTGTTTTCAATCACTCAGGGTGAAAATATTTGAATCTGTTCAGCTAAGCATGCAAATACTGTTCATAAAACAAGAGGGAAATATATTCTCTAGGAGAGGGTTAATGATGGAAGGCTGAAAATCCTTGTCACTTTTAACAGAAATATTTCTGAGAAAGGCTTTTATGAAGAATGCCACAAAGCAATCAGAAGAAAGGCTACCTGCTATGGTTATTGAAGTTCTTTTTCACCCCATCTTAAATACTGAACAAGCTGCCCCAGATGAAGTGACTTTGTTTATATATAAAGCACAGGAATGGCTGAAACAGTAACAATTAAAAAGGGATTTTGTTTGCAACTTTCATATGTGAAATGTATACAAGGGAAGTGTAATGTACTGCCTGCAAAATAACCCAACTGGGGGACAGCAAACAGCAAATGCCTCCAAACTTACAGTTATACAGTCTGTAAAACTATAGAACAAAAGCTGTGTGTATATCTATACATATATATATAAATATAAAAATTAAAAAAACAACTCCCAAACCCTTCCCCCACAAACCACCTCCCAAAGTTCAGAAAAAAAAAACACATTTGATATTTCTTGAATAGAAGCTGCAGCCCAGGTGTGCTCGCTGACATGACAACTCTCCACAGAGCCCTGCTCTCCTGCCAGTGAAACCTCTCTGCAAGTAATGCTGTGCTGAGGTCTGGAGCTGCAGGACAAGGAAATCCACCTGGATACATTCAGTACAGCATCACACTACAGCATGTCATCATGTTAAATTATGTAGCATACTATTTTCTTTTAGTAAAGAACTGTGAACAGAAAAAAAAAAAAAGAGGATATAAGTGACATTAATTATTGATAATGGCTATAAATGTGGATCTGGATGTATTGTCACAAGAATACAAGTAATATACTTGACAAATTCCTCTAAGCCATTGCCAGCCTCACCTCCTCCCTAACCCAAAAGTTGTAATTTTTATTAAAGCTTTCAGTATTTACAGTGAATTTTCAATTTCATGCATTTTAAAACTTTAGGAAATACATCAATATACCTGTCACTGCACTGACCTTGGCTCACGGCTGATAAATACAATATATGAGACTACACTGCTGTTATTCTCATCCTTCTCCATTTTCTTTTACTCCCACAAATGTTACTTAGTTCTGGAACAAAACATATCTTAACTTCTTCTTCCCAAGCTCTGCAAACAAATTTTGAAGAGTTAAACCTCTCATTTTTGTTTCATCCTCACGCATGGAACTCCTTCAACCTCTGCCCTCCAGCTTGGCTACAAGCAACAGCATGAAATTTTAGTTCAAAAGCTCAGCTGATTTCCACAGCCAGTCAGGACAGCAGAGCTGAAATTGTAGTATTGTCTCATAAACTTAATTCTGCTGTCGTAAGCAAGGTACAAAGCAACATGCAGCAGCAGAGGCATTCAGTCAGGTTGGCTGCAGAGTGTGTATTCAGTACCTACTAACTATGAACTGCATATCCCAACCATAAAATCTACAAACAATAGTTTATCTAAGGAAAGCCAGTCTATACTCTGTCATGGGAACTTCATACAGTTATTTAAGTACTTAATAAAAAAGTAGTTTGGTTTGTTCAGTATGTAGCCCACATCTTCTTTGGTTGTGCTAATAAAATATTAACAACAAGAATTCTGTATTTCAAATAAAAAAACCCACCTAACTCTAAACAAAAAAAGCATCATTTGAGAAAGGCAAAATTTTCCTGCGAAAAGAGAGAAGAAAATCCATACCTACCTAAAGCAGAATTTTTTAAGAAAATACAAACAAATTGGCAGCAGCCTATGGCAAAGTACTGTCTAAAGTCTTTGACACAGCATACAATTGTGGACACACAAAAACCATGAGAGAAAGCTATGTTTACCAGCTAAAGTATTGCACATTTACTAGCTACACTTTTTTTTTTTAATATTCAGCATATAATTTGACAGCCTTGCAACTGCAGGTCACCTTTAACACTTGACAAATAACACTGAGAAACACATCAATCTTCAGGCAGTAATTTACAGAGCAAACAATCCAATTTGACTTGGAATGAATTAGAAAATACAGTCTGAACATGACAATCTCTGAAAGCACAGAATTCTTCAAGTCTCATGAATTTGCTAATTATGACATGAAGTCAATAACAGAGTTACCTGCTACATTCTCCATAGCTCCTAGTAATTATTTTTCAGCTACTGTTTGGAGTGGCAACCATTTTTTCCAAATTCTAAATTTGGAAACTCAAATAACCAGTCATGCAAAAAATTGTTTCTCTGTCAGCTCTGAAATAATACCTTGATTTGTTTTCCTCTTCTCAATTTTTAACACATTGGGTAAATTAGTAGAGGAGACAACAATTGTCCAACACTGAGAACACAGACTGCTTCCTAATGCACATTATTCCCACCCAGCCTCATCTATTTTCATCAATTAAGAGTCAATTTTCTCAGGAAAGAAAACAGGGAATTCAGAAAACAGCAGGTCACAGCAAAGGTACACCCTGGTTTCACCCTTGTTCCAGCTGCTTTTACAGGCCTCTGAGCTCTTCTTGGAACAAAGGCCTCAGACACACAGAGGCAACCAGAAGAGAGGAGTCGGCACCATGTGGTTTGCCAGCTCTTCATGGATCACAGCCTACAGTTCAGGCACCAGTTAGAAGCCTTTATTTATTTTCCAAGCTTCTACTGCTTCAAAAGTGCACAGTTAAAGCAGCTGCTGGTTTGCCTGTGTTCCCTTAGTTACCAATAACTATGAGCTATGTTTATTTAATTTATAAACTACTCCAATATGCAATGTAAAGGGCTCACAGCCTTTAAGAAGAGGCTTTTAGCAGCTGCTCAACGTTAGCCAGTAAGTATTTTGGGATTATTGTTGTGTACGACTTTACAAAGGATTGTTATGCAAATACATTTATGAAGCTTTTACTGGTAGAAACCACCACCACAACAAACTGCCAAAAGGAACAGGCTGGAGCCTCAAAGATAAAATTTCACACTCTTTTGAGGTGCTCTTCCATTCTAGACAAACTTCTTAGGCCTCAGACATTGGCCTCATAGAAGTCAATCCAGAACCATGTTACTTGTAAGAATTAAGGCAGAACTAGAGGACACCAAAAAAACAATCCCAGACAAACACATCCCTATTCAATTTTTTTTCTCAGTAAAATTAATGAAGCATGTATTCTACTGAAAGAGACTATGCATGCATGTTTATGTTCAGGGAGGCTGGCTAACCTGGTAAAAGAAGAGTTGAGGGCCCTACGTAATAGAGGCCCATTTACTTGTCTGTGTTGGAGAAAGCAGTACCAAACATAATGATTGATATGAGCCTACTTTCTTATGAATAAATCCCTAGTAATAAAGATTCTGAATCACAAATGACTTAAGGAAAACAACATAACCAGATCACTTTTTAAGCAGAAAGATGGGACTAGGTTATATTGTACTATACTGAGTAAACAACCTCACGCCCAAAGGTCATGTAAGAATCTCTTGACTAATAATAATAATTTTCATTTTCCCTCTTCAGGCAGCAAGAGATTTTTATTTTTTAGATCATTAACTCTGTTGTTATTCATAATCTTGATTCTATTTCTCAAGTAAAGTGAAGGACAGAACTCTACAGAAGAGTTGGAGAAGGCCAGGTCCTTTCTTGCCAGATCCAGGCAGAATTCCTGATCCACTTGAGCTTGAGCCAGGAAAGTTCATTAGGAAGAAGCTCTTGTGCTCCATGACTTCAGAAACAATAGTTCTGCACTGTCACTGCATTTGGACTGTGGAATCATTTGCTTGAGCTCTTTTGCAAAGAACAGTTTTTACATCAAGCGTGTTTAAAAACAAAAGCTATTAATTTACATTTTTGTTTTTCATTTTGCACTATCAAGTGATTAACTAAAGCGACCTGACATAGAAACATACAGAACCTGTACTTCCTCCTACCTGCAGTGCAAATCTCTTTCATTTCCTCATTCTCAGTCCTTTCAGATTGCCACTTACACTGATTCTTCGTGATCTTAACTGAAGACTTTACAGATAGTACAACAGCTTTAACTCAGCATTTGAATGGTATTTCATGTCAACACATGGCAAACTGATTTCAAGAATAATCACTCTTACTAAGGAAAGAGAAGCTCACTGGAGAGGGCAACATCAGCTCACGGCCAAACCCCAGCCCACAGCAAAAACTGTATCTTCAGGGTCGGTGATCTGATCCACGTAATACACAGAGCACTGAAACGCTCATTTTGTATCACTACAACTCCTGGTTTCCTCAGGGAAACCAGCTATGCTGCGCTTCTAAGAACGGCTTGCAATTCCCTCCAACCACCACACCGTGCACTGGAAGCGGAAAAAAAAAAAAAGCAAACCACATCACAGGGAAGTCGCGCAGCACGTAGGGAGCACGGGAGGAAGCAGCAGCGTTTCCCCCGTGCTGGCAGAGGGGCAGGGGAGCGGGGCTTCTCCCGGCGGCCGGCCCGGACCCAGCTCCAGCTCCAGCTCCCGCCCCGCCACACCTCTCCCTCTGCCACGTCAGACCAGGCCAGGATCCCGACGGGAAGCCTATTCACTCCGGCCTGGAACCTCTCTCAGGCAGCTTCTTCCTGCAGCTGGTCACGCGAACAAGAAAACACCCCAAGGAGCCTCATAACCACAAATCACAGTTTAATTCTTACTGCAGAGCGGTAAACAAAAGGGAAGAGGAGGGCGCGTTCGTCAGCCGCGAACGCAAACCAGTGCGGGGAGGGAAAACGGGAGAGAGCGACGGGAACTTCAGGATCCGCAAACTGCAAGTCAGCTGCTCCCAGCGCTGCACCAAAGCCACAGCGTCCAGGCACCAGCGCGGCACCCAGAGCTGCCAAGTGCACACGCAGAGAGAAAGCTGTGCTGTCAGGAGAGGCGAGAACAGCAGACC
>NW_009954215.1:3780494-3785948 GCF_000747805.2 Chaetura pelagica | reverse complement strand
CGTGGATGCAGCCCCGCACGCTTGGCTGAGCAGTTGGTGCTAAATCGGTGTCGCCGTGCTGGGGAAACGAGCTGATTCGTGCTGAGTGCGGGTGTTCCCAGGGAAGAAGCACCGGTTGTTCCTCGCCGCAGCCGGGCCGTGTGAGTTCCCGTCCTGGGTCCCTCGGCATCACCATCACGCGTGTCCCGTGTGCAGCTCCAAGCGGGGCCTCCTCTTCAGCACCTCCCTGACCTGATGTTCTTGGTACAAAACCAAAACCCACACGAACAACCCAACAGCCAGCAACAACCAAAACAACAGACCCCCAGGAGCGGCATTTCTGTGGGAAACAGGTTAATCCCAACTACACAACAGTGCTTTCCTTTTTTATAGTGTCACAGAAAGGGGAAGGTACTTCTTAAAAATCTCTTGGTTTACATTATTACACCTGTTGTTTGAGGAAATAACATGAGGACTTCACTGCTACACAGCAATGTACAGAAAATTCCCCCCAGCAGGGGATGTGTTATTTGAAAATGGATGAAATGATCCTATTGCAATCTTTCATTTTCTTGTTTAAAATGTAGCATAAACATTGAAATCATTTTAAAAGTTTAATTTAGATTTGAACTCTAATAGACTAATTATTCTAAACAGATATGTAGTAACTTTCATAATCAGTATTTGATGTAATTGCCTTCAAGTTGCCTACCTGAAGACACGTTAGCAACCTGGACAGTGTTTGAACTGCCCAGATCCAGGGCACAGACTGGAACAGCAGGCAGTGTGGCTACATGAGAACAGCCCTGTGGCTGTTCCACCACTGCACACCAGCCCAAGACTGAGGTCAGAGTACAGCTCACGGCTCAGAGCCCTGGCTCTGAATGAATATATACATGTAGTATGTTAGATTTAACACAGCAGCTGCTCAAAACACTGACAGATACATAACTGGAATCTGTTTTAACTGATACATAAAAGGCAGACAGCTGGACATCCCATGTCTTTCAAGCCTTTTCTCAGTTAATGCAGGATATATGAAGAACTTGTGATCCAGGTTGTTTTCTGACATCTGATTCAATAGTGAAACACATCAGGCCCAGTTAAAGATGACCTAGGGCAGCTTTAGCTTGTGCATCAAAACAACACATTATTTTATCTATAACACTGGCTCTTCTTTGATAAATCAATTTCTGCATGATAAAAATTATTGGGGAAAAGAGTGCCAGAAAATACTACTTGGTTGTATTTGTGACATATTAGTATTTTCCACTATTTTAATATTTCTCCTCTAGGAATTTACTCCTGTCCTCTGTTCTCCTTGTCCCCCAAAGAGAAGATATTAAGTGAGATACTGTTAAATATTTGCAACGCTAATTAATACCAGCTAAAACATTAGAAGACAGATGTTAGACTTGCCAGCAAAGCAAGAACTCCAGCAATCACAACTCCTCCATTTAATACTGCAATGTGTAGTCACTTGGATGGAAAGCTCCAAACATGCCTTGTATTCCTGCATCATGAGGGCAAGAAAATCCTCTTATTAATCCAGATTGGGAAAGCAGACTGATGCTGAATAGGAAGGGGCAGGAAGAGACAGATGGACATAGGCTGCTTGCTACTGATCACAGAAAAAATGTAATACACTTCTAGATGCCTATTTTGGGCTACAATTAAAGAACCAGATGTGACCTCTGATAAAAATATCCCGTGGTACAAAACTGCTACAGGTCCTGATACCAGACAAGGTCAGTTGGAGTGTAAGAGCTGATGTCGTAATCTCTCTGTTTAGGGACTGAGTATATAGATATGAAAAGATAATTTGATAATGGACCAGGCACTGTACCAAAATAGGATACCTGGATGGTTCACAGATTTATTTTGGTTTCTGAAAAGTTTGTTATTTATCAGCAGTTTTAAAAGCATGTGGTATAACAATGCACAAACTACTGTTTCTGAGGAAAGATTTCAGATGTTCTGGGGTTCCCTGGAGTTTGTGTTTATTCTTCACTTTTCTATCCAGTTTCCTTCCTGCCTTCCTTGGAAAGGGAAGTCAGATCCCTGACCCCAACAGCAGTGCAGAAAGTGGTCCACAAGGCTGTCCCACACCATATGACACAGGAGAGAATATTTTACCAATCAGGACTGTAAGGGAGTAAAACAAGGTTCTTAACCCTCCTTAGGCCCATGTATCTGCAGATCTTGCTTTAAAACAAAACAAACCCACATATTTATCAAAAATATTTTCAGTGATATAAAGAGACCACATTGCTTAAAGCTGTGTACTGGCCTGGAATATCAGCCTTTTTAGAGGGGGGGAAAAAACACAACAAAAACCAAACAACAGCCAAACACAAAAGGAAGAGGGTATTTGGAATTTGATTTCTACTTCTCCCTAAGGAAGACAGACCATCACAAGGGAACCAGGTGCCACAGTTTAATGGGTTCCTCAACTGATACACCATCACTGCTCATGTGCACCCTTGGAAGCAGCATGTGGATTAACCATATCACAGTAAGAGCCAGAACACCAGCAGGTGCACTGTGACCAATGCTATGGGGCTACCTGCTCAAGTGACACATTCCAGGTGACAGTTTGATTCCTGTCTTAATTGTGTGTGTCATTTGAGTTGGTCAGACCTCTCCCAAAACCTCAGTTGTGTTTGGCTGGCACACCTGGGAGGCATGTCTCACATCTGCCTCGACGTGGCAAAGAATGGGACTCTAACAAGGTCCTGGTCTGAAATGATGGGGCTGCAGTCGGTGTTGTGGGAAAACAATCAGGTGGTGATGATGCTAAGGTAGGCACAGCAGTTAAGTGATAAGGTGCATCTGCCATTACGCAATACGTAATTGCCTCTGAGCATATTAAACAGAGGGGCTTCTTAACTTCATTTTTAAAAAAAGGATGCAATGTTTTTTCAAAGCATTATCTTCAGAGCCTCACACTGGTGGGAGCTGGTTAGCTCTGATGTGACAGATTGAGATCACTGGGAGTCAAACATTCCATATACTGTACAAAGCCTGACGTAACGCCAGCTTTACAGGAACAGTTTTCAGACACTGTGGATGGGTAGCTGTTTTCTTATCTTCAGGGATTTAAAGATACCAGACATGGCATTTCCTCAGTACCAGGTAGTTAAGGATATTTTCTCTATCGGTGATCCAGAACTAGTAGCCCCTTTCTCTTTCTGAACACTACTCTGAACAGAAAATGTCAGACACTGAAATAAGCCAGCAAGGTATTTCTTCCCGTCTGTTAACCCCTTAAGAATACTACATCCAATCAAATGGATTAAATTAAATACTTCCTCATGCACACTGCTGGACAGAACCACCTGTCACGTGGTTCACAACACTCAGAAGAGCTGGGCCTACACCTGAGACGTGTCAGACTGTCCAACAGTCAGACCCTGCAGAATGCACAGCAGTGCCTAGCAACCATCGGGGTGGTCACAAGTGGGGAGGAGACCTGCAATTCTCACAATTCACAGACACAAAACCAACTTTCATTATATATATTCAACAGCAGACTTATGCATTAATATATATTTTTTTTTTCATTCTCAAATATAAATGTTAGAAATAAAAAGATACAGGAAAAAAGAGGTTTGGGTTAAATAAATGTTACCCACATCTACAACAAACAACATTTATTTAAGGATCAAAGAAATCTTTATACTACACAGAAATGTTGTATAATCTTCTCTAAAATCCTCGTGGTGTGACTAAGAGAGGAACTGAGACCTTTTTCCCATGAATGCATTCTAGTGAAAGGGATCCTGTGCATGTTGTCTGTAACATACACGTGCACATGGGACAGATCCTTATGGCAGTACCTGATGGCATGGATGCCTGCATTAAGGGGTTCTGTGGCTTGTTTCACAGAGTAAAAAGGAAAGTGCACGTTTCAGCTTCCTTTTAGCAATGAAGTGTACCAGACTGTGAATGAAGAGCAGATTACATACTAGATAAACATACTAGAGGTCTCTACTGCTTTCTCTCATTCCATCTATTCTTCTCACAGAAATTCAGTTTCAACAGTTTTGAGGGAGGTATCTCATGAATCACAGCTTTTGCAGAATGGGTTTTTCCATCAGTGACCTTTACAAGAGGTAGATTGGCAAAAGTAAAATTGCTTTTCTACAATACTCACCACTTAAGATGTTCACACCATCTTACAGACCAAACAGGATTTGTAATCTCACCATGAAATAAAGTACAACATTAAGTAGGTGCTCCACATTTACCCTTGCTACACTGCTCTTGCAAGAAACAAGATATGTCTTTGACCAAATGTAAATGGAATGCCAAGGTTATTAACATAATTATTAATTTAATAAAATAAAGACATTATCAAGGAGTGCCGCTATTTAAAAGCACTTGTGCTTGAAAGAAATTACAGCACAGATGGCACAAAACAAGGAGCTCGCTCCTGCTCCAATTAAAAGCTAAACTCTGACTCACATAATTGCAGATGGAATCACTCTCAGGTACATTGACAGAAGATGGTAACTTTCAGCTCATATAGATTTTTGAAGTGCTTGGAATGGCTAAGTCACGTCTCTGACTTACACAGCTGAACTGGAAAAGCTTCACTATGAAAATATTCTCCTGCACCTTCACTGACGTGCACACAGAATTCAAGTCAGGCAATTTCTAGAAATCAAACCACATCTCAATGAGGCAGGACTTTTAATTGTGAAAAAAACTAGATAAATCTTTATAAAGTATTTGATGCACCCTTTCCCCCTTGAGCAATCTGCTGCTCTAGGAACTGCCTTTGCCTACAGCTAACCCTGGCAAGTGTGACCTGCTGCTACAGATAATATGATGAGCTTTAGTTTTGCATTTCATGAGCAAAAAACTGCTGTTGGTGCAAGCTGCCTTGCACCTTTCTCTAATGATAAGATTCCAGCTTTTTCCCACTGTTGTTTCCTTTCCCACATGTGAACAGTCTGTTGTGGCATTTATTTAAATAGGAAAAAAAGGGTTTATCAATCCCAGCAAATACATGCTAATGCCTACTAAAACAAAAAAAAAATACTTCAATGCATCAAATACTTTATAAAGATTTATCTAGTTTTTGCACAGGTGCTTAAATTATAAGAGCATGTCACCACTTCTTATCTAAGCAGGATTTAATCCAGCAGCCCCGAGATTAAGTTATTTTATTGCAACAGCAGTAACTTTTAGTATGGTTTCTACTGTTTCACACAGAAGAACAGCCTCTGTCTGCAGGAATGTACACTCAAAGTACAAGCAGAAAATCCAACAGATGGATAAAACAGTGTAACCAAATTAAATAAATATGAGAAGTTAGACAATGTAAAAAGCATTGGACACAATACATCAGCCTCCAAATAATGGTCACCTGCTACCTGTCCCCTGGGTCATTCAGGGTACTCCCTAAAATATCTTTCAGTGATTCTCTCATGAGACAGATAAGCCATTTCCAGTTTTGACATTTGTTTG
>NW_009954215.1:3736815-3780449 GCF_000747805.2 Chaetura pelagica | reverse complement strand
GATACTTCACATCATGATGACAGATAAAGGTGTTCCTTTTAAGAAACAGACCACTTTGCTTTCAGACATCTCAGAACCTCTTGATTCTACTGCTTATGCTGAGCTGCAACTATGTATCTCTAGCAGTTCCTTTGTAAGCTCCTGGACACTGAAAATCAAAAAACAAAGACAAATATTAAATCTTTTGACGTACCTGGATTTGCAGTCCCAAAGATTAAGTACAGCACTTAGGTATTTAGCTTACTTAACTGGAATTAATATCTTAAGCCCACCAGTGCTATTGTTAAATTTTAGCCTCTCAAAATAGTAAAATCCAGTGAAACTTAATGGGGGGTTATCAAAGAGGTTGTGGAATTACATCTTATCAATAGACTGGAACAGGCAAAATACAGATTAATACCAACATGTTCCAAAGAACAATACAGTAGTGGACCGGTGTTACATGGAATTTTAAATATACTTTTGATAAGGTTGGCTTTACAGTAAAGATAAGATAAATTGCTTTCCCCTTGATTAGATTCTAAGATAGTCTAACAGACTTTGTAATACAGAAAAAAATATTCAGAAATTGTTGTCTCTGTATTTAAAGCAGGAAGTGGGTCCAACAGTCCTTCACCCTGTGCTGTTCACTGCCACAGGTGAACTAGGTTTCTGTTATAAAGTTGCCTCTTATTGAAAATGTAACTCACCTGAAGCTGAACAATTACGGTTTCAGAAAGGCAAATGCAGTGTCAACACAGCACACAACCAGATGCCAAAGCCACTTGAACAGGGAGCACCTGAAAAGCAGAAATCTTTATGCTTTAGTGTCATGATACAGTTCTGAGAAGGTCTGCTCTAATTCCAGCAAGGGCATCATAGCCATTTAGTCCCCCTTACTCCTACTGTGGCACCTCAACATCCCTCTCTCTTACTCAGCAACTTACATCTCACTGCTGCCACTGGAAGGAGCAATATTTGCTGTCTGATAGGGATAAGGTCTCAAGGTTGGCTCAACTATGTGCAAACTCTCACTGTAACATGTCCAGCCCTGTACTTGCCAGCATAACTTGCCCAGTACAAGCTGCAATATGAAGAAGTCGAATGTTAAATCCCTGAAGCATAGGTACTAATAGGCTTTAATTCCAAATAGGATGGGAACACCATGAAAAACTCTTCAAGGGGTTTTACAGTCTGGATAAAGATGCTAATCCACCACAGTGCTACCTCATTTTCCACTTGCAGCTCTGCAAACAAGGTTCTGTTGCAGATAAAGGTTGTGATCTGAAGGTCCAGACATGGAGAGCCCTGCCTTAAATTTAGGCAAAGAACATGGGAAAGAAGGAAAGGAAAAAGCTCAGTGTTTCATGCTACATCTTACACATGCTCGTGCTTAGCATAGTGTAATGCTACTAGCTGCTAATCCAAATCTTCTTCCTGTATCTCTTGCTGTGGGTAAATCCAAAAACCTTCCTGCTGTTTATCTCAGTCAGACATGCAATCTGAGGCATGAGTTAAAAAGTTGATCAGAAGATTCACTGTAACCCACCTTCAAAATTATCCTGGTGGATGCTGCAAGACTGCACATCCCAGTGGAGTGTGTGTGTCCTCCTCCTCCCCTGGGCAGGAGGGAATGCCTGTACTTACCACTGGGAGCTGGGGTGTGCCCTGCCGGGGCGGTGCTGCCACTGCTCGGTGTCCCAGGGGTGCTCCTGGCCCCGTCCAGCGCCAGCTGCAGGCTCTGGAGCTGCAACGCATCCAGCTGCTCACGCTGTGACCTGGTGACCGTGGCGGCATTTTCAGGACCCAGGTTTGCTATTTGTTCTGGGGACAATGCCTGGGAGGAACAAAGGCCAGAAAAAAATGGTTTAGGCTGTCAATATTATAAAGGAGGTAAGGAATGAGGAGCCAGAGCTGTCTTGCATTTGGAATGAAGGGAAGTAGCCTTCAACTTCACATGGCTATAAAAGAGCTCAATACAGTGTAAAAAACCCCTCTGCATTCATCTGCTTCACTGACCACTCATGTATCTTTTAGCCTTCTCTTTTCTGCTGGGATCTGACAGCTTGAGAAGCTTTTTATGGCAACACTGTACTGGACACTTCTTCAATGTACTGCTGGTTTAATTTTCCAGCTATTCCTTCTCTGATTTGTTCAAAGACAGATGACATTGTGCATCCTCTTCTTACAACTGCTTCCGAGCAACACCATTCGAACTGATGTTTGACCTTTGGTTATAGTTTGCAGCAGAGCAATGAAATTAAAAAACACATACTTTAATCTCATTATTCAATTTTCTCTTTTAAGTTGAAAAATCTTCCAAGTTCCATGATATTAAAACTTGTGTTTAAAAATGAAACATGGCAGTCAGTAATTATCTTACATGACCTAGCAATTAACCAGCTTGTAAAGCCTGTCTGTATTAAGCATGCTGAATTGCTTTGGTTCTAGTTAATATTCTGCAGTTTCAAGGCTTTTAAGCCCTCCTACAGACCAAGCTTTCTTTGCTGCAACAATTCTGCATCCAGGTTCTACTGGACTAAAAGACTAAACTCCACTCCTGAGTAGGTCAGACAATGGAGCAAACCCTCCCCAGTTCTTAATTGTCTGTAAAATAGTGTGCTCTTTTAAACTGAGTAAACTCAGGCAGATGTCTACAGGTCAAGAAATTTTGAATTAAACCTCTCCTTAACTCCACTGAAGTCCATAATACAGTGTATTTTTTCATAAATCAAAATGTGAATATTGTATACAGCTGTAAAATGAAGTTATACAAAACCTGTGTAAAAACAAAATCTGCTTTGAATCTTTCAAATACAGAACACTTCTGAGAAGGTGTGCTGTTATTTGTTAAGCACATTTTTAGTAACATTACTATTTTTACTAGCAAAAATGTATGCTATTTGAAAGAAAGTCTACAAGATGCTACAGATCTTCTCTCTCTTTTGCCTGTTTTTCAACTAAATAGTTGTGCTAAGGACATTTCAGGCTTATCTAAACTGTCAGTGGTTCTGTGCAGATCAGTTAGTGTTCAAGGAGTTTCTCTCTTTTATGGAAGCTGACAGAGTTAACTATCTGTTCAGCTCATCTGTCCATAAGTACATTGCTTGCCCAAGTATCTGAAAGGGACCAGCCTAGGCAGAGTATCAATCTTGTCACTAAGTCAAATAAAGTCTGGGGCAATGATCTCAAGATCCATGTTCTAATTTCTGGTCCACATTCAGAACTGCTGTAATTAGATGTAATTCCTTTCTGATCTGTATCTGCTTGTACAATCTGTTTTTCAGAGCTAACTCAGAATGTTGCCAGATTTTAGGATAATAAAAAAGCTCTTATATACTGAGCAGAGAAATCTGTAGCTATGATAGCATCCTTGCAAATGTTAATACACAGAGAAGAAAACTCAGATCTGAACAGTGTTGGAAGGAGAGTCTATTCCCTGCTTTCTGACCCTAGATATTTGCTTTTTCTTCAGGATGCATTCTGGAGAATAAATAAACTTGTCTAGCATATTTTATGGGCATCACAGATACAGATTATACAGCTGAAAGTTAATGTTTCAGATTCTTGACTGCCTCTTACTTAACACACCACAGAAAAACTTGCTGAAACCCGAAACTAAACTACAAATCAGTGCTGCAGTTTATTTATACAGAGTAAAAATTACACAAATTTGGTTACTTCTTCAGCAATTGAGCTCTTACTTGGAAAACTTCAGGAGGTATACGTCGTATTGCTATTGGCTGGAAATAGGGCATCAAGTTTTTATCAAAAGCTTTTAATTCATCCTCATTCAAACCACCTAAAAACCCACAAACAATAGAAACAGAATTCAGTTAATATTCTTTTAATTAGATTTATTTTTAGGCTAATACCAATGTTAAGCATTTATACAAAATATCTAATAGATGGTTTATTCCAGTGCATTATGAAAAGAGACAGTGGTTCTTTTTTGTTTTGCTTCTTTCATTCCAAATATTACAAATCATCTGTACAAATCTTAACCATTGGCATGGAACACACTCTACCTGAGCTACTTTATCTTGGAAAAGTGACAATGATACAAATCAGTAAAATCATAAGCATTGTTATTAGGGAATGCTCATTCACAGGCTCTTCTGATGCAAGATGAGGGAGCATGAGCATGGAATGGGAGCTCCTTCTTCACCCATTAGGTACTCACAGTGTGAGAGCATTGCTGCAGGCATTGGGGATACTAAAATGTATGAGCTCAGTGTGCAGTTAAATTATCTCGGGAGGGTTGGGGGGAAAAGCATGAACAAAACGATGTGTGACCTCTGGCTCAGGAAGCCCCCGAGGCTGTAAGAGCAGGCTGGAGAAGTATCACTGCAGGCTATCCCTGCTCTTGGGCTCTTCCCTGGGCAGCCCACTCTTCCCATGGTTGGAGGCATGATGCTTGGCCAGCTAAAGCACTGCTCCAACCCAACACCTTCTCCTAGCAGCACCGTTCACCAACGGTGAGTAGGTCTGAAATCCTGTTTGGTTTGGCCCACCTTGATTTACCCTTTCCAGCTCAGAAGACACATATGACTTCAAGCAGTGATTCCCAAGGTCAGCTTGAGCAGATACAGAGCACATTTTGAAGAATACTGTGACTTTTTATTAGTGCCAGTTAAATTGCTGGGTGTCCATCCCTCCAGGTGACTCTCTTCTAGGGGTCTTTTGCCCCTCTAGAAAAATGCACTGCTATGTGAACCTGTCTCTTAATGCTTAATAGGAATGCTTCAGAGCCATCACCATCTGAATCTTGTTACCTGCTATAGCACCAATCTCCTGTAAAACAGAGCTGTTCCAGGTGATAGCAGAACCAAACACAGATTCTGTTAGCTTCTTAAACTGCCTCAGAACAGGGGTGCTACAAAACAACAGGCCAATCCTTGCAACAGCAGCACTGCAAAAGGCAACAAGGTTAATGTCACATGCTGCAATTACATGCAATACTAAATATGCCTGGAATATAGTCTGCTGTAAACCCATTTTCAATTTAAAATACACAGACCCAAATTGCATACAAATGTTTACTCCTTTGAGCAAAAACCTGGGTTTCCAGTGCAGCCCTTAAATGGTGGGATATAAATGGCAGAGGAAACCTAAAATATAATATATTTTAAACAACTAGTGTATGCCTTCCATAGCAGTTATGGCCTTTCAAATAGCATTTTAAATGTAAAAAAATGTCCTTTAGGCTCTGGAAATCTTGAAGGAAAACAAAATGCATAGTAAATTTTATCAGAGATACTAATAAATATTTCAGGAAGTTTTAAATGCAGTACCTGAATTCAGCAGTTCTTATGGACATGATTTCTGTGGAGTTCAAAGCACAGAGAATAGCTCCTAATCCAAGTAAATCAAAGCTTTTCAGCATCCTGATTGTCTGCCCAGAGTCTTCTAGAAAACCTTGCAAAATAGATCGTGCCTACAAAGCAGTGAGATATTGTGCATGAAGAGAGTAAATATAAATGAAAGTTTTGTTACTAGAAGCTTAAAATCTCACCAGAAGCTATGGACCATCTGTAACTCTAAGCCTTCCCAGTGTAATTAACTGGAGTTTTGCCATGGCCTTCAGGAGGAGCGTTGTCACCACTTACATGTGACACTTAAAGAGGGAAATGTTTAGGTTTTCTAATACTCAGGTTGTCTTGTCTTACTTAAGTGTCATATATAGGTAGTGACCTGTGTTTAGGATTAATTTTCAGATATCATGGGATATTAGTACCAAAATGCCTTTGCAACTCAAACTCTTTTAGGATAGTGCTCATCTTAAACTAACCACTGAAAATCTGTGTGTCTAGATTAGCCTACCAGCAGAGCATCCTCCAAAGTCAGTGAAAGGAACAAGCACCTTCCAAGATTTCCTCATCTGTCCACAATGCTGCATCTCAAAAGAGTAGTTTAAATCAGCTGCTTGACTTTAGCAAGTTAGGCAGGATGAATCTTTTTTAACTAGCTATTCTTACTGACAGCAGGAAACCTCAAAAGCCAACTACTTCATATAAAATCCTCCAAACTGCTTCTTTCTGATAGTTCTCTTCAAAACAAGAATCTATTAAACAGATTTCTGATATTCTGCCAAAGCTGCTGCCACCATGCTAGAATCTGTGCAGCCAAGGAGCCCTGATGGTATGGGTCATGGAGTCAGAAACGTGCTGCCAATTGCATATACAAATAAAAGCTTTTAACTCTTATTATGAAAGTCCCATTGACATAACTAGAAGTTGTTCAAGGAAAGGAACATGAGAGTAATATATCTGCTAATAACTTGAGCTTCTAGTGCAATGGATGCTGGGGCAGGGGCAGTGACTGCTCTCAGTTAGGAAGAGCTAATATCTCCTAGTAGTATTGTCTACTCTGGGGCCAGTGTGTCAGGAGATGCTGATGTCTTTCTACGATTTGGTGGGCAAGGGCTAAACAGGACACTCATCACCACCAAAATTAATACTGATTGATGTCCTCTTGGCCATCTCATCAGGGAAGCCAGCAGCCAGGCAGACATCAGTGCTGACCTACCAGCCCACTCTCACTGGGGTCACAGCTGCAGAAAAGCAGCACAGAATAGTGTGGATTTCCATATCTATTTCCTAGGCAATTTCAGGACTTCAGTCCCAAAGGACACAAATCCAAAGCCTTTCACCAGCAGTACATTCAATAACATATTTACCTGGGTAGGAGTCCATTCTGTTTGCTGGCTAAGTACAGAAATGGTGTCAACAGAATGCAAATCCAGCTCTTCAATTTCATGTTCAGTGAGTGCCAGAGCAATGCGGCCCAGAGAAACAATGTGGTAACTCTTCCAGTCTGGCAGCAATCCCCAAACCTTTAGAAGAGATGGTTTATGTCTGTTACTATTATTATGATATGCCTGTTATATGCCTATTAATATCCGTTAGATCATTAGGAATCTTCCTCTATATACAACAACCTCAAACCCCTTGGTTTTAAAAGTCTCAATAGATTAAATGTGCTTGTACAGATACAGTTAAATCTGTAAATCTCCATAAAAACAAAGAAATAAGCAGGGGCTCTTCTAACCCAGTACCAATGTATTTAAACTGGTAAGTTCCACTGCTTTTAACTTTATCTATGCAATACTTACAGTGATTCTAAAGCTGTCACATTTCAGCTCTAAGAAAATGTTGGTTTTGGGAAAAGCTCTGCCAGAGTAAGGAATAATGAAAGTCCCACGAGATGAATCTGCAGAGGCTGGAGCTGTCAATTACACTTAGTTGGAAATGATAAAAGATGGCAGTCAGTGCTCAGTGTCTCTCAGGGTGTGGCCAGTTATCTTTACAGAAAAAAAGACACTGGGCTTTGGGTGGAGAAGAGACTGGAATAAGACAGGCATACATTTAAAAAAATGTTAAAAAGCTCATTTTAAAGGTCTCATACTTCAGCAGCTTTGCTTTATGTCAGTCAATACATGACAGTCTACCAGTACATGATTGTGCTGCTAACTCAAAAAATAAAACTAAAAGCCCAGTCCTGGGCTAAGCAGATCATTCATGCTATCTGATTCATGAAAATACTTATTCCATTTTCAGGATAGCTACAATTCATCTTTTGTTCAAAAAATGAGAAAGGGCAAAGCTAGTAAGGACTTGCTGAAGGAATATCTCTGCAGTTGCCTACTACAGTGTTTGCATCTTCAGATACATAGGAAGCTTTACATCCTGCATAAAATAAAGGGACAGATCTCTGGAATAAGTTATTTGCTGTCCATACCAATGTGCACATCCAACACAGAGCACCCTCAGGACTGCTGAGGTGCTCTTCTCAACTGTGACCCTCAGGTTAAGGATTTGTTTGAGATGCTTTGCTGGACCTGTACGACCTGACTTAGTTTTCATTGTATCTTTTGTGTTGGTTTTACAATGTCATAAAGAAACAGAAAAAGGGTCTAAGCCTGGGAAATGTCAATATTTTAAAAAAGTAAAAAGAATTAGTCCAGTTTTAAAGCTCTTAATTCTCTAGCTTAAGAGATACACAAACACATGCAGTTAAAAATGTCATGTATCTATTTCCTGATCTAGGTCACAAACTACAGAATTTGAGGTACTTCATAAATAGTATTACCTGACAGTGCTGGATGAGTTCTCAGACATAATGATATAAATAACACAACATATGAAACTGAAACATTGTCCTCATTCACTTACAGACTGCAGATCCATACATCTGTTACTACTGCAGAGCTTGGAGACCTTCCACTCGAAGAGAGCTAAGCTTCTTACTTTCATTAAGACACAATCTGATAACTAGACTTTTGGAATTAGTTTGGGACCATGACTAGTGCACAGTTTATTTTAGGGGGAATCAATCAATTTAGGAGAAATTAAAGCTGGCTTAATGAAACTTTTAATCAAAGATGTCCTTTGGTTAATAACATAACAGCATCTTATGCACATAATTTCAAAGAGCTTTGCCTGTTCAGTCTGATTTCTCAAGCTTCATGTGCAGTGTAACACCATGTTGCATTCTGCAGATTAATACACAGGAAGTCTGTCTTTGTCTGGCAGCTATCTGCCTTACAAACACTGACACAGAATATACTTCCATTTGGTGCACCACAGATCTATCTTTGAACTGAATATAGCTGGGATATGAGTGTGTTAACCTTGTTGGCGGCTCCACAACAACAGATACCACTCTGTAAGTAAACCATTATGTTGCACTGCTGTAAAATATTTTAGTTCTCACTATCTCAGATGAGATTTTCTGCCAGGATTATATTTTTTTCCCCTTCTCCTACCCACGTATCTCTGTGCTGGCAAAGGGAAGCTGTCTTGGGAAGAATGCATTTGATGCAGTGGGCTGTTGTGCTACTGCAACAAGACAGCAGAGACAGAAGTGCAGAGTCACCATCTGCTTAGGAAACCTGGTTAGTGCTACTTCACTCTTTGAAGACCTGCAGTTCAGGAGTTTTAAAAGCTTATTTTAGAGCTGCATAGTTCAATAACAGCAAATAAAATTCTAGATTTAATTTTGCTTTACAGACAGGTTAGGTACCTGCTTGGCTTTTTCCTTCAAGGCTATAAGCTGGGAGCTGTTAAAACCTGAGACAGTCCCAAGAAGCTCCACATTTTTGTCAAAAGTCCCTGCATCCATGCATTTCAGTTCCTGAACTGACCAAAAGACATTTGCTTCTGCTAATTTAATAATTTCATCTGAAGAAGGAGCTCTGGTTCCCAGGCAATCTGAAAAAAAAAAAAAAAAAAAAAGTAAAAAAAAAGTCAAATAGCAAATGTTTTCTTTGAGATGACTGAAAAAAGAAAATCAAAGCAACAGAGAGATTTAAGAGCATGGCAGACTACAAATTAACTGCAGCTGATGTGATATTGATAAATTCGTTATCTTGCAATTAAATAACGTCTTCAAATATTTACATTTTTTTACATCCTGGATATAAAATTATAATTTGCAACAAATGTTATGTTCTTTGTCCTCCAAGGGCACTGGATGCTGGAAAAGAAAATAGGAGCAGACAGGTATTTCAGAAGTTACAATATAGGATGCCACAATGAAACTAAAATCTGGATGTGTGCAATGGAGTAACCAACATCTTGCCAGTTCCTTTCAAGTCTAATTCCCTAAAGGCATCACCACCCAGGCAAGAGCTTATTCCAAGGTACAACCACCATTTGCAGGAGCCTTGCTTGAGTGAGAATGAAATGCAAATCTCTGGGATGACCTTGGTGGAAGTCTCCCTATAGCTGTGTCATTGTTCACCACAAAAAATGTTCCAGCTGAATAAACTTCTCCATGTTCAAACAGCCCTTAAGTGAATCCAGCTCCACAGGAACCTAACAGATGTGAGATGCCTTTTTACTCTGAAATACCCTGACAAAGATCTATGTCTTGTAAGACTTGGCTGACATTTAAACAAGGTGAAGACAGAAGCTGGATGTGTCAGAGAAGCACGGTGCTTGTTCTTTATGTCAAGCATGTCATTAAAATGTCAGGATCTAGAGAAAAGGCTGTTCACTTACAACAGAACTGTTTGGACAGACAAACTCCACTTAAAAATATCATTTATGGTCAGGTTCTGGCCCTATGCATGATCAAATGAGACAGTTTCCACTGTGCATTTTAACAAATCCTGGTCTTTGTTGGAATTATATATATAGGTATATATATATATATACACATCTCTAATATTGATGTAAAGCAGAAACTGGAATCCTAATGTGGTTGCTTACTGCTCTCTCTCCTGTCACTAATGTAGGAAAACCTTATTAAATAATTATCTAAACCAAGTATTCCCTACATGTCTTCAGATACAGTCATAACCAGTAAAAAGCAAGAATTTCACAGATGCTGTGCCTGAGCTAAGCTCCCCCAGATAAATAAAGCGAGGATGTAGAAAGTAGATTTGTATTTTGAAAGGAGGCAGAGGAGGGATTTATGTGTATCAAAGGAAGCTGCAGTAGTGGTTAGAACACTGAAAAGACTGAATCTGTTGAGCAAACGAAAATGTTGCTCAGCTTCCAGTGTACCAGCTGATGTTCCTCCCTCCCTTCACACTGCCCTCTTGTGAAGCTGCATTGTTTCACTTTCCCCCTGCTGCACAAGGTCAGCTTTTATCATGTAAATGCTACCCTTCCAGACACAATGCAGTTCCCTTCCTCAGGCCATGAAAACCTAATATGTTGTGTTCTTGGAAAACACACTGATTTTCTTATTTGTAACGCACCAGAAACATTGGTATGATTACAGAGGGAAATACTAATAAGACTTCTGGCTTTGCTTCTCATACTACTTCATTCTTCCTTTTGCTGTATAATCACATTTAGTTTGATGAAGAACACAGAACCATAGAATGCCAGGTCAGAAGGGACCTGAGGGATCATCTGGTCCAACCTTTCTAGGTGCTAGTACACTTTATATGAGATGGTTCAGCACCCTGTCAGGCTGAGACTTAAAACTGTCCAATGTGGGGGAATCTACCACTTCCCTTGGGAGACTACTCCAATGTTTACTGTCCTCATGGTGAAAAATTTACACACTGGATCACACAATATTAGGGGTTGGAAGGGACCTCTGAAGATCACCTAGTCCAAGCCCCCTGCTAGAGCAGGATCACCTACAGTAGATCACACAGGAGCACCTGCAGACAGGTTGGGAATGTCTCCAGAGACTCCACCTCCTCTGGGAGGTTGATACTGGTCTTACAATACAAATGAGACAACTCTGCAACTGCACTGGACATGAACTGGTCTGATCAGAGAAGACTCTGGGATTCACGTTCTTGTGATTCAGAGGCCTAAAAATGCACATAAAGACACAAACATACTGAAATGCCTGATGCTGAACCTTCAGCTCTGTGTCTAAATAAACATGATTTATTATTAACATATTTGTTCAAGACTGAACTTCATGCATACAGAAAGACTAATATCTTGCTCTTCCAGCAGTTGAATTCTGCTTTTTTAGAGCGTGGTCAGATTTAAGAACAGCCGAGTCAACATGTGCTCACGTCTGGCAAAGGATTAACCATGTGCAATCTTTTGGCACAATGGTAACCTGTCACCTTCCCAGCTTTTCAATTGAAGGATTTAACAAAGGAAAGTAAAAATAAACAAAAAAGGAAAAATAAAGCCCCCTAATTAAAATAATTCATCTTTTTCTTCTGTGCACTCAGGAACATCCCCAGGAAATGTTTAACCATGTAATCCTGTAATGAAATGAGGTGTTTCAGCCATTGGTCAATGCATCAGACAACTCCAGGCAGCTGAATGAAGACTCTAGAAGTCTGAACCTCTGAAGTTACTCAGTGCTTTACTTTTTATTGTCAGGCTTCTCAGAATGCATTTGATGACAAAGTGAAACAGAAAGTCTGTTTGAACTGCACCATCACAGCCTAAAATGGCACCACTGTAAATCTAGCACCTTGTACAGGTACCAGGTGAAATACTGACCAGGTCTGGTGAGAGATGATTCAATGTTGGCAGTGGCATTGGAGACAGATTCAAATACTGTTGAGAGAAGCTCTTCAGCTGAAGAAATTGGTCCAGTCATCTTTGCTATTTGTAAAATGATATTGGGGAACTTCAAAGGGAAAGAACAAAAAAAAATATTAAGATTTCTTTCTCCCTTTTAAAACAAATCAATTTGCAGAGGAAGACTTGTGCAGATGTCAGCAAAGTAGGGGTTAGTAACACCTCAGCCTCCTTCCTATTTGTGCAGATGTTTCAGAGGAGAATAAATTGGCTGCTACTGAAAGGTAAACAGCATAAATCTGAGCAAAAATTAGAAACAAAGCAAATTCTGAGTGATTCTCCCTGTGGTATGCCCTTCCAGCTCTGGCAACACCTGAGCACTGCCTGATTGGAGCCTGTGTCCAGACCCTCCTGTAGCAATGAGTTCCACCATTTTAAATTGTGCAGTACAGAAAGTAACTTTATTGTGTTTGTCTTAAATTTGCCAGGTAAGTATAAGAATTGAAGATAGGGACCCAAGCAAATGAGCAGAAATAACTTTAACCTGTTCACATTTTTTAGGGTTTTTTGACCTCTCTCCTGCTCCCTATTAGACACCTTCCTTCAGTGAAGAGTTCTGTTCTATTTGGTCAATTATAAGCATTATCTCCTGTGGAAAAGCTGCTGACTGTGCTCACATATTTCTGCTGAAGAAGGAATTCCTCATTCCACTCTAGTTTACTCCTACACAAAAAAATTATAAGAACTAAAGAGGGCAAAGAAATTCCAAAGTGCAATGCTGAGGCTATCAGTTACTGTTATGTGTGCCACAGTGGCCCTAGGGCAAAGGGCCACATGAGTAAATGCTAACTTGATCAGTATGATCCCATTATTAACAGGATAAGAAACATAAATTTTACAGTTGGAGGAAACAACACTGCAAGGTGTAAAGTACTAAAAATGTTTGAGCCTGTGTCACTATAAATACAGCATTTTTCTCCCCTACAGAATTATCATTATATACATGCAAATAATTGTTTGTATTATCACCACTTTACAGAAGAAATATCAGAAGTTTTGATGTGTGAAACACTAGCACATGGTACTGTGCCAAAAGAATAATTTACCTAGTTTAGCATTCAGGTTACAGAACTTTAGAATGTATTATGACACTCATAAATCTAAATTCTAACATTAGCTTTTACAAATTTAAAAATTATAATAAAAACATACCTTTTCAGCAAGGATATTTAATTCCCCTTTTGATAGCAGAGCTATGAATGGTCCAACATCTAATGTTGTTTCAGCTGTCCAGTTGCTTGGAGAGCTGAAGAGATATTTTTGAAAATTACATTAATGAAGAATGTTTGCAATCAAAATTACACTAAAACTTCAGAGTTCTTCTTATACTGTATCATATAGGACACACAGATACTCCTGTCAATGGGATGATTCATGCTTATGAACATCAGATTGCATTTTCTCATCTCTGATTCATAGGGCATTAGTGGAGTTCTCAATATATTCAGATATATATTCAATATATTCAGAAAGCCTTTAAATAATGCATCTCTCTTCCTTCCATAGTCCCAGTATTCTTAGCATTACATTCTTCAAACAAGACTTACAACTTCAAAACAAGAAGTAAGAATTATTTTTTAAAAGGAAATTTACCATATTTTTTATAAAATTATGTATTCTTTATCATGTGTCATGATGTGATAAAATGAATTTGTATCAAGATTAATGCAGGGATTGCATCTGGTGGGAAATACAGCTATTCCATGATCAGAAAAATGCTGTCAACTAGAAAGTAGCTGAATGAGGAATTAAAGTAATTAGGCAGATCAAGTGACAGACTTTGGGGCTGAAGGGATTATTAGAAACTATGTATGTGGTCTCTGTTTTCAAATGCAAGATACATTTATGAGAGAAAGAGGACATTCTTGCCAGATGGAGGATGGCTTTGTTTTTTGCATGACTGATACAGCAGTGTGGTTCAAATCAGCCTCCTAATCTGAGTAGTTAATGACATCTAACACACTCTGCTTTGTTGCTTCACTTGGTTGAAGTTTATATCCCTCTTCTTCTCTAGTTCTCTCCCATTGTCACAGGTGCTTGCAGTTCTCTTTATTTCACTTCTCACACCAGCACTCTGAGTATCCCACTTCCATTTTCCCATTCTTTGCATTCCTGTACCATTCCTCACCTGTAACACCCTTTATCATGCCACATTCTGCCTGCCTGCCCCTCACTCAAGTTTACACTTCCTCTCCTTTTCCTCTGGGACTTAAGTCATGCAGTCTGTCCCTGGGGTTCTATTTTGTTCTACAGTTACACAAGAACAGAAATGTCTGGAGGACAGAGACCCCAAGCTCAGCCAGTGACAGAAGTTGCTTTGTGTTGTTCTCATTGCAGTTCTGGGCAGAGCAAGGGGTTGGTATTTGCATGACTCAGCCATCAGTATAAGCAAGGTGATGTATCTAATACCTTACCCATATAACTCGAGGAGTTTGTATTTAATTTCAGTCTTCTGCTCGTGGCTGAGCTGTCGGCAGAGTTTGAATTGATGAAGGGCTGTTGCCATGGCCCTCAGGGACATCCTGCCATGTAGCAAGGCTGGAGGTAAGTGGCAGATTAGATTTCCAAGTAGGTCAACATCATATTCATCAGCAATGGAGCCATTCTGAAACAAGAAGCATTTACCTTGTTGGCAGAGCTAATCTTGGGCTTTTGCCCTGTGTCACTCAACTGCATCACAACACATTTCAGCTCTGTGACCCTTTAAGGAACAAAGACACAACAGTTTGCACTGGGAACTTAATCTTCAATTTCTGCTAAGGCTGCTTTATACTTTTTGCTTCTACCAACACAGCTGGTGATATTTAATAAGCACTCATTGGAGTGTTCATTGTATTCTTTATTCCATATTGAAGCATGTAAAAATTAATTAAAACTGAATCTCCTGCCACAATGTACATACCCAGGTGAACACCCAGCACCTGCAGAGGTGATACACTTCTGTTTAGCAGGAGGATCTTCACGTGGCCCCTCATGGCAAAGGGGCCACAAGATCTTGCTGTCACAGCCCTCTCAGAGATTTCTCAGAAGCTGCCACGCCAGGGATTATAGGGCTGGTTAGTATGTATGAGTACATGGATATTCACAGCTACACCAAAGAAATAGTTTTCCCTAAAAACTGGTGACAGTCAGCAGAAGTCACAAAATCCTTCTGGTACCACCTCTTCCATGGAGCTTCCTGTGCCATGTGCAGCTCTACAGGGCTAGCACTGCTTGGAGCAAGGGGGAACAGCTCCAGATGCAAATGGGTCATCTCCAGGCTGTCCTGGACAGCTGGCTGTGGCCAGCAATGACATTTCATGAGAACACCTTGTAACGTGCATGGAGTCAAGGCACATTGTTAAGAAAGCCATAAATAAAGGGTTTTCTTAGGTAAGGAACAATAAAATCAAGACAGTACACCAAAAAAAAACCCAACATAAAAATACAGATGTACAAACAGAACCCCAGAATGGCTGAGTTTGGAAGGAACCTTTGGAGGTTATCTGGTCAGCCCACCCTGCTCAAAGCAAGTCACTTAACAGGAGGTTGCTTGGGGCCTTGGCACTAGGAGCTTCTCTGAGCTAGGTGGTAGACTAAGCTGCTCTTGCTTGTGATGATGAAGAAACCATGATGCTGTGCTATTGCTTTTTGGGCTCCCAGAGTCCATCAGCCATGGTCTCACTGCACAAACACTGAGCAGGAACCTACAACTCAGGTTGCTCTCTGTACAGAAGGGACCATGAGGGTATGCATGCAGACAGGAGAGAGCATGACAATAAAGGGAGAGAAAACTAATCAACCACTCTTAGTTTGGAATTCTCAGTGGCTAATTACAGATTATTTTTTTTGCAGCAGCCCCTTCAATGACCTCTCCTAGCCATACTTACCAAGCACTCCTGCACCTTTTGCAGGACAGTATTCTGTTTGTGAAGGCTTGGATTCAAAAGGCTCAGCTCAGTCTTCCCCAGACTTGCAATGAAAGGAACACACAAAGGGCCAGAAACATACTCCAAGTACTCAACCCTGCAGAAAAATTCAAATGGTCTCAGAATGTAAACCTGACCTTCAACACCTATAACCACATCCATAAAATCTTGGGTGACAGAAAAATTCAGCAACAAGTTTAGACCTAAAAATTGTAAACCAGCTAGGCCAGAAAAGCTGCAATTAATCCAGACCTTCCTTTAACTTACATCTTCTTCAAGTTCATCAGCACATGAACCTCAGTTCAAAAATTGGCTACAGGTTATAAATAGCTGCAAGTGGATGAAAGTGCTCTTACAAAGCAGGACTGTCAGAAACTTTTCCCCTTTCTTCTTTTTATTAGGAATAATTCTCTGATAAATGAATGAAGAGGCGGTTGTGGGTGAAGGACAAGAAGTAATCTTAGAGTAGGCCTCCTTCCTATCAAAGTCCAAGAAGGCCTGCCAAGTTAAACAACAGGATGCTCCTCTCCACCCAGAGTGACAGGCAGCCTTTGCAAACAGCCAAAACCCCCAGCAGTGCCAGGGTTTGTAACCAGGGGCACCAGCAACTTCTGATGGCCCTGAACAAACAACAGCCAATTGTTGGCCAGGTAACTTGGTGCTGCAGTTTGTAGAAAGCCTTGTATTACAGTATTTTTGTTATTATTTTAAAATACAGCAATGCTTTCTTTCCCAACAGAATCCTTTTCTTACTTTTGTTTTTTTTCCAATTAGAAGTATTCCAGGAAAAGAATAGTTCTTACTCCCTTTTACCCCTTTAACATGTGGGAAGAAAGAAACAAAGAAAAAGGGGAATTAACGAGCTGTACAAGCCAAGAGTTCCTACCAAGGTACAATCTTATTTTTTGTCTGAGGAAAAAAAGCTGTCACGGAATAATACTTGGCCACTTACATACTGCAAAATTTTGGTAACTTACAAGAATTGTCTTTAAATACACTGAAATGTTTTCAACTATACAGAGCAATGTGCTTGGACAGTACCCAATGGCTTTGTCTTATATGTTCACTCTCAAAAAACCCCACAAAACAAATGAGCAAGTCTCAATACCTAGGTTGGAAAAAATTAAAAAAACAAAACAACAAACAAACAAACAAAAACAAAACAAAAAAAGCAAAGAAAAAATCCAGCACAAACTACATTTAAGTTAGTTTTGTGATTCTAAAAAATTATGCTCAAGAAAGCCCAATGAATTAACCCCTTCATTTAGCAGACAGCAGCAACAGTATCAGCAGCAACATCACAAGGTTTTTGATTGCTGCCACACCCCTGCACTGTGGTTCAGTCACTGCCCAGAGTGCTTTAAGGGGGACTATTTCAAGGATGCAGTTGTGACAAAAATGGACCATATTAAAAGACAACAGATGTGACCAACTTTCACCTGACACAGATTTGGGCTACAGCCAGTGACTGCTTTTTATAAATTAACATTTCCTTTAATAATTTGTTTTAACAACCTCTTCCTAGGACAGAAAAGGTTAAGGTTTTTTAAGTGCTCAAAGGGACGACTCTGAACATGCTGCTGTGAATGTAGGAACTTCAGATGTAGTAGGATATAACTTACGGAAGCACTAGTAAGAGGAAGGGAGGTATAGATGCATTGGAGACTTCCCAAAACTTCCAAGCCAAACAATTCACCTTAAAGTAAGAATAGTGGAAGACATTTGGTACTTCTCAGGAAGAATGAAAATACGTCTTTTGTATTACAGCTTATACATTAGTATACATAAAACTGCATATTATCTTCAGAGAGCATGTCTCTCTGGCTTTTTAAAAGTAATTTAGTTTTCTTTTTGTAGACACCAGAATTGAAACATCCTGTATTTGGATGAATGAGAGCATTTGTATATTTTCAAAACCTCTGTTTATACAGATTATACATGAATTAGCAAGTTAGAAAGACTGCAGAAATGTCTTGCCATTTGTAAGTGACAGATGAAATTGTCAAAATGAAGCAGGCTAACAGAGAAATTCACACATAAAAGACTTAAATTAAATATGTTAACAGACAAGTTCCCACATACAGGATTTTGAAAAAAAAATGAAAATAGAATTAAGAAATTATAATTTACCTACAGTTTGGATACTGGGTGGTGTGTTTATGTGCACAAAACCTTTTTTTTGTTTTACCTGATATGGAGAAAGCAGATGAAGATTGTTTTCAAAGAACTTAAAATTGCTTAAAAAGAAGTCTGTGTCCATGCTTTCAATGAGTTGACAAGTTACTCCTTTCACAAGCTGTCCTGTGCTGATAAGAAATGCAAAGTCCAATCTTAATATTTAAGCAGATCTAATCCTTACTCCCCACAACCATATCCTATGATAGTTTCTTGGCCATCTCTCTTTCCCATTTCTTGTAATTGAAAGGCCACTGAAAGTAAAAACGTAATCAAATTGAAAAAACATTACTGAGCCTTTAAATACCAAAACCTCTGCAATGCTTTGATCCCAATTTTGGATTTGGAGACCCTTTCTAATGAGGAAGGTGAATTATCCTGTGGTACCAAGGACTGAATAAATGTAAGATAGTACAAAACGACCACACAGTGTTTATGTTTACTTCCAAGTCAACCTCATCACAAAACTAGACTTGAACCCCATTTCAAGAGAGACTACTATCCATACCTGAGAAGGTCAACAGGAGAGTTTTTCTTAGACAGTAATTCATACAGATACAAAGCCTGAAATAAAATCCACCATATTTAAAGTCAACTTTAGCTAATTCAGTTGCAAGATACAATAAGTACTGGAAGGTTTCTGTACATTTAACACCCTTCTATACTTTAAAGGCATCTCCAAGGTCCAATTTGGCTAACCAACAGGTTGGCATCCAGATCTGATTTTCTTCTTCACAAGACATCACTGACTGGTGCTAAGGGATCATGTTGAACATGTGCATGGCACACAACCACATAATAAATTAGGTCTTAAGGGACCTCTGGAGAAAAGGCAAAGGGGTAAAGGGCTGATTATACATGAAAATGTCTAGTATACAGTACTGGAAACATAAAATTTATGTGACACAATCTTGAAGACTTTAAACTCAGTGTATTAATGTTTCCCTTTTTGTAACATCATCTCATAATGCTGCCTAGGCTCTAAGTGACCTCTGGTTGTTTATGTCAAGATATATTTGGGGCAGTTCCATCCTTTTACCTATGCTCCTCACACACACATGTATTACAACACTTTTCCTATTCTCCTATCATACTAAATTGCAGTGCAACAGGAACTGCGTAATAATTTTTACCTGGCTTCTCCTCAGTTCTTTTTCTTTCATCATGGAGGAGTTATATCCAGTCTGCTTCCATAAATCAGAAAGAGATATTTCTTTAAAAAAAGCTCCTTGTATTTCTTTGACTGATGCAGAAAAATCTCCAGATGCAGCTATCTAAAAAGAGGAACAGATAAATACATGGCTTTTCAGAACTGATGCTTAGATTTACAGGATTTGCCCTTCTTTTATTCTGTGTAATATTACTCTTAAAGAGGATAAAGGAAAAAGACGTCAGTATTAAAAGTACCACAGGACTAAGCAAGGGACAGGCTTCAAAATATACTTGGTGTTAAGAAAAAAACACGGGAAATACCAACCACTGAGCTAGGATACACATTTCAGTGACAACATTTTAAATCACATTCTGCATATTTGGTTATTGTGCTCTTCAGTAGAGAAGAGGCTGCTACACACTGGAGTTTATAATCACCTTCCTGAGGATCCCTTGCTGTTGTGCAGGCAACAGGTCAGACAAGTATTGGGATGTTGTGCCTCGAATAATCTGAGAAAGCTCCTTTGGGTTCATGCTGTAGAATGACCAGGTGCTAATGCCAGTCACCAATGCACCCATTTGACTAACATTGTAAAACGATAAAACCTGCAGAGAAAATAGCACAAAGAGAGTTTTCTGACTCATGAACAGCAGATATATTTAAAAAGCAAAGTTAATTAAGAAATCAAAAATATTATTGTTGAATACTTAATACATTTCTTGCAATGGGATGTGCTTTTCTCAGATTTCTTTCAGTTCAGACAAGACTCTCCAGGGAACAAATGTGACAGTTTTCTCAGATGCTCCTTTTTTTGAAACTTCAGAGGGGACCCTGATTCCTTCCATTACAGTATATAAAGTCTGGGAAATTCTGCTTAGGGCAGTAATACAAACAAAACAGTGACAGATAACAAAAAATACAGACAACTGCCAAATACTCATTATTTCTGTAATTAGAGAATTACTTTGGAAGGTACAGTCTTGGATATTTTTTACTCACATAGAATTTTGAGACCACTACAATACTAAAAAGAAGTCTTGTACTAAACTTTTCAAACTCTACAGTCATCATTGAGAAAAAGCCAGTTCAGTTTTAAAAATAGAAGGTAAAGATGTTATCAGAGGTACCTTTTCATAGGAGAGGTATTTACTGGATAAAATCATAACTTGGCTTCTTGCCCACCCAGAGACTTGGTTTAATGTTGCAATAGCATTATGCACTGCTTCAGGTGACAAAGATTCCAGCTGACTTGAAGTCAGTCCAACCACAGCATCTGACAGAGATCCAAGGATATCATTCAATGTCTGGTTGTGTGTGGCAATGTTCAGGAGTTGATATTTGAGCTAAAGTAAATTCAAAAAGCAAGTGGGAAATAAAAATCTGCCAAGAACCCATTTCCATTATCACCCAAAACTTTTACTGGAGTTCCTGGCATGGGCACTGGCAAACATTTAGTGACCACACACAGTTTATAAAAGTTGAAAAATAGAACCATAGTTGTCAAAGGAATATGGAACACGAGGAAACAGAGCAAGGAAAGAACGAGCACTGTGAAACCCCTCCCAAAATAGGCTTTTATTATTTGCATTATATGAGCGAGAACTATTTCTCCTAGTTTCTTAGACCTCAGCCATTTTTTACTCTTTTCTGTCCAAATTCAAGACAAGAGTGCATCCTCCTCTGTTTTCAGGATTCGTTTAGGCAAGAAGAACAAGCATTGTACCCACCTTCTGAACCTCAGCCTGGAAACCTCTCAGTTGATTGCATTTAATCATTTGATGAAGTAAAGCCCGGGCCACAGCAGCATCCATCTCTTCCATGTCATCATAAAAGCAAACCAATAAACCCAGCCTATAGAAAAGAAAATACATTAGCTAAATTCTGACATAAGTTATAATTCTCAGAAAACTGAAATATAGTATGGTGTGCTCTACTTGTGCTCAAAACTTGAGTTATTTATCTGTCACTAGTGCCTTAAACTGCAATCTTTAGTGATGGTGATGAATTTGTTTGTAGGAAGCCTGAACCAGTCTTCCTGTCACTGTAAACAACCAGCCTTTGCTTTCATAATCTACACAGGACAAAGCCTAACTTTCCTGCTAAAGACTCTTAAGCAATGCCTTGAGGCAGGCATGGGCAGAGTCTAGGCAGTAACATCTAGATGTGATCTTAATCAACAGCAGACAATGATGTGGCACTATCATCAACTTAGTAGAATTCTGCAATGCAGAAAAGTTTAGCTTTTAGTCCCTCAAAAACAACCAGTTCAGCAATATAACAAAATACTGCTCCAGCAGCCTATCTGAATTCAAGGGACATCATCAAGCTAACATACAAATCAAAGAAACATCTTCAACTGCATTTTTATAATAAATAATTACCTTCTGATGCACTGTGGCATAGCCACCAAGAGCTCTCCATCTCCTTTGGGATTAACAGCAATGAATAATACTACTTCTTAAAAGTGCATTTAAATCATCAGTATGGTTAAAATGAGTAATATAAAATAAGTGTGTTGTAAAAATTGAATATATTAAGGATTACAGAGCATGACATTTCTCTCATCTCTAAGAATGCAGCACCTCTCATAAGTGGTAAAACAATTTTTAAGATTACTGACATTCAAATTTAGAGAGTGGGCACAATTCTTCTCTCACATCTCCAACAATCAGCAATACTTCATGGAAATCAGTGAGCTCCATTACAATAATGACAGGAGCTCTGAAGCCATAAAGCATATTCTCCATTAGTTTAAAACTCCAAGGTATCCCCAGGGAGACTACAAATAACTTCAGACAGTGGTATCTTGGGACTAAATACATCCACTTACATGATAGTGTAAATGCAAATGTGGAGTACAGCACTTTCTCACAGGTAGCTCATACTCACTGTGTATTTATGAGTAAGAGCAGTTAATTTTGTTTTTTTTATTATTGTTAATGTAAGTTCAGTGCTAATTTCACAGCCTTTAAATGTGGCTCATCTCTGCCCTGCTGGACGTGAAGAGGACAGCAGGACAGGCTTCACACCTCTGTGTGACCTCTCTTGACACCCTTGCCAAATGAAGACTGCTTGCAGTCCTGGCTGGCATAAGCTAAGGTTTCCTCCTTCAATCCTAACATGATTTAATCATAGAATCATAGAATCTTAGGGGCTGGAAGGGACCTCGAAAGATCATCTAGTCCAACCCCTCCTGCCAGAGCAGGGCCACCTAGAGTACATCACAAAGGAATGCATCCAGGTGGGTTTTGAATGTCTCCAGTGAAGGAGACTCCACAACCTCCCTGGGCAGTCTGTTCCAGTGCTCTGTCACTCTCACAGTAAAAAAATTTTTTCGGATATTCACCTTGAACCTCCTATGCTCCAATTTACACCCATTACCCCTTGTCCTATCACTGGTCATCACTGAGAAAAGCCTAACTCCGTCCCCCTGACACTCACCCCTTACATATTTGTAAACATTGATGAGGTCACCCCTCAGTCTCCTTTTCTCCAAGCTAAAGAGACCCAGCTCCCTCAGCCTCTCCTCATAAGGGAGATGTTCCACTCCCTTAATCATCTTTGTAGCTCTGTGATTTCCACAAAACACCTTCATATTCTGTGATTCAAACAGCCATGTCAACTCAGGTCCCTCTATCCCAATTTATTTTATACCTGTACTGTCCAATGTGATGGAGCTTTGATTTGATTCCCCAGATACTACTGTGGTCTACAGACACCTCCTCACTGTGGAGCAGGAGACAAAGCCTCTAGTTAGGCACACCTCCAAGAATTAATAAAGTATCAATTCTTCACTGTTGCTAACCAGGGCTGGATTTCAGCTGGAAGAAAAGAGCTATGCCACACCAACAATTTCATCAGCTACTTAGTACATTTCTCTTTTCTCCCTACTTACTTGTTCTCTCCCTGTGCAGCCATAAAAAAAGGAAAACAGTCTTGCCTGTAGATAGTTGATGTGTTCCTCATATCAAATCCTGATGAGTTTATTCTTTCCAGGAAAGCTTGTGCAAGCTCTGGTGTGATATCATACACTGTGTCCAACTGCTTTGTTGCATTGTCATAGCTAATGAATAGTTTTATCTGACCAGTACAAACAAAATCACGTGTCAGGTTTATGAAACAATTACACCAAATAAAGTGTCTGAAATTCTAAATTAATTGACTCCATCCATGTTTTAGAGAAAGGAAGGAGATAGATTTGGATGATACTGTATTTTTGAAAGCAAAGCTGAGTGATCGATTCTCCGTCAAACAATTTGAGAGTCTCTGTCAGTGGTCCCTGTCTTTGGTACAAGCCACAGAAGTCTGATACAGAGAAATAATTACATATTAATGACAGGCACTTTGAAATTCCAAAAAGAGAAGAATATTTGGTTGACAATGGATTTGGAATCACTTTATAGCTAAGTAATTAAAAGATACAAACTTATTTTTCATGCTTAAGTTTACATTGTGTTCCTACTGTTTGTAGCTGACATCACTTGACAATGATATATTCAACCACATTTTGTTACTTACTTCATTGAGACTAATTTTCAGAATTTCTTCTAAGGGGAGATGGACCATGTACCTTCCCAAAATCCACAAAATGTCTGCACTGACCCACGCAGTGGATTCATTGAACTCTGTTTTGTACAAAATAAATACTCACTACAATGTTAAGAAAGTAATTATTTTTCAAGTATGTTGTACCCGGTATATTGTTATTGGTAAAAAATAATAAAAAAAATAAATCAATCTGCAAATCAGAAACATCCTCAGCAGTGAGAGGTTCCTCCATTCTCTAGATTTTAGCACCACATTTGTATGATCCCACACATTTTTTAATGAAAATGGAATAACTATTCAAGTGTCTCAAATTTTCTCATATGAAAATGATCTGTTTTATGTTGGTGAAACAGATAATGGATAAACTAAGGGACAAGAAAAATTAAACCAATAGTATTAAATATGGAGTAGCACTATTAAAATGCAGTTTTACTATTAAAATATATTATTCAAGATCACTGGAAAGGCATGATACTTTGTAACAGTTTATATAGCTTATATATTATTATTGATCATACATCTCATTTCAGCAACATGCAATAGCAATAATGAAGAAAATGAGAAAGCATTCATGGAAACAGGTTGGGAAAAAAATACAAAATACCATGTAACTGTTAAAAAATGTCATTATCATGGATATTATAGATAGATGTCATCCTCCCAAGGATTGAAAATGAAATCAAGATGCTAATACCCCTGAGAAAAAAGTATTTATGGACTAAGTGGGTATTATGAGCCACAGAGACACTGTTTTCTCCATTAGCTATAATATGAATGCCTCAATATGTGATACTTCTGGATACATTCCTTAGCAGTGCTGATACTCACAACTCTGGTAAAATGAAATCATCAGTGCATTTTGCAGTTTTTAGTACCTGGAAAAAACAGCCTATAAATATCAGACACTGAAGAACTTCATTTAGCAAATTATTTTTTTGAAAATACAGATTTAAGCTCCTTAACTGAGACAAGATGTTGCTCCCAGCTGACCTGCCTGTTTTTTGAAGTGGTATTAACTTCCATTACCAGGAATATTAAGAGAGTTGAAAGAAAAGTTGATAGAAAGAAGAAGAAGTTGATAGAAAGAAGTTGATAGAAGAAGAGTTGATAGAAAAGTTATACAAAAACTAGCACAATTTATGGATGTTGACTGTGGCCTTTAGCAGAACAGACTTGCAGTTACCAACCACGGTAGCCGTGAGCCCCAAAAGTTGTTTTGTCATTTAATAATAAGGTACAAAATCAAAAGTTACAACCTCCTGTTTTTGCAAGGGCTACCACCATGCCTCATCTCTGAATACCTCAGTTTTTAATACAAAACATGTGAGAACTGGTTGAGTGGCAAAGAAATTTTGTGAAAGATTTGGCTCTTAAGCTATACAAGCCACATGTCATCTCCTGCTCCTCCAGTGATCCAGCTGCAGGGACTGCCTGATACCATGGGGACAAAAAAGCCCTCTGCACTTCTGCAGGTACAATGGAGACACAGTTATTAAGTGAATAAATCAGTACTGCAGGGCTCCTCTGTTGTCCTGCACTCCATGTTGCGACCCGCGGTGTGCAGATATACTTGAGTGAGCTTTACTTGGATGTTGGTAGCAGGGCAGCTATGCCTGCTCAGGGCTGATGGGTTCTGCAGCTCATGCAACTAGAACTATCTGGTACTCAATGCACACCCAGACTCACGTCAGAAGTCCATTCACCACATCTGCCCTGCCTTCATCTGAAGCAGCAACCAGGACAGAAGAGAGGCGTGGTAATTCACAGTCCCTCCTGAGCTGGGTGATCTTTTACAAACTGAGGTTTTACTGATGTTACACACACAACCCAAGACGTCTGATGCTGAGGGATTTTCCCAGGGCTGCAGAGAATCATCAGACAAGTTCTGCATTTTTGCTTCCCCATTAAAGCACTGTCAGTAACACCATCTCACAGCAGTGTCATGAACTTCCTCTCTACAACGCAATAGGTTACTCGTATATTTTGAACTGGCAGAAGTCCCAGGAGCCATACTTTCTCCACTGAAGCAAGCAGGCATCTTGCCTTGAATGTCCAGGAAAAGAGGAAGAAAATAGACATCTAAAAAACTACAGTGCTCTCACAATAGCATCACTGAGATGTATAGTGAAACTCAAGCACCAGCTCTCACGTGTCATCGCTGCTCTTGCTTTACAGCCCCCCTCATGGAGGTTGTTCTGCACTGTCCCAGCTGTGGCACATCTGCTTAAGACACCTTAACAAGGCAAACAGATGCGGTAAAATGAATAAAACCAGGATGAATTAACTTTGTTTTCATCTTGTCCCTTTTCTGAACGAGTCAGTGCCACGTGCAGTAGAACTTTCACAACATCCTGCATTTTTTTTGCATTTTTTAACAGTGCATTGGCCAATGTTTTCTGAGACAGATCTATTTTTCTAGTCTGAATAGGAGGTCAGAAGTGAACAACACACCTGTGCAGAGCACCTGACAACTGTATCCTCTTTAACTCTTAGAAAAAGGACCAGTACAGAGACTTTGTGTATAGCTTTGTACTGAAGAAGAGCATCTTTGGAGAACTATTTGCCATGAATAAGCAATCTATTACCTTTACTGTACTCTGGAGCAAAAGTATTCAAGACAGCTACTCTTAAACAGACCTGTATTAAATTTGGGAAATAATTCAATACAATGGGCAGGCCTTTTGCTGACAGTTTTTCCTCCTAGGATAAGCAAGAAGAAAATATTTTGTACATAACATACCACTCATATTGTAGGATTTTTGTAGAATCTGCTTCATCCAGCCATACAGAGCTCTCTGTGTATTTGCTGAGGTTTTGTCATAGAGGTCCTTGAATACTCTTGATCTAAGTGACACAAGGGCATGTTAATTCACCAATGAGTTAACTTTTCCTAAATTATTATTTAAATAGTACACGTGGACAAATGTTTTTAGAAACAGTAACACATAAGCAGAAAGCTGTATCTGAAAAACAGGCTGAGACTACATAGTAACCTCTTTTTAAAAGTATATACAGTTAGCAAACACTACACGCAATTAATTGTGTCTGGAAAATAAATGACTTACAAGTTTCTGAAAGCATCCTCCTGCACAATGTTTGGGAGGCTCTCAACGACCTCAGGCTGGAGATAGTTCACTGCTGACATACGCAAAACCTGGCTTAGGATATCCACACAGTCCAAAGCACTCAGAGCCAGAAAGCATTTATCCAGTGTTACAAGGAACAAGGTCCTGTTTACTCCTGGGCTTTGAAAAATTCTCTCTCTAGTCTTGTCCCAATCAAAGATAATATTTCCCATTTCCTGCAAGTAACAAAGGGTTAAAAGAATGCCACTCTGACTAATTCAATGTATTGTTCATTTTGAGGTCTGACAGAAAGCACTCTACAAAAACATATGGTGCTGCTCTCATGAAAAATAGCTGCAAAATACTTCTGGTTGAATTACTTCAGCTAATTCCTTTCTGGCATTGGCCAGAGACCAGCTTGAATCTTCTGACAAAATCAAAATGAAAACCAGAAAAAATAATCCAAATGGCTGCTGAAGCTATATTGTGTGCTTTCATGAAAGAATTAGTTACTTGAAAAATGAAAGGATATTGGAATTGAAAGGGTATTATTTCATACATAATTTAATATGCAGACACCTCTAGAACAGACCTTTCTCCATGCAGTATTTCTTGCATCCAAAAATCCCTTCCAGAAAATGGGGCAACAGCATATAGGGAATAAGGACAGGGAATAAAGTCACTCTGCTTAGGAGTGGATTATTAGGTTGCTTTGTCTCAAGTGCCAACGTGTCTAGGGTAGCCTGTTCAGAGCTGATAGCCCCAGGCCTGGTGATTTGTTCATGCAGTTTTATCAGTCCTAGAAGAACTGGGTATAGTGTTTGAGAAGACAAAATTTACAGTTTATTGAAAGGCCTTCTGCTCCACTGCTCTGGCTCCCAGTGTGTTATGCACACCTGTCCTGTGTGCTTTGGCAGCAGGAGCTGCACCACCATTGTTTGAACAGTGGATTATACAGTGTTTGTTCTGGGCAGTCACCTCATGGCTCTGGGGAAACGCTCTCCCTTTCTCCCAGATTAATCTCCACCCCTCAGATATACCCATGCTGGAGGCCCTCTGTCCTGGCAGGGAAAGTGCCAAGTGCTCTCATACCTCAGGCTGTGATCCCACCGCTGCAGTGGAGACCCTCTCTGCAGCACTCACCGACTTTGAGAGTGACTTTTAAGATGGGTCACACAGAGAACACACCACAGAGGCAAGCAAATGATGTTATGCTGCCTCCCCTCCAAATTGCCTAACAATTTGCTTACACAATCCCATAACTAATTAACAAGATAACTAATTTAACTTCCTTTAGTCATCTTGGCTCTCTTTCTAAGCACTCCAGAGAAGCAGATACTCCCTGAGAACAACTAGTCCTACCTGCCTTAGGTATTTGCATGGGAAGGTAAATAATTCTCTGGAGATGTGTTTCTCTCCACTGATGGATTACAGAGCAAATCCAGAAAACTGCCTTGTCACCAAACTTCTAGGCAAGAAGAATTAAATGAAATAAATCCAACGTAAGAGGAGGGGGTCCTGGAATATAACCCAAGCCAAATAAGTAATTGCATGACATGCACTAAGACACCCCCAAGTCTGGTCCTTTCCCATTTGTCTAAACTATTGAGAGCAGCTTTTATTTTTCACAAGTGCAAAGTGACTTACAAGATGGTCCTTTCTGCTGTTGAAGAGATACTTCATTGCAGTTTGGAACTGCTGTTGATCAAGCTGTTGAAATTCAGACAGTAGTTGCCTAGGTCGGTATAAAAGGTTCTTCAGGTAATTTTGTATGGATATCTGAAGTAGAGAAAAATATGTGTAATAGATATAAAACTCAAACCATTGCACTGGGGGCATGTTATACTCCCTGAAAATCTCTCCTTAAGGAGAGGTAAGTGCTTAGCTCCCACATTGCCTGTGTTGTCAATGACTAGAGTAACTATACTCAACAGAAAGTGTAAACAAAAAATCACCTAAATGTAAATCTGAAAGACAATACATTGAAAATCCTATTAAATCCTGGCTTCATATTTGTCCTCCCCAGCAAGATAAAACAAAAATTGCCTCAGTTTCTCACTTCATAAAATAAGAGTAATAATGCTTTTCTCTCAGAGTAGAACTGTGAAAATGAACATTTTAAAGAGCTCAGAAAAATCAGGTACTGTGTGCATATAATTATTACTTAAAAATAGGAAGGAAATGTGCGATTAGGTGGGAGAAAAATTCTGTACCAGGTCATAAGGCAAAAATCTCTCACATCAAACTGCATAACCAGTTAGCAATCTTGTGCCTGGTTTGAAAATCTGAAGGGAATTATAACATTGGAACAGAAAGCATTGTAAGGCTCATTAACACCAGATTGGAGTAAAATTCCTTCTAATTCCTAACAGAATTGTTCCAGAATTGGCTTGGAATTTGAGTTGAAGCTGTTCTTTGCTGTCTTGGCTTAGCTCACATTGCCACCAGCAAATAATTAACATAGTCAGGTTCCTCTTGACTAGGGGATCAAGGCCTTAAAGTGTAAATCAATTTAATCAGTGTCAGTCTCCTGTAGGTTTGGATGAGCTGTGACAGTGAAAGGGAGCTTGGGAAAAGGTTTGAGTGGTGTGGAGCTGCATGGCTGCGTGTGCAGGGAGAAGGAAGGGGTTCAGATTTTGATTAGCATGGTATAGCTCCACTTAAACCTGCTAATAACTAACCAAAATGACCAGGGATAGAGAACAGTAATGTTGGCAAATTGTCACTGTGGAAGTGACATAGGAAAAAACAGTTCAGAGGAGCTTTAAAAGGTGGATGCTTTTTGTAGGATACCCTGGAGACTCTCATTCCATCAGAAGCAGTGCGAACTACAGCCATGGTCAAAGTCTGGGAGAAATAAACATACTGGTGTGTATACACTCAATTTAGGAACAATCACTGAGTCTCAAAACTCCTATTTTCTGCTTTCCATCAGAGGAGAAGCAAAAAGAAAAAAAACCCAACAACTTACTATTTCTGCCCTGCATTCTGGTGCAATCTTAGGGAAAAAGATGAACCAAAAAACGTATTCCTATTTACTGCTTATCTCCTACACTGTAGATCTGTAAGTTACTCCTATTATTAAAAACCTAGTTTTGAATATAGAGATAGGCTGCTTTTTAAATTCCTTTTAAAGTAAGAATTTTAATGAATTTTAAATGGCACAAACCTGTAGGCTGCTAAGAGTCAGTGTAACTTCCTGGGCATGAAAATATGCCATGACTTTTGTAAGCATATCTGCTGTCCAGACATCAGAACTGTAGCAGAAAACAGGACCAAAAATGCCAGTAGAAGAATAAAACATGTAAAATAGCAGATTACAAGACAAAACAAGAATAAGAAAACTAAACTGTTACTAACACCATGAGTATTCAGCTTTTTGACCTAACAAGACTAAGAGCAGACATGTTAATGTGTGGTTCAACAAGGAATGGAATTAATAAGTTATGGGTTTTTTTAATCTAACTCCATAACCACCCATAATAATCACAATTTTCCAATTTATTGCCATTAATACCATCTCCAGGCATGAGACAACTGTACTGGGGTTAGTCTGGAGCTATAGGTGTGCTTCCTGGCACCCCATTCTGCCTGTTCTCATCTGCTTGTACAAAGAAAGTAGAGTGACTCCTGTCTGCTGCCTCTCCCTCAGCAGGGTCAGTAATTTCACTGTGTCTTCACACAGCCACTGTTTTTCTCAAAACATGTAGGAGTTGGATCAACCTTGAGGCTTGTATTGCTCTTTCAAATTTAAACTAGATTAGCAAATAATTCAAGAGTTGCGAGGACCTAGAAGAAGTGGGATGGGTGGGGGGTGGAGCAAGACTGAAAGAGGAAGATGGACAGGAAGCTGGAACCCTAGTTTTCATAAGAAGTCATTCTGAAGCATGTGAACAAAATTAATAATAAAAACTTTTGACAACTGTAGTAGGTGTTTATTCTTGTCCTCAATCTTTTTTTTTTTTTTTTTGTGCTTTACCATGAAAAACAGCTTCTTCCTTGCTAAGAGGAAATTCTCCTCACGGGAGATCAAAATCAACGTGATTATATGTGTCAACTTAATTCTATCCGTATTGTTTCTGTGGAAATGAAACAGATCATATCTGAAGTGCAAGGTAATACCAAAATTCAAGATGGTGAAAGTAATACATTACCTCTGAAAATGAAGTATATCAAGGAGGGCTACACATGAAAAATGGAACATAAAAAGTTATGGTGAGATACTATTTAAATTCCTTTTGGAAGCATAAGAGGGAAAATTTTGTACATTACCATTCAGATATTTCCCAGTTATTATTTCCTCCTAAGGAAAAAATGATACATGTATATAATAAACTATTATTTTTAGATTACAATATAAAATGTTTGTAGAGAGATCAAATAAAAATACTAACCACAGCTTTGTGTAATAATGGAGGCAAATCTGTAAAAGATTATCCTGTTACTAAAAGTTGATTTGTTTTACCAATTCAACTGTTATACAAAAATACATGTACTGTATGCAGTGAAACTATATATAAGCATATACTTTATTTATAAGCATTTAATGCAGTTTTGATTAAATATATGTGCAGAAAAACAGTGAAAATAATAAGCTATTAATAAAGAGCAATCTTGATTAAATTCTTTGCTGGCATAGCTCCATGAAATCAAGAGAGCAGAGAAGATGGTTCTAGTTATTAAAGAGCACTACATCTATTTTACTACATACAGCTTCTTCCATCCACCCAACATTCACTGCTCATACAGGAGTTCAGGTCTTACCTTCAGTGTTCTGACTGTGTGTAATCTCAGCATGATTCATTGCTATCAATAAGAAACATATCTTCAAAAGTCTGGACATTTCTTCTAATGTTTATTAGAATCAGAAGATATTTGGATTGAAAGGGAAAATAATAAGAATGGAGTCACAAGGCAATATTGACTCAAAACTTTCATAGCTATAAATCAGAGACAGCTTAAACTACAGAGTACAGATAGAGATGAGAATAATCTAAAAGTGCTTGCTCCAAAGTTTTTAATTTAGATCTTTTTCCAGGATACATATTCTATGCAAATACAAGTCTGCCAAGTGTGCATGTGCAGCCAGATTTATTTTTCTTTTACCAAGCAGCTCTTTTAATTTTCTTCCCAGTAGCACAATTTACTTACTAATCCACATTACACCTGAACAGGCCTTAAACGCACTTTTGGTAAAGCAAACAAACAAATCCTTTTACACTCAAGATAAAATGGAAAAGAAATAGAGGGAATGAAAAAGTAAATAGTAAAGAAGCTCCAAACAAACCCTAAGCTTTTTCTAGCTCGTTAAGTTGCCTGCACAATTACTGCAGACTAGGTCTGGGACCCTCCATTTGCAGCTCTCTGAACTCAGACTGTGGGAGCTGAACTCACCCACTGTCGCCCCATGTCCGTGCAGGGTGCTCTGTGCAGGGGGGGTGCAGGAGGGCTCCCATCCCCTGCCACTCTACAAAAAGGGGGGAAATGTCCTTATGCCCCTCTGAAGCAGAAGGAAAGTGGCACATTTGGGAAATGGAGTTCAGGACCATGCCACTTCAATCGGGTGGAACAAAGCTCTAGTCTTTGTACTCATGAGGAGTGTGCCATCAATTTGCCATCATCAGCTAGGACATAGTTTCTATGGAAATACGTGTTTTAGCAGCTCTTGCTATCCCTGCTGCTCTGTGCTATGCAGCATAAAGACTCCTGAAAGATAAATTGGCTGAAAGGGCAGTAATGGGATACCTGGAGCTTTTCACCAGTGTGTCACTGATTCTCATCGAAAAACAGACAGTCTCACAGTTGTCCAATATGAGATGAGTTTGTTGCTTTCTGTCTAGCTGCTGAAGGACAAGGATACACACTGCAATAATGCAACGGGATGGAAAAGCAGTGGAGCCTGAGTGGGTCTCGCTCACTCAGGTGTTTCTGCAGCACTGAGGAACACAAGCTGCTTTCATCCACACTGCACCAAGTTTACTGCAGAGAGGATTTTCTGCCTCTGCACCCCGCAGCCTGGCCCTCTGCCCAGCTGTGAGAGTCACCATCCCCACAGGTAGAACAATTAATTAATCTGAGATATTAGATGATGCCCTGCTCTACAGATTGCAGCTTCTTACACTGGGATTACTCTGATTTTAACAAGTGACAAGGAGGGTCCCACAGGTAAACTTCACTTTGACCCTGAGATGACCTTGTTAGGTTTTTTCTCCCTTTACTTCAGTTCAAGGGCTTATTTGCAGCCACACTTAATTTCTGCATTTCTTTTTGTTGGTGAATTTGGATTGATTCTCTTAAAAAAAAACCAAACCACAACAAAAAGGTTCTCTGCCACAGCTTGAGTTACAGAATCAGATCTGAACATCTGATAAATGCAAACGCCTTCCTCAGATTGTTTAACCTCATGTATCAGCAAGGTACTCTTTTATGAAAATGTCTATCAACAGCCTCTAGCAATACTTCAGTCTATTGCAAATACTTAACTCCAGTCTTCTAACACGAGTGACTCAAACTGATGGATGATGACAAATTTAAGCATTAGGCTTTAAGAAGCTATAGCTTCTGTCCTGTTCTTGCACACACTGAAACCCTTTTCATCTACTCTTTTGGGAGCACCACAGTACACATCTCTTATTCAGACATATCTGGTTTCCTAGACAATGAACTTTCTTGTGTTTGTTTCTGCCTTTGCCCTATTAATTTTCAGTAAGTTTTGATTACTCTGCATAGTTTAAATCATGCCATCAGTGTCAATCCTGATTTGTTTATTCCAATTCATTCACTTTGATTAAGGAATACATTTTAATTAAAGCATGTTAAAGTAGTATTTATGGAGATTAAATGCTAAGGAAAGTGCTTTTTTTATCCTGACTAACTCCAGTGAGGAGCTAGGTGCAGAAAAGTCTGTTGTGAAATAGCCCTGCTTGGTAAGACAACCTGCAGGATGCAATAGTTCCTTTTGACAGTGAAACTAACCTGTTTGCAGTTCACTGCAGCTTTTAGACAATCCCACATACTCCTGTGGGGATCTTTTGCAGATCCCATCCTGCATTTCCTGACAGATCATTCCTTGCATGATATGCTGTGATCAGATCTCTGAGATGTGACCACTGCAGTGCTCTGGTTATGAGAAGCTCCCAGATTGCTTCCTCCTCTTGCTCCCTAAGCAGCTGCTCTTCCATGTAAAGAAATCCAAGACATTTTATCACTCACTTCAGAGCAGCCGGTACCTTATCTGAAGCTTGATAACCAGAGAACTAACCTTATAATCACAAGTCTTGCTGATAAGCCCTTGCACCACCAGTGCCCATCCTCCCCCTTGCATCCAGGCTTACAGCACCGCTGGAAAACAAGCCCTACACGCAGGGATTGAACCCTCACGGCGTTTGGGCTGGAAAGGGAGAGGGAAGCACGGGGAGGGCAAAAGAGAAGAGAGCCAGGGCCCCGCGGCACTTTACCTGCCTCTGCTGCGTCTCCTTCCCCGCTCGCAGTGCAAGGAGCAGGGCGGCCCCAGGCAGGGACCCGGGAGCAGGGGCAGGGCCTGGGGCCAGCACCGCCTCGCAGCCTCAGGTGTCTGCTGGCACCGGCCTTCCAGCCGGAGGGTGGGGAAAAGCCTCTGCGGAGGGGATCTGAAGGCGAGGGTCTGCCGTTGCAGGCAGGCAGGGATGCTTCCCGTCCCGAGGTGAACAGAGCTCACGGGGTTGCGTGGGGTGCTGCCCAGCTCCCCCACACCTGCCGGGCTCCGCAGAGCCGAGTACGAGTGGAATGTACCTGGGGTCACCCAGCAGAAGGGGGATGTGGCTTCCAGGAGATGAAGTTGTTCTGACTTTGTGTTCGAAGTTTCTGACTAACTCATGCCCTTGCATGGCATCTTTTTCCTGCGACGCAACACCTTGACAGAACAGATAGGTTAGTTACTCTCCAGGGTAAACCACTGCACATCAGTGAGACTACCAAGGTGTGACTGCCACACTGTCACCCACAGCAGGACAGAGACAGCAGAGGGATGTGGCAGGTTCTCCAAGCCCGGGAGTAATGTATTTGGACATTGGACTTGCAACAAACACTTGTCCCCTTGGATGACATCTTGAAGTACTTCAGGCAATTTAATCAACTACTGGACTAAACAATTTCTTTGCATGGCCTGTATGAGCAGACATTAATTGCACACAAATGCACTCTCAAGGTCTGGAAAGACAAAGAAGTCTCTTCCCTGGTACAATGAGCCATGTTAAGTTCCTTCCTTTGCAAGGAACACTGATTTTATGAGTGTAGGTACAGTCCCCAGGGGTACTCTGTACGTTCAACAGGACAGACAGGTTTTTGACCCAGCTGAATATGGTCCCTTAGAATTTAAGCTTACTTCTTCCATATCTTTTCCCTGTTATTGCTCACATTTTACTGTTTTAATTCCTCCTCTCAAGTGTAAGACTACTTGTTTAAATAGAGGGAACAAAATAGGAAATGAGAAAAAAAACTACTATTATTTATGGTGCACCTTCTCTCCCCAAACCTCCCAAAGCTATTACAAACCAAAGGACTAAAAGATATGAGATGTGAAATGCATAGCCTCTTGTGTAATTTGCAACCTGTGGGATTAAAAAACTTAAGTATCTTTGAAGGAGTTTGTCTTAATATGTATTTGCTACATGAAACTAAATTCACTACACATCAAGAAACGTATTTCCCCACTAGTAGATGAGTATAAATGAAGGTAACAAAACACAAATTAATGGATTCACTTCAGAGCATCCTTAGTTCATTTTCCAACAGAGAAACCTAACTGTACTCTGTGCCAAAATTCAATAGTACATGTTGAAATTAGAATAATACTGAGCCTGAATTACTGTTGAAAAAGCCCACCTGTCAAACCCCTTGCTTCATACTACAGAATACTTACTATTGCACAAAGATGGCTGAGAATAAAAGGTCATTAGATTAGCAAGAGGAATCACTAACCATCAGGCAAAGGAAGTCCAAGGTAAACCTAAAAAGACATCTGGAAATATCATATATGGCATAATATCACCAATCATTTAAAACAAAACAAAATGCACAAGACAACTTTTTTAGACTTGAAAAGCAAAGGATAAGTTAGTTCTTATTTTACTTACCAGATGATGTACAAGCTGATGTACTTAACAGTCCAAGCAAGGCAAAACATGTATCTGCCAGTTCTGTACTACTTATGATGCTGCTTGTTGTTTTAAAGGAAAGTTATATCCCAGAAATTATCCATTTTAAACAGTTAAAAAAAACATCTCCAAAAACATGTTAAAATAAACAGCATTTGTCTAGTGTTCTGAAGAAAAGAAAATGTCCCAAACTAGCAAAACCTTCAAAATCAGATCCCTTTAGCCTGATCCTCAGAGGCAGTTTGACTCACAAAATTGCAAGAAACTGCCTGTAAGTTTTTTAAGCCAAAAACTTTTAGGAACAACTTGCTTAGAAAGTTTGTTATCAAACTTTAAAAAGCAGTTTTGGCAAGTTCTACCGTAATCCCTTTAGCTGGAAAACAGTATATGCAAAAGCAGTGAGGATTTATGAGGCTTTGAGAGGAATATGAAGGAAATCCAACCAAAAGTGATACATTTTTTGTGGATTGTTACCCTTTAAACAACACTTAAATGCTGTTTAAATAAACACAAGGTTGTGCTCCTACTGAGAGCTTGATTTTCAACACAAAGATCAGTTGCTGCAGACAAACATGGCTATGGATACAAAAATGAACACAAAAGTTAATGCAAAAAGTCATCTCAAAAAAAAGTTTATTAGCATGATTAAAAACATGTGACGAATGACAGTAAGAGAAAGTAAATCAGCATGGAAGAATATCCATTTCAACAGCTTATATTCAACAAGATTTAAACTGAATGGATAACTTTATTGCCAGATTTCACTTGATTTCTTTAACAACAGTTCACATGGTATCAGTTTCATCATTATTAGGACTATTGCCTTTGTTTGGATCTGATCCCTGTTGCAGGTAAGTATAAAAAATATCCCCCATTGCTGCTGGGTTGCAGAATGCATTGTTGGTTTAAAAGCCAGTAAAAAAGAAATCATCAGCTGAAGAGTCTGTTTAAAAAACAACCTTTTTTCCCTAACCACACTACAAAGAAATACATTAGTATTTTGGCCTTTAAATTTCTTACGTGGCATCTTAGCATGGCAAGCCCCAAATTCCCTCCCTTTAAGTAACCATAAATCAACCCCTCATTCAGAGGCTGCTTCTTGGGTTAGATTCTGGAGATTTACTTCATACAGGCTTACACTGGCTTGAGAACAAAGACAGCATCATCTAGTACATAGTAGTCATTATACATATCACCTTCACATAGGTATGGCAGTCTGGTGAAAGCCTCTATGGCAAAACCAGCTCTACTGAAAACTTCTGGCAGGCTATTCACCTGTTCTTCCCAAGTGTGCCCTTTGATTTCCAAAACTTCTGAGGGCTTTTCCCACTTGCCACCTACTGGGAAAACAAAACAGTTTTGTTTAAATAGTAAAGAAAACTCTATTGTGTTATATTTTCTTACAGAAAGCACATTACATAGAATTTATTTCACTCCACTTCAAATAGGAGGTTGCCAAGCCATTTGTAGATCTGTTGCAAGATCAGTTCAAGTTTTTTTGCCTGTTGTTCAGAAGCAGCTCTTCCTTAAGGTTATCTTGTGCTACATTTTTAACTAGCAGCTCCAAGACTGGCTAAAAATTAAGTTCCACTACTGAGGCTGGTGTTCAGCAGACACAGTCAGACAGACTATTTAATGAAGATCATTTCCAGCACTACAAAATTATTTCTTTATGCCCACTGGCCAAAGATGGCTTCAGCTAATAACAGTAAATAGAACCAGCAAGCTGAAAACCATGATTTGCTGTGAAGATTCCATTAGCAGACCACCACATTATAATGCATGGCTACAGAATCTTTGTCCCTTCAGTGGCCACCCACTAGCTGATACAGTAAAGACTGCTTAGGGTTATATAAAATTAAGAAGCTGAATACCTGTAGCACGTTGGAAAACATGTTGGCATTTGTTATATCCAATTAAATAACCTGAAGAATTATAGGTACAACTCTCAGAAGTTCAAAATTTAAAACTCTTCACTCATTTTCCAAGTAAGGTCATCCCCAAATAACAAACGCTTTCTGATTTGGTCTGTACCTTTAACCAGTTTTCTAAATGTAATAGTAAACACCCTCCTAAACAGGAAGTTCTAAATCTTGTGATTCAGAGTGTTCTGCAACTCCAAAGGTTTCCTAAGTTCCTCTTCCTTCAAGCAGAATCATTTCTAGAGAGATACGAGAAATGGCATCTTTCAACAAAGTAAAACACATGCTAATGCTGGCGTTTGACTGGATTCTGTACAGTGCTGGTAAGACTTCTTTTAAGCTTCTTACATTTTCCTACATTACCACAGTTAAACAAGATAGAGAATGTTCTGGTTATGACTTGCAACATAGCTACAAAAGAAGAGCAGTAAGAAGTTCTGCTGAGAACCAAGCTAATTTCTGCTATCTTCATACAACTTCCAAATTAAACAACCGATAGCAAACGCTTTTTCTTCAAAAAGTCTGAAATGCTCCTGTAATCTACGATTTCTGGGCCAAATCCTGGTGCACTTCCCTGCAAAGAATGCTCCAGCAGCAGCTGCATGTTTTCAGGGCTGCTGTGCTTGTCTGGGGGGAGGGTTTGGGCAATTCAGCGGACAGTATCTACATGAACTGCAGCCATGGAATTCTGCTCTGCAAGGTCAGCCAGAGCCCTAGACTAAGGTGGAACAGAGAAGGGGATCAACTGTAGAAGCACGAGCTGCTGCCTTTCACCACACAGGGTGCAAGTACCAACAACTTGTATTACTGCTACCTTCAGATTTGCTGTAGCTGCTGTGGAAGGGCTCGGATGCTGATCTGACACAAAAGCAGAGTTTAATTTTATTAATTAATTTAAATCAAGATTTGGTTCATAAAACACTCAGTCAGAAAACTGAAGTGACAATGCTGACTGTCCACCATGGATAGGCTTATAAATTGTGTATCAGCACTAGCTGATACTGATAACTGAGTTTGTTTTTCTTCTAATTTGTTATTTTCTAGGAAGTAGAAAAGGATGCTGTTAACCTATAGCCTTCATTTTCACAGCAATAAACCCAACTACATTGCTTCAATAACTAAGTAATTTTTTGGAACAAAATCAAATATATGAAAATAGTATTTAAATTGTGCATTTCAGTAAATACTTAAATAAAATACCTTAGACCAGTCATATTAAACCTTATATTTCAGTTCCTTAATTAGAATCCTTTGAATAACCTTCCTGTTTTCTCTGCATGCATTTTGAAATGTCTTAACTAACAAGCACTTAGAAACACAGAGTCAACATATGATGAAGTGGAAGAATGTCTAGGAAATACTATGAATTCTAATGAATGTTATGAAATTGCTAAATTATAATCTCCATTTACTATGTTTTAACTGCTTGCCATCAGCTTTCTCACTTGACTCAAATCTGGAAACACAGAGGGAGAAACCCCTGCAGAACCATTCCACTGACCACCCAGATATGTCACACATCTCTCCCTTCCTTCACTGCCTATTACCTCTGCAAATCCCCAAAATACTCAGGACTAAACCTGAGGCAAGGAACTACAGAAAGTATTCCTTTTATCTTCTCCAGGGCCAAAGAAAACATTCACATTGTTTTAAATACATGAATCTTCTCTATATTTTTATCTGCAAAACAGGAAGAGAAATATATTACCACAGAGGTAAAACTGTTAAATGAACACACGAGCTAACTGTCAAAATTATCTAAAAAAGATGTTTGCTGGAAACAACCTTAGAAGTTTGAAAAATGGTTGATTTTACTCCTTTCCTTCCACCTTTTCTTAAATGAACCAGAAGCTTATTTTCTTTTTAGACTGTGCCTTGATTTTAACTGTCCCTCACATTACCAATTGTTTATTCTCAACAGGTGTTACAAATATCTGCCACGTCACTGTAACACAACCCAGGTTTCAGGAAGCCAACTACTCCACGCACACTGTGAAGCTACCATGTACTTATTCTGCCACTGGATGCTCCTCCACTCAACCTGAAGTCCTATGGTTTCGCTTTTTAACTAACAAACATGAGGATTTGTGTACTCCTAAATGCACGAATCATCAGAAGTACAAAGTACATTTATCAGAAAACATTTTACTTGAGATCAATAATCTGACTGTGGATGACAATGCTGTTTATATCTGTGGAATAGCATTTTCAGATTCAAGTTCACCCCATTCTAAACAAACAGGAAATGGAACAGTACTAACAAAAACAGGTCAGTTGATCTTCTTGATGAAGCAACTTAAAAGAAATAAATTATCTCTCCTGAATACTCTCTTGATTTACACTTCCCAGAATGGCACTTAGGATGGAAACATGAAAAAAAACCGCATTAGGAGTATATTAAAATGTTAACAGTAAAACCATGAAGGGATTCTACAAATAAGCATTTTAGACTTGTTTCCTAAATAGACTGTTCTGTCATATGATAAAAATAACTCTAGAATTCTACAAAAGAAAGTTTTGTACTCATGTTATCTAACCATACTCTACATCCTCTTACTTAACAGCTATTGGAAAGGAAGTATCAACAGAAAAATGGGAAGCAGAGAAATTGACATTTAGTGGAAATATGTGCAACAGAGCACAGGGTCTCAGAACTTGGGATTCATTGTGCCAACCTGAGGAAAAAAGTTTTAGTTCTGAGCCTTTATGTCATTTGCCTTCCAGTAAAGAAACTGACTTCATTAACTGCATTTCAGTTTTACATGCCTAAAATAGAAAAATAACCCAGCCCCTAGGATTATTATTTTCCCTATATCCCTCCCTTTGCCTATCTAACTGCATTTCTGAACAAAATCCTGTAAGCTGCAGTCAGATATTCCTTTACAAGAGCAGAAAACTGGATTCTATCATCTGCCAACTCCTAAGGGAAGGGTCCATAATAAAAAAAAAAAAAAGTTTCAATTGTCCTTGAAAACACTCAGGGAAACAAAATCAAAGTAATCTCACTACTGCATTTAGACTGAAAATGAACCAGAAAATATTGATGGTTATAAAGTTTTTAAGGGGGCTGAAATGCAGAATCTTCAGAAAATTATATGAATTAGAAGAACTGTCCTTTATTCTAACACTCACTTTTATTAAAGCAGCACAGAAGCAGCACAGCAATGGAAACCTCATTGTCATGATCGTCACCTCAACCATAATGTTTCTATACAGCACTACTGTATTCACATGTTTTGTGCTCTACAAGGTAGGCTCAAAGTGATTTTTCTGATTTTGTTCATTTTGTAACCTTTCTGATCAAGTTTTAAAGAGGCGGTTATGAGTTCACATGCAGCACATCTGCAAACTTGTCTCGCATCTGTGCTCTCAATAGTAACCATGTTTTCTTTTTTGAGTGAAGTGTCTAAAAGAAAAGGTGTTCTAAAGTTGAAATCATACTGTGTACTAATCAGCAAGATGGAGATTATATATTAAGGCGCACTCAAAAAGAAAACTAGAAATTACCATCATAAGTCAACAACTCTCTGGATTAGTTTCCAGTAAAAAAATTTAAACTGAATGTCCAAGTATTTGTGAGCTGCAGTAAACTGCAGACTGACTTTACCTGTGCAATTAAATTCTATTCATGCATCATGAACATGCAGAAGAGAGACCTTGGTAAAATTTAAAATTACCAATCTTGAAAGAAGTTTTATGGCTATAGGAAACAAACACATTAGAATGCATGTTGTTAAAAATGACATAACTACTGGATTATTTATTGTTTAAAAAACATCTAGAACAAAATGTGTGTTTAGTTGGAGGAAAAAAAAACCCAAACCCAAAACTGCAACTGGAATCCTTACATAATAATGACTCTGACATGACGAGGACACCACAGTCATAAGTGGTGTGATACAGTAAAAAGTTTCTTTGCTGCGGTGATCACTGGCTAGACATAAAGACAGGGTAGTCCTTTTGATTTTTGTTTTTCTTTTAATTAGGGGAAGTAGCCTAGTAGGAAAAATGAATCAAGCTGCCTTCAGAGGAAAACTGGTATCTGTGATGCCTCTGGTTTATTTTTGAGAATTCGATGGTGCTTCAGGCAGGTTCTACTGTGCTCAAAGCAAAAATACTTGCAGCATCTACTATGAGAAGCTGAAAAAAGCTTTACACACTTGAAAACTTCTGATTTTTCCAGTGGTATAAGCTGACCTAATGAAACAGTTTTATCTTCCAACTGTTTGATACTGTAAAAGGGCAAAACTTTTGACTATTCTGCTACCTTAGCACTTGGCTTCTCATAATGTGTTTTAATTATTTTTATCTTATTATTCTTCCCTCCAGTTAAAACCAAACTTGCTAAAGAGAAGTGGGAATGAAGACCAAAGAACAGAGAACTGTGTATGTTACCACTTTGCTTTGTCTGTGATCCAGAGCTTTTTTTTCCTGTCTTTTAGAAGTACATTGAGTATTAATTTTGTGATTAACTGATGATTCAGAGAGACACTCGGAACTGTTATGGCTTCACTTCAGATTTATATAAAACTAGTTAATGATCTTACACTTAACTAATTTATTTATTTTAAACCAATTTGATGTAGGATAAGTCAATCTATGCAAAGGCCATCTCTAATACATGGCTTCCCTTAGACTTCAAGTAAATTTTGTTCAAACATCTGGAAGTAACAGATTTTGCTATTCATTTTTTTGTTTGTTTAAATGGTGCATTCAGGTAAGCTCTCATGTATTTCAACAAGTCTATTAGAACCTCTATCACCGTGTATCATTAAATAAAACCCAGAAGCCATACATTTAAATATCCATTAAAGGTATGTATGTTAAGAGTTGTTATACTAATGTAATTTGAAACCCTTCTGCCTGCCAAATCATATGTTCTTAAAGTGTTATTTAGTAACATTCCCGAAGACATATACAGGGGAAAAAACCCAGAATTATAAAAAGTAAAAAAAAAAATGCTTTCCCCAACTTCAAATCTAGCACCAATCTGAATTATTTTTAAATAATTTGCAGAAAATCAACAGTGGCCGAAAAATTTTTCAAGCAATTGCCCAAGAACTCCAAAAGCAGAGGTATGCTGAACGCTATGGACAGCCTGTAAGTATCTACTGACCAACAGAGCTTATGGGGAAAAAGACTGACAGTTTTTAAGAGCATACTGTTTCTATTTCCTCCTTTTCTTTTTAAAAGCTGATAAAGGTCTAAAAAAGGTATTCTGCACAGCAGTTAAAGACACTATAAAGTATCCTCAATGAGCATACATGCATAGTGCTATTAACAGTTCATTTTTAAAAAGTATTTCTATTGCAGCTCCTCTTGCTCCCTTAGCTCAGGGTAGATAGGTGACAGAATGTACAAAACTGTTAAAAAAGCTGTACGACATTCTTACAGGTATTTCCCCCTCCAACTTGGAGAGCTTAAACTAAATATTCAAATATCGCTGGGTAAAGCCGCACAGCTTATTTCATCGTTCCAAATTTATGCCACTAAGTCTTATACGACCACATGACAATAATTTTGCATATGCCATGTAAGTCACAAGTAAACAATTTCAGAAGTGACATGTACTTGCAAAGAAAGAAAATAGCTTCTAAAACGTTCCTTCTCTTGAAAAACAGTATAAATTATTTCCTATTCTGAGCATGGACTGCTCCACCTCAGAGGTGAAACCAAAAGAAACACAGAACAGAGTCAAACACTCCTCCATATATTTTGACTGAATTAATTTCCCTA
>NW_009954215.1:3724585-3736699 GCF_000747805.2 Chaetura pelagica | reverse complement strand
ACAGCTCCAATTGTTTTCTTCAGTAACTACTGCTTTAAAGACTTCCAAGTCCCTCCTGACATGACCTGGTCCTTGTTTTGAGAATTAGATATGAACACAGTGAAAACAAGGGGTATGTTTACTGCCTCTGTGCTTGCTGGAGATTAGGAAAAGCCAAGAGGAAAAGAAATGTGCTTTGAAACCTGTAGATGCCACATGGACAAAAGCAACTGGATAAATGTCAAGAAAGGAGTTTACTGAAACAGTAAAGGGATGGAGTTTGCCTCAAAAAGGAAATCCTGCCTTAATAAATAACAGTTCACAACAGTAATTAAATACTTCTACATTTTTCCCCTAGGATGATGTGGAAGATGACACTGTTTATCAGAACAGATGAGCATGTGCAGCAGTTCAGATTTGTTCAGTATTTCTCAGGCAAGCAAAGGGGCAGATGAAGAGTTAGGCTTCTTCACAGACTTCCTTTGTTTTAAACAGAGAGGAGAAAACCTTGCAGGGCAGTGTTCTTCAAAAGTATTTTCTAAACAGATCACCAAAACCAAGTGCATTGTACATGTTACAGACTACGTCCACTTGGCAAGAATAAGACCCATGGGAAAGGACTTCATCTTTCATGAGATAACTGCTAATGCTTTGTAAAAGTCTTCAGTTAATTCTACATATTTTTCTTTTTCCATAAACTTACATGTATTCCTTTTACACAAACATTTGTGAAAGATGCATGATAATTGACAGCAACAGAAAATAAACTTGTTTCATAGGTGAAATTCTGGTTTTAGTCACGTTAATGTGATAATTACCAACATAACAGATATACATATCAACAGTGACAGAGTCTTAACAACAGCTCAAATAGAGCAAAATCTATTTATTCTGTAGACAGGCAAGCAGGAGAAACAGACAATATCAATACATATACTACGATGGTAAAGCTCATATGGGATGGGGGCTTTTTCCTAGTCTATTAAAAGGAAAGCAGTGGTCATCTTGAGAAGGTCACTCCTGGAATATTAAAATTAACCAGCTAGACAGACAACCCACATCTTCCAGTCCTACCATCCAAATTCAGGACTACCTGGAGCACCAAGTTTTGCCTTTAAATGCCTGTTAGACATGGATACAAGCATGAACACAGAACTGTATGACCTAGTCATTCTAGAATACTTCTTTTTAACATACCTTATTTTTAGCAGTTACTACCTAAGGTAGCCAGTCTAAAAAATCAGCACTTTTACAAGAGATGTGTTAGTATCAGGCATTATCCCTACTAGAGACCAGCTGCATCTTTTACATTAATTTAAATAAAGCAAAGGCTTTGTTTAACAAATGAAAAGGCATTTCTCACTTCAGTGAAATGAAAACTGACAACTGAGACAAAGCAAGGGTCCATCTAGCACAGTACTGTGTTTCCAGCTCAATTTAGTACCATGTATTTCAGAAAGATGGAAAACACACCTTTGTATTCTTACCCCTGTCAATCAATCACAAGGACATTAATGTGTTCAACAAGAAAACACCACAGCCCCAGGCTGCCAGGGTTTTCTACTTCTGAGTTATGGTGTCTCTAACGTTTTATTTTAGTGAAATTTAAACAAGTGCAGTCATACATTATCTAATAATGCCTTCATATAAGTATGATGCATATATTAGGAAATACAAAGGATTTTTATATCACCCTATAGAATATATATTCAAAGTACAACATTATAATAATACACGTTCTTATGTGACTAGTCTTATTACCTTATGATTCATCCAGCTTAATTGCTAAATTTAGACACATCCAATAAGTGTTCTGTATGTTGCAAATAAAACTCTGAAAAGCCTCAGAAAGAATTAACGATTAAGCTACTTTGGACTCTAGGTGTCACTGTAATTCCAGTAACAGCAAGCAACTCCTCCACCTTGCTTTGTTCTCTTAAAGCAAGTTTTATGTTACTAGCATAGACTGTTGCCACAATTACCCTCCCCTTACATTATGTGTAATAATCCAAATACCTCATTTTTATTAAAATAATTTCTCCATTTCTATAAACTGACTTATACACCGATCAAACAACTTACCTGCCTCATCTCTTTTCCATTTGTCCCCCCTTATAAAATTCAACAGTTTCTCTATGTGGGTCCAAACTGTTTATAATTATCTACTACAAGTTACTTGAGCCAAGAAATGTTCTCCTCTTTGAATGTTCCAAGTAGATATATTTTTTGTTAACTATAAAGCCTATGTACATATATAACACTTTTAAAAATGCATCAACTCATAGAATAGCTGAATGGAAACACTAATATTCTGAAATAATTTGTACATTATGAAGACAGTCTGGCAGTTCACTGCCTATTCCTTTAGATCACAGCTAAGTAGATCTTAATTGAAAGTTTCAGCGGAGTGACTGACTTGCATTGTCTAAGTTTATATGGGCCCATATCCATGGCAGTGGTAAGCAGACAAGCAGAGTATATTTTTAAGTTTCAGGACATACTAAGGAAGCAAAACTGCCTTAAGCAAAGTGACTAATCTGCTACAAGACACCGCCATAAACAAAAGTATGACTTCAGTTTACAAGACATCTTACACCAGATTTCAGCTTCAACAAGTAGGAACGACCAAACTCAACAGTCACAGAACAAGTTTCCAGTCCCCTGGGATTTAGAAATTTAATGCTCTATTCTCCTCCCAGCATACTGCAGGAGATTAATGACAAAGGATGTAAATGGACTTAAGAGTAGTTTCTTCCTTAATTTATCTCCCTCATGCCGAGCGAGGAAGTTGCATGTGGTCTGTCATGTGTTTACCCAACAACATGCAGAAGGGTAGACACTTAACGCAATAACACATAAGCAAAAAAGCCACCCAAATAATTCCTCAATTTCTACTTCTAATATGGCAGTGAAAGACTGGAAAGCCACTGCTGTTCTATGGAATTTAAAAGAATTTTTAAAAGAGGAAGCCGTATTGTTGTACATTATAGGAGCAATTTGTAACCATATATGCTTGGAAATACTGTTCAGATGTGTAGTAAGTCACCCCCCCATCTCATTTAAGACACACTACTTTTCAGAATAGTTACAAAATTATATGTTCAGATACTGTATTTTAAGCAAGTCTTAACCTGATGGCATTTTTTATAATTAAAACTCATGATTCAGTTTGAGGCATTTGTGATGGCCAGAACGTGAAGGTGATTAGTTCTGTGTTTTCTGGGCATATTTGCCTTCCCACGGACAAGCCTTAATACTCAAGGAGTGCCAGTGTCCAAACAATGACTGAGGAACACCAGCCTTCTGGAATTCAAAACACTTTCAGGGTTTCTCAACCTGAATCCACAATCACAGCCATGTAAAAAACAGTTTCTAGTCTCTTCTGAAGTTTAGTCATAAGGACAGATTCATTTAAAAATCTCTCATTTCTTTAAAATGCAACTAGAGGAAATAAAGTTTTGGCACTGCATTTTACTTTTTTATCCCAGTTACTAATACAATATAAACAGTGCCTGATATTTTATATTAGTAGGGGTTTATATTTTACTTTGAGAACTCATGTTGGAAAGTGAACATTATCTCCCTATTAATTTTTAGGTGCTGTTCACCTGGAACACTTGAAGCAGTTTGACCTGAACTGCTTGCTCTATTCAGCATTAGACAGTTCTGATGGTTTTGCTCAGTTGGCTGCTAGAGACAACTGGGGTTACCTATATGACAGCAGGAGAGGGCCCTAATCAGAGATCAGTTCTCCCATGTTGCTCCAACACAACTCAAATGAGACAACCTGCAGAACAGGATGTGGCTTCAATATTTGAGCTTTATATTGGTGCCAACAATGTATGATGGGGAATTAAGAAAAGAGCTTACACCATATGGCCTATTTACCTATGGATGGGGAATTAAGAAAAGAGCTTACACCATACGGCCTATTTACCTAGGCCTATTTCACACTTCTGAACATGCACCAGACAAGTTATTTATAAACAATCAAATACAAACATGCCAATTATTTACTAGACATGTTATTTGAGATACTATCACCTACAAATGTTTTCTTTACCTGCCTGAATAGCTATTAATCTGTGTACTTACCATTTTCCACATATGGGTGAAATGGCAGAACTAATGCTAGAATGACTCTGCCCCTAGTTGGCTCCAGAACACTTCTAATATCTTTTAATACAGTCAGTGGTTGATCACAGCGATCCAGCAAATTCAAACAGCTGATAACATCATACTGAAATCCTATGTTTTGCCATTCGTTTATACCAAGCACCCTATAAAGGCAAAGAGATACAGTCTGTTAAACAAACACAGGCTGAGTTCTGAGAGAACCACTGAAGACAAAAATTTCCTATAGCACAGAGGTCAGCCACCTCAGCAATGAGAAGAGATGGACATGATCCTTCTGGTCTTCTGGAAAAGAACACTAAATCAACAATGGCCATAGCTATATATCCAGCCATAGGAACCTTTACATTGCCTTGCAATCACCAGGCAAAAGAGGAGACAAAAAACAAAACACCAGGTATTAAAAAAATGCATTGTCCTAGAATAAAACTGAAAATACTTCTCAAGGAACAATAAAGCTGAAATATGATTAATGGATTGCTTGCTGAATTCTGTCCACTCTGATTTACAGATTTGCAAACCCAGATTGCAAAGTAGCTGTTATGATTCCACTCAAAGACAGGTGAAAAAAAGAAATCCACAGTTCCTTCATTCTTTGGCTTGAAGTCTAGGGATATAGTGCCTGAAATACTACTACTCAACTAGACTGAATCAGCTGTCTGCAAGAACCTCTGGGAATTCTAGTGAGTGTGTGGACAAAGTTCTGAAAGCACAGAGGTTCTTGTTACTAAACACTATGTAATCGTAACAGCAGGTTATTGAGGATTCCATATTACCAGGATTCAGTTTGCTTTCTCTGCAGTACCCATGAGCATTTTTTGACTGTTCCGTTACACTGATCATCTCAATTTTATCTTCCTAAATCCTTTGATTTAAGCAATTTACACAATCTACAAAAAAGATACTTCAAAACAGTTGTTGCCTATCTTGTCTCAACTGGTAACAGGTTAACAAAAGCCTGGGAATACCAGATGTGGGGGTTTTCCTGCTTTTGTACAGGTTAACCTTTTCCATAATGATCAAGCAATAGAGGATTTGATTGAAAATACTAAACATTCATTAAATATTACCAATAGATTACTTTGCTATAATGTATTATATAAAGGATGCAGAAAGTATAATACCTGTATTTCTTCTTCTGAAGCTGCCATATCATAGTTTCAGACAATTCAGTGGCATAGATTTCTTCAAAGTGAGGACTCATAACTTTAGTGACTTCTCCATCCCCAGCCCCTAAATCAAGAAGTCGGTGGGATTTCCATTCTGGATTTATTTTAAGCAGTCTTTGAAATTGTTCTGGGGAAAACACAAACATTGAGCCCCTTCCCAGCAGCCTGAAACATAAAAAACAAGAAATGACCAATTTCGTACAAACTTGAACAGGAAGGATAATAAAGTAATTCAGAATGTGCTTTGGCAGCAACCAGTCACACAGAATAGTAGACAAGCTCAGTGCTCAGGTACATTTTAAATCCAGTTCAACTTGCCTTGCACTTGTCAGAGATCAAATACATAGCCACATGCAGTTACAGTGGTTAAGACTTCAGGAGGAATCTGATTAGGCAAGGAAGAGCTCATGGGGTGCAGCTCAAGAAAATGATCACATTAATAATGACCAAAAAAAAAGCAGGGAAAGAAAGGGAGGGAAGGCTAAAGGCTGAATCTTATTTGTTACATTTCCAGATTTTAATCTCTGCCACCTACCTTAGGAAAAAAAAAAAAAAAAGAAAAAAGAAAAAAAGATTAAATAGTGGAGGAAGTAAAATGGCTGCAGACACAGAAGTGTGCACAAGGAATGAGGAATAGGATGTGGAATTATGAGGGAAACCAGGGGACCAATTTAAAGAAAGGATGGGGGTAACACTGGAGTGGCAAAAGAGATTTTTTTTAATTGCATGTTACAATGGCTTTTGCTGCTATCTGCAGATCCTGCATTCATGATGAAGAGCTGTGGAACAGAAAATAGGCAACTTATTAAGGACTTGGGTAGACGTGACAGTTGGTTTCCTTATGGATCAGGTCAATGACACACCCACCTGCAACTGTTTGAAAACTACAGTGACAGATTTCAGCTGTCATACCAGAATTCAGAAGATGAAAGAGTTAGGAGAACAAGCTGAGGAAAAAGAACTGGTCAGTAATTGACTGAAGGTAGATAAATTCTATTCTTTAAACTAATGTTGAATAGCATGTTAAATTTGAAGACAATAAACAAATATTTTATGTTTGAGGAGAAAAAAGGTAAACAAAAAGAAGCAAAGAAAAACAAAATGTGAAAAGGAGGCAGCCTAGTGAAGACTGAGGATATTAAAAACAAAGAAAGAAACAAAAAGGATAGAGTATACAGTCACATAGAAGAAACTAAAGGAGGATATTTAATGTATAAAAACAAACAGAACACCGCCAATTTAGGTCCCTTGCAGCACACTTGTGTCAGTCCACACTGTATAATTGGCTCCTAGCTATTATTCCTAACAGCACTATGAGGTGTTATTCAAAGCACTGGAGAGCCTTTGGAAAAAAAAAAATATGGAAGAGAAAGGAAGGAGACCAAAGGAACCTTTACATAAAGCTACAAGTAACTAGGAAGACAGCAGGGAAGCTCATAAAGTCATCCTGTTATAAGATAAGGAAAAAAGATCATTTTTCTATCTGTAGTAGTCAGCTACTATCCTTGTATCAGATGGTGCAGAAGTATGTAGTAGGTGTAGAGGTGGGGATGGTGGAGAAGTCAGGTATGTGTAACAAAACGTGTTCTTCACAAGGTCAAAACTGATAAGCTGTTCAACATATGACTGAATGGGGTGACATGAGCAAGAAAAGGCACAGACTTTTTTTTGAAAAAATAATAAAGTGCTCACAAACAGCTAAATTCCCATGCAGTCACAGAAGAGACTGATGCAGTAAGAGTAGAGTACTGTTTTATAAACTTATCTTTTACTGCCTTCCTGATTATCAAACATGCTACATCAGAGTTCACCTGTTCAAGTACAGCTTACACACAATTTGAGGTGAAATTATGTTTTACAGAATAAGAGAAAAGACAGATTTCTGTTCCATGTTATTGTTACCTGACACAACACTCAGCCAACTTCTGCACTGTTTAGAAATCTGCCTAGGTTTGCAATGGGTGCACACACTATCTAGCAGAAAGGGTTTTAAATGCAATACAGAGCTGACTGGACACCTTCAACACAGACACTCACAACAGCAACTGATAGAGACAGGGCAGTAGGTAAAGAGCAAGGTAGTGGGGGAAAGAAAGCAGAGGGAAGAAAGCAAAGACTGTCTAACACAAAGAGAACACTCTCTTTCCCAGAAGGAAATTAATACAAGTAATAGTCATAAAAGACAAATAGAGTCCTCTGACCATCTCTTATTAATTGCAATTACCTCCTCTGTCCCCCCATACTTGAAATAGTGTTCTTCAATAGAGGGTTGGCTGTGAAAAGCACAGGAGCGCATCAGATCTGTTAGACTGGCAAAGGGGAAACTACAAATTTAAGAAAAGCTGACAGATCAAAGGGTAGGGCTGAAAACTTGGAAACTCTAGATCCAAACTGTTATTTAGTTTACCTAAGATTTGACTTTTCACTTACCCATTGATGGATGTTCTAGACATAAAGAGGCTAAAAATTGAGGACACAAAAGAGTGATACAGCTGGATGAACAGCCAGCCTGATTTCTCAATGCTGTTGTTTAAGAAGATCTGTGTTCCTTGGTCAAGGTAACTCTGGACAAAAATAGGCTGAAGGGATTCAGACAATTGTTCTCTGTTGCAGATATACCACTAGAGAAAGAGACACAGGATAATTTAAAAGTTCAGCAATATAAAACCAGAAAAGTAGTTTAAAAAAAATGAATACATGGAAGGCTATCATCAATAGCTGTAAATATAAAAATTTAGGTTTTCCTACAGACTTTTCCAGAAGCTTTAGGATTAATTTAACTTAGATTTGAATTGTAATTAAGTGAGGACTGACTACTTGCTAAGAAATAAAGCTTTTAACTTTTTCCTTAATCATTACCCTGTACTTTGAAGAATTCTAGGAAGTAAACATAGGTCCTTTATGGAACAGCACTACACTCACAAAACGGTATGAAGGGAGGTAACACAGTTTTCTATCTACCAACTCACTCTCAACTTCTCCCCAGGTATCCTCTGAAAAGAAATCAGCAAATGCATTTGCAGGTTTTTTCCACAAAAAGAGATAAAGAACCCAATCAACACATCAGATAACAGCTTGTCTGAATTACAGCATGGCTGGAATATGTTTCTTCACTTACTGGTGCCAACAAGCAGGTCCACAAGTCTTCTGAAACAATGCCTCCCAGCATCTCAACTAAACAAAGGAGCAGGTTCTCATATGGAGGATGTCATCACTATCAGCTGAAAGGTAGCTCTACGCTTTTATATTGGTAAAATGTAAAGCCCAAGATAAAATGGACCAATTATTCCTTTTGCTTTTGTTACCTGGTAATAACCACTCCTGTACAAACTAAACAAACTCTGATATGCAAGCTATTCTTTAATGGTGAGGAAAAGCAATGCTACTTTGTTATATCAAATCTAGCAAGAAATGTGATAAACCGTATAACTTCTTTAAAACCTGCTGTACATTATTTTAAATGCAAAAAATCTGTGCAATACAAGGCAAAACTATAGAAATTCTGACATTTTAGGATCCTTCTGTCCCTTCTGCCTCTAATGCTGCAATATTCTGGAGTGTCAGCACTGATAATCAAATTCAAAAGGTTGTTCATTGCTACAATGCAACAGCAAGCTAAAATTCCCTTCCACTCAATACACAGTTGTTAAAAAAATAGTTTAAAATGTCATTTACTTAAGAACATTGGTATTATTTTTCACTCTCCTATGCTTATGCAGAGTGCTGTCAGCCCTTCTCTTAAAATCTCTAATGCTACTATGTCAGTTTTCCAATATAAAGAATTATTCCCTACAGCTAACACTCTCTTATCTCCCCCTCAGATCTTGCAATAAAGTTCCCTAATCTGGCTGTGTGTGTTCATTGTGCAGACAGGCAGTTCTAAGTATCCTAAAGAGAAATGGCGAGTTTTAACAGAATATTGTAAAAATGCATGTAGAAGGACAGCAACTGGTCAGCTGGGTTAACGCCCCAATGATTTAACACCTAAGATTGTGTCTACAGCCATACTATGCAAAAAGTAAGCTCATATCCTCATCCCTTCACATTTGTTGCACCTTGCTGGGAGAGGAACAGTCACTTAACGCATGTTTACACAGTGTTCAGCACAATAGGACTTCCAGGCACTACTGTAATATAAACAATGGGACAGGGTTCTTAGTTCAGCATCCCACTGCTTCACAGTAACAGTGCCAGCAAGCAAAGGGGAAAAGAAGAGACAGCTGCACCAAGATCATTCTGCCAGACTCATAAACAGGGGCTCCAACAAACACTGACCACAAGCAGCAAGAGATGTCAAGACCCTTCAGCTGAGGAGCAAATGCCTGCTTAGGTGTACTTTGAAAACCACTTGCGTACGGGGTACATTTCTGGCAGAATCAGGCTCTTAACGGTACTTTCAAAGACACTGTAGGTAGCACAAATTATCCTTTCCTCAAAAAAAACAGATTTGGAGCAAGTCTGCACCACATGATGGAGCCTGGCACAGGGATCCCCAAGGCTGGGGACTCACCACTTTAGGTCTGATCTCACTGCAGCACAGTGCTGCTTGAATGAATCCATAGTCCAGTGATTCCCAAAAGGAATTCTCAGTGATTTGTGAGAAACCACTAAGGCAGCAGCCTGTGTACTTTGTCCTTCCACCTTCAAAAGCCAATTTCAAGAGCCTGGCAGAAGGAAACAATTGCATGAAACTGAGGACCACCAGGCTGGGATGTGTCAGGCTCATTCAGGAGACTGCAGTCTCCCTACACTGGACAGGTTTGCAGTGGCTTTGGTATCTACCTTTTTCAATGTGTTGCTATTTTCAATCCAGAAGAGAATATATCAACTATCACAGCTTTGGGAATCACAGGCTTTGTTCCATAAGTGATACAACTACATATGTGCTGTACCTGAGCTCTTAAACCTTGGTTCTGCACTGAACTCTGTCACCTATAGTTCCTGGATCTGACCACGGAAGCCAACAGTCCTACAATTCTTGACTTTAAGATTTCTAAATATTGGTATATATTGACATAATCATGGGCAGAATGGCCATGGTGACAACTGTGAGGAGAGAAGCTTGTTTCCAGAAATTAGGCATTGTTCTCAGACCTCTTCTAATTTCTTCTAAATGGTTAATCTTGCCAAAAAGGTTATTGGTAGCTACCTATGTAACACCACTGAACAACAGAAATTGTAGCAAATTATAAGAAGAAGAAAAAAAAAGAAGCAAAACAGGATAAACTCAATCCCAATTTCAAACAACAAAAATGGTTAAAGACAGCTAAATTCTGGAACTACTTCCTTGGAACAGAAACTGCTTTTGTTTTCCTCCATATACAACATACGAAGAGCCCTTTTCAGTCCACTAGTTTCATTACAAAGTGTATCAATCTCGTATAGCACAACATTAGAAAAACTACAGCACAAATATCTGAGAATATATGTAAAGACCCTTTGCTATAATTAAAATTATTACTGACAATTTTTGTCTAGTATTAGCAAAAGGAAGAAAATATTCTCTGAACTAACTTACATAGAACTAATGAAGTCAGAACTGCAGAGTGAAAGCACTGGGGTCCTCAATGTGCAATCCTTACTTATGAGTAACTTCACAAACTCAGTAACAATAAATCTTCCCAAGCTTAATAAAGAATCAATATTTTAGGTTTAAAATCTAGAATCAATAAAATTTAAATGGAGAGTATCCACTGCAGACCTGTGAATGACAACAATTTCCATAACACATTTCCTTGGTTGACTTGTCTTTCTGGTACAGTTTTAACACCACAAGAGACATTCAGATTCCTTTGTCCACCAGAAGGAAGTTCCTTCTGTAAATCTAACTTATTTGTCATCCTAGTTATGTACTGAATGATACAAACAGCAGATCATATTAATTACATTTCAGTAATACTTTAATTTACTAGCAAGATTCTGGGTGTCAGTGCCTACCCAGAGCACTAAAAAAGATCCAGTAATGAATGAGTCTGAAGAATTATGATGTATAATTACGTTCTTCTTTTGTACAACTGTCCTCAAGTATTTATGCTGTATCTTCTTCATTAGCTCACCCCTGTGTGTTGTACTTAGATTAAGTCACTATCTTCTTTCAACACTGAGAGCTTTTATTAGCTCTTCTGAACTACTGTCAGATTTTCATTAGCATTTTGGTAAAATGCAGATCTGAACATGTTCCAAACGCAACCATAACACATAACCATTCCATTGCAAGGGCACAATCCCTAACTTCTCCACAAAGTACTGATACACGTGTCTATACTGCCCAAATGCAGCACTAACCTATTCCTGCAGCCATACCACACTGCAATCTCATTTCTAGTTTGCCATCTACTCCTGTTCCAAGGCCTCTGTGAGCTTTGCAGCTTCCCAGTTGCTCACTTCTAAAACCTTCCCCTCGATACATCAACGTTAATTAAAACATCTCTATGATTACAAATCCAACCCATTCAACGCCACCTGCAAACTTCCCCCAAGTGGTGTTTACTCACAGAGCTCACCAGGAAAGAAGCCAGGCGAAGGTTTACACCCCTCAGGAGCCGCTGCCTCCCAGGCCGACGCTTCCCCGCTCTCGGGACATCCCGCCGGGCTCGCTCCGACCTCCCTCCCCGCGAACACCCGGCCCCGCAGCCCGCCCCGCACCTCCCCTGCCCGGCAGGCTCCCGGACGTGCCTCGCACGGAGGGCACACGTCAACTTTCTCAGCAGGAGGACGGAGCTGCTCCCTCCCTGTGTCTGGCGCTGCCCGCCCGGTGCCCCCTCAGCCCGGGGCTCCCGCATCTCTCCCCGCGCCGGCCGGTGCCTCAGGGCGTCCCGCCGGGCCGGGACTG
>NW_009954215.1:3722232-3723850 GCF_000747805.2 Chaetura pelagica | reverse complement strand
GGGGTCCAGCCCCCCCCACACCCTGCCCGGGCAGCTCTGCTGAGGGAGCCCCCGGGATTTGGTTCGGAGCTCGGGGATTAGCTCTGGGCTGCGGGAATCCCTGGCAGTACAGGCTGGGGGGGCAGCGGGGGCGTCCCGCGCAGCGGTGCCGGGAGCTGCAGGTTCGCCCTGCACACAGAAATTGCAGGTCAATAAGCACGGAGGTGGCGACGTGCCTAAAAAACCCAAACCACAAACATTTAAAGATAAGTTGGGTCATTACAGGGCCTGCTCTTCCAAAAGGGACTGCTATCTGAAAGGCTACAACTGTCTGAAATAGAAAATCTGGCTTCACATCCACAGGTATTTTAATCTGGGACAAGTCAAGATGCACACAAATCTCCTGGCTTTTCATAGAGTAGCGTGTGCCCTTGCTAGAACAACAGCCAGAGTTGCTGCAGGTTTGGGTTAGGCACCACTGTTCTCACTTAGGCCTAATAAACATAGATAATTGGTGGTAATAGCCTAGAAAGTGAGGCACACTGAATGCAGTTGAAATGGGAAGACAATCTAGACAAAGACTAATCAAATTCCAGCTGAGTGTGGCAGCAGGGCCATTATCTCTAATCTCTGAAAGATGTTTTATCAGAACCACAAGCGGTTGGTACCTTTCCTTTTGATGAGGTTTGAAAGGCTGGAGTCTAGTCCCTTAATTTCCTTGTAAGGATGACACTGGAACTCAGACCACTGTGGGATCCTGGCTTCTCCTACCCAGAAGATCCTCCCATTAAGTACTAATCACACCAACCTTGCTTATCCTGGGAAATGAGCAAAATGAGAACAACATCAGAATATTGACAGGATTTTTCTGTTCAGTTCATCTTCACTGATTTTTAACCTCCTTGAGGAAAGTTTTTGCCATGAGAGCTTTAGACAGTTTTCCACATGAAGATTTTTTTTCTCCAATTGCTAGGTGGGCTAAGATGCACTTTTGGTCTATTTATTTTTATTTGTTTTGGGATTAGGACCCTACTTTCTATGTGTGTTCTTGTTTGTACAGACAGATTAGTTTATTTTTTCCCTCCAGGAATAAAAAAAACCTTTATAATCAAAATCCAAAATGACAAAAGCTAAATTTGCTGCTTTCTAAACAGACATCTGCCCACAATGTGTAAACCAATAAATAAAATTGCTTCAGGTTAGTTCCATGTTGCTCACCGAGCAACATATATTAATTTTATCACTCGTAAATTAATTAGAAAATTAATTGCATACCAAATAATCTCTAAAATACACCACCTTTTTTTTTTTTTTAGCATTGTTAGTATACAACCTGGGCATATTTAAATAAGATTTTTCAAAGTTCCTACCCAGTGTTACATTTGTGATTAATATTCTGCTGCAATAGTTGTATACTAAACGTACTTTCCTCTTGACAGGGTATCAAGAACAGACTATTTGTGCACATTTAGTTAATAACTTCAACAGGTTGTCATTTGCACACAGGCTGCTGAAATTGTAACCAATTGCTGGACAATCTCAGGAAACTATTTGTTGTGTACGTGTATCATTCAAAGAGATCATTCAGAGCAATTAGTGTGTTGGGAGAGCAGTTCCAGAAATAAATCAAATCGCTTTT
>NW_009954215.1:3719231-3721967 GCF_000747805.2 Chaetura pelagica | reverse complement strand
GAGTATTTTCAACACAGCCTGCATTTGCTTTCTGGTGATCACAAGGAGCCTGGTCTTCTGGAGCAGGACTCACAGGGACAGAGCTGCCTGCACAGCCTCACCTATTGTAGGATATAAATCTGCAATATTTCCCAATCAAGTACAGCAATAAAACAACTTCCCCTTCTATTATTTAAACAATAATAAGAAAGTGATTACCAGGAAGAGATCTTTAAGAAACACAAACGGAGGTATCTATCTAGATGGTCTCAACCAAAGGTAGCCCAGGAAGGCCAGCTGTGGGTCCAGCTCTCTAAGACAACTGGTTCTTTGATCCTTTACAAAACCAGCCAGAATTCTTTTGACTGCATGTTAAAATGAGATTTTCCTGAGCTGGCTTAATTCTGTAAGAAAGAGCTCAGAAGTATCTGTGGAGATGTGGCTTATCTTAACTGTTCCTTCCCTTCCTGCTTGTCCTTCCTGACAGCACCCATTAAGCTGCACAACCCTATTCAAATGTAAACATCCTACTAGCCATGTCAACATAGTGTATTCATGAATTACTGAGAGTTCCAAAACCAGCAGAGCAGGGAGACTGAGAAGGTCACTTTGTACAAGAGGAGAACAGAGGCAGACCTCTAAGCTCCACAAAATCTAATTCTAATTTTTACCAACTTAAAATTAAATATGCTTTGTTGCAATTTATTCAATGTTTTATTCAATTTATTAAATGAAAAATATTGACATTATTCTGTCACTAACTGTACATTATATTACTAATGTATTAGACTAACGTTCTTTAGTGTCTATTAGATAACATCCTTTTAAATCTAGTAGAGACTTCTACCTATTGATTTTCAATAAATAAAATGCATTCACTGTATTAAGATCCAAATTCTCAGAATTTATAGAGAAACTCTTAAGAATGGGAATCAAGGATGAAATTTCTCATTCCCTGAAGTTATCACAGCATTTAATATCTTACATTACACACACTTAAACCCTCTTTATCTGTTATAAGAATATTTTAGACACTCTTAAATTATCAAGATTATATTGGGGCATTTTTCCAGCAGCAGCACTTTAAGCTTGGATACTATTAGCTAATAAGGAGAGAAAGCAGCCAAACCAGCTGTTGCAAGACATTGAACTTTTGCTTTTGATCATCCTTTGCTTGATTCATGGCCAAAAACAGTCATGGAAATTTAGCAGAGGATAAAAAAAGTTTAGTGGGTGACAGAGAAATGGCGAGTAAGCGATGTCAATCATAACATACCACCAAAGTTCTACTCTTGCAGTGAGATTATCACCTGAATTTAAAGCAGTTTTCCAGTCCTCTTTTGGGTTCACTTTTGGTGTGATGGAAGACACTTTTCTTGCTCTTACAACAAGCGAAATAGGACAAACATATGGGAAAACAATACATATTTGCAAAATTATTAATGTTTTATATTTTAAATAACTTACACTTTTTAGACTTGTTCTCTAAAGTAGTTTATTCTACACAGTTAATCTCTCATGTCTTAAGGCTGTCTTGCTTAGAAATCTTAGATTATTTGCTTTTCCTATCTTAATTCTAAATGCAGCAGTTTGCAGAGGCTATTCAGACTGTGACTTCAGTCCTAACAACCCTTCCTCCTTTCTTATTTCAACAAATAAAGTGGTATGTTTACCAAACATTTTCCAGAAAAAAAAATAATTTCTAATAATTCCAGGAATAATTTTTATTTTTAAAACCACTTACTAGTTTTTCTATTTCATAGCACAGTACTCTCCCAGTTGTACATTATGTTCTAATAACTCATAATTAGAACTAAGTAATAAATAGTCATCTAGGAAACCCTATTTGTGGAACATTAACATTTTCACCTACCAAAATATAAATTCTGGGAGTACAGGATTAACATATGAAATTTAGCAAATATAGAAGCAGTAAAGAAAAATAAAACTATTTACTACAATTTTAAAGGAACTGGCAGGGAGAAGACAGTTTCATACAATAAATTAAAAATTACATTAACTTAAATTCCTTCATGTTTTTGTCCTTTGGCTTTTTCCCTTTCTGCCTTTGAGGCAGAAAATTCATACATACAATGCAGTAAATCTTTTAAAATTCAGAATCTAAACATGCAGTCCATATCTGCTCTGGTATTTGTATAAATATTCTTCAGATATGTAAATACAAGTGACACAAGTATGTGTACATAATGTACAATGCAAATGAATAATGGTACCTCTGACAAGGCAGAGATAAAAAACAGATAACGCAACTTAAAACTTCATCACACTTGTGGCTTCTTACATTTTTTCATAAATCTTCATATTCCTATCAAAGGGTCCATTTGGATTTCTAAATATTTAACAATGCTATCCCACTTTCTCACTCATCGCTTTAAAAGCTCTGTGCACTTCAGAAAAGGCAAGGGAAACAACGTTGCTTCTACCCTGCAAATATAAAAACAAAAATGCACAAAAGGCTATTTTTTTCAACACTGGTGTTACCTCAAACCTCTTCTTATTATGCTAGTGTCCACCAAAATGCAGGGCAACTTCTTACACTCCTTTCTTTTCCAAGTTACCTATCATGATAAATGTAGAGCCTTCAAAATGAGCTGGCTCAGCACTTTAAAATTGGGTTACATAATAATGCATCTTCTTTTAACTTTCAAGTGACTGACACTCTACGAATGGTGCTTCTAAAATTATGTTTGTCCAGGCAAAACAAAAAACAAAAATGAAGTTCTTATGTTCTACGTA